>NC_068351.1:5640406-6240406 GCF_014633365.1 Diospyros lotus | reverse complement strand
TTTCATCTACTGGGCCACTGGCATAGCAAAAAGGCGAAGCAGTGACAAGAGCATACACACAGACAATAAAACAAACATATGGCATGTGACTCACTTGTTGCTAGCTTATTCAAAATTAACACTACCCTGCAGCTATTCTGGAGCTCGGAGGCTGACCCAGAACTGGAATGAACCAACTTAAGAAACCAAATTGCAGATCTCAAAGGAGATGATTGCAGGAGAGACAATATCACCTGATATGAGACCACCCATACGGATAGAGAACATGGGCCATTCTTGAACTTAACGAGCTTGCAGACACAAAGCAGAATAACCAATTCATCACAGCTTTTCCAAGAACAATATTAAAATAAAATGACTTCAATTGAATATTATTGCAAAGAGCATAGATAGACACTGTTATTTGGTTTTCTTAGGCATGGAGATGAGTAGCTTGGGAATGGTAGGAAAAAAATAGTGACGTGCGGGCCATGTAGAGCCGCACAAAATTGCCAAAGTGACTTAATTAAGGAGGCTGAAAGATATTAAGGACTAAGAAAAAAGAAAATGCCCCCTTGTGATCTGTGAAATGACATTCCTCACACGGTCACACCATGTGCTGGGCAGCTTAGCTCGGGCTATCACTTTGGAGTCTAATTTATAGATTCCAGGATTTTTGAGTTTTATCACTTTTCAACGATTTCATGTTATATATTTTATAAATTTAAATAAGTAAATTGATGAAGCCAATAAAAATAGTTTTGCGGCAAATAACAATATACTATTCGTATTAAGTCTTAATTTCACTGTCTAATTAAGAGGGAGAGCACGTTTTAACACACTAAATGGTTAATAACATGAATACTAACTCGTTAATAATTTTTATATTTTTTTACAAAACACTTATAACTTGTATCTTTTACTGAGTTTATTTTATCTTCTTTTATTAATTTTTCTGTTCATACAATTAAACTATTTTAAATTAAGAATAATTCTAATAAGATATTAAAAGTGATTAAGGTAGATCTAGAAATCGATCAACATAAAATCAGTCATATTGATAAGGCGGTCTAAGTCCCTTTATATCCTTTGACTTAAAAAAAAAAGAAAAGAAATAGAAACGGCATTCTTTCTTTTGATTTTTGTATAAAAACTAATTTAGAATATATGTTATAGATATTTTTATAATTATCAATGTTCTTAAAATGGGACTGGACCTGCCATCCCACTTGTCAAACCATGAGCTAGAGAGAAAACTGGTTCTACTCCTATTAAAGAGACTAAGTTTATTAAAAAGATTAGCTTTTTATTTTTTTTATCTCTTAAGGTACAAAAGATTAAGTGATTGGAATATAATAAGTTAGAATTCATAATAATAAGTCATAAGTTCGATTTCTTGCCCTATACAGTGAGACAAAATATTTACTTATAATTTATCTCTTCTGCTGAAATCGAAAATATAAGTGACGGGAGACCACGTAAGAACGATAATCCCAAAAAGAGTAATTTTCAAAAATCGACCGAGTTTGAATTGAACTGCTAGTCGAATCCCTGGCTGAATGAATTGGCGCGGTTTAACTGGTTGCCACCGGCTTAGTTCGATACTCTCGATTGCCTCCTCCGTCGATCATCATTCCCCTCTTCTTCTTCCTCTCTAATCTTCCATGGCTCTTTTTCTTCTCCAATCTTCTCTTCCTCTTCTTGCTCTGTGATCTTTCGTGCTTCATCCTACTCCCTTATCTTTCCTTCTTCTTCTCTAATCTTCCATTTTTCTTCCTACTCTCTAATCTTCCTTTCTTTCTTGATCTTTCCTTCTTCTTTCTTTTTTTCTATCTTTCCTCATTTTCTTGCTCTTCGATCTTCCTTTCCACTATTCTTCCTTTTTCATTTATCTTCTTCTTCCCTATTCATCTCCGTTTTCTTCTTCTTACGACCTGCCGGTCTTTCTTCAACGATCGTCTTCACCTCTCAAGTATGTAAATAAATAAAATATATTAATTATTAATTTATTGTTAACGTCAAATTCAAAGCTTCAAAGTTTTAATTTTGGGATTAAGGTCATCAATTGTTTAGTTTAATAAATAAATAACGTGCATTTGTTTTATTTGTTAAAAGGAATGAATGCTCTAAATGTACGCTTCACTCTTCATATAAGAATTCAACAACAAAATCTATGCCAACATTATGCATAAAAATTAATCCAACATGGGATCATATAAGTTCACGAAAATATTATGTTATTCACGTTAGGGCAAAATGAGAGAGGGATGTGACCCTCTCCATAAATTCATGAGAATGTTATATTGTCCGCGTCAAGTAACATAATCTTTGTCCAATACAAATAAAATAAAAGGGGGACATAACCCTTCCTAACAAATATATATGAGTTCATCATATTTAAGTAATAATAAAATGTATTACACTTGTCTTTATCATACTAAGAAACTTAAGAGTGGTGGCATACATAGAATTAAATTACATCTTGCTCATGTTAAGGATTAAGTAGTTTCATGTAAAAATAGAAGAAAACTCTAAGGAAATTGGTCATAAAAAGAAAAATGCTAGAGAGGCACGTGAACTTTCATTTGATGAAAATCCTATATATGAGAGGGAAATATCATTAGAGAAGAAGAAATTGAACGAAGGGAGGTATAAAGACAAAGGGGGGGTGCAACACAAGGGGAAGAGAAAAAAAAAATTGATTTAGAATATCTCTTTGCCTCTAGGACAACTCGTGGGACTCAACGTTCAATAAAAGTGCCCTAGCTGGTAAGGAAGCAGTTTGGAAAGCTCACATTCAATGCTTGCATCCCATTCAATGCTTTAAATTCTCAGTACTTTCAACCTGCATTAGATGCCACTGTTGCTATTGGTCTTGGATATAAAGGACCATCTTACCATGACTTGCATGTTAACTTGCTCAAGGACTGTAAGAAAGCATGTCATATACTTATTAACGGGTATAAAAGTAATTGAAAAGTTGATGGGTGCATAGTTATTTATGATGGTTGAACAACAGACCAAAGGAATTGGACTTTAATTAATGTTTTGGTATATTGTCCCACTGGAATTACATTTATTAAATTTCTGAGATAATATAGTGGGTTGCATCAAAGAATGGAGTGCATATAGTTACTGATAATGCTACTAATTATGTGTTGGTTGAGAAGTTATTGAAAGAAAACATTTATTGGTCATCTTGTGTTGTCCACTACTCAAATTGTGTTAAAAGATATCAGCAATATGTCACATATTTTAACTCTTACATCTTGGTTGAGAAAACAAGATGATTGAGAAAACAAGATAATTGGAAGGAGATTATACGCCTTCAGTAAGTGGATTTGCTACCACTTCTATCACATTGAAGAGTATCTTTAAACATAAAGATATTTTGTAGATATTTGTGACAAGCAAACACTTTTTAACTCATAGGTTGATAAAGACTACAAATGAAAAAGTTGTAACTACTTCGGGTTGTTTTGAATAATAAATTTTAGGATGATTGTGAAAGTTATTACCCCTATTGTGAGATTGTTGTGTACAATAAATTATGATGAAATGACTTCTTTGAGCCATGCATATATGATGGTATGAATAAGGCACAGATGACAATCGTGAAATTTTGTGTGTTAAAAAATATCAACAATATGTCACATATTTTATCTCTTATATCTTGGTTGAGGAAACAAGATGATTGAAAGGAGATTATACTCCTCTCGATGACTTGATTTGTCACTTTTATCACATTGAAGAAAATATATTTGAACATAAAGATGTTTTGCGGATATTTGTGATGAGAAAACACTTTTTAACTCATAGGACAAAGACATCAAATGGAAAAGTCGTAACTCATTTTTTTAGATAACAAATTATGGGATGATTTTATGATGATTGTGAAAGTCATAACCCCTATTGTGAGATTGTTGCAAATAGTAGATTTTGATGAAAAATTTTCTTTGAGCTATGTATATATTAGTGCATGTATAAAGCACGGATGACAATTATGAAAATTTTTAAAAATAAAAAATAATTGTACAAGCTTTACACATTATTGAGTAGTGATGGGATAAACATTTAAGTTAGACACATCATGTAACACTTTATAGTGATAATGTCTACAAAAGAGTTGAAATTATGAATGATCTTTTTGATGTCCTTAATCACGAACATTATTACGTTAATTATAATGTTATTTGAATAATAAAAGAGATACAAATATATCAAGAATAACAAGAAAACTTTGGAAGTAAATTTGCTATTCAATGACACAGGACAAGTCAACCTAGTAAGTATTAAACTTTTTGCTATTCAATTGTATCTTGGTAAGTTATTGTTGGTATTTATTTCTAATTAATGTTGAATAATGAATATTAAATACAATATAAATTAATTGAGTAATCTTTAACTCAATGGTGGAGGATGTTTGGAGGTGCTACTCCAATTTTACAATGTGTTGCTACTTATATCTTTAGCCAAATAGCTTCTACTTCAGGTTGTGAATGAAATTGGAGCATGTTCGGAGCATCAAAGGTTAAATAATCTTGTATTTTACAATTTAAAAATGAAGAATATATATGTTTTCCCCCTTTTTATGTAATCATGTTTGATTTTTTTAAAGTTTTTTTTATAGTAAACTAGTAAATTATTCATTTTTTTTTATGTTAAAACTTTTCTCAAGAAGAAATCATATGATCTGATTGATTATGAATATATTAAATTGACGAATTTTAAAAGGGAATAATATAACTTGATCTTGATTTTAAAAAACTTGATAATACAATTTATGAAGATAATACATTCTCAATTGATAAAGAAGAGCATATGGGTTCGCCCTTTTGTCAAGGTACATGCATTTTAAATTTCTAATTTTTTATATTTAATAAATGGTATATAAAATTATGAATGTATTACTCATTTGTGGCATATGTTGTTTTATATTTTATTTATGACTTTATGTTTTATTTTTATAGATGATGTAGCACAAGATGACATTTCAACAATTTGGAAGGACTTAGATGATGATTGTCTTGAAGATAAATTTTAATTTAGATGTTATTGGTTGATGTATGGCTGTATATGGAGTTTGAATTATTAACTTTTATTTGTGTTATAGGGAATTTGGAACATGAACTTTTATTTGTGCTAAATTTAATTTGTAATCTTAGTATTAGTATTTGTAGCAGATTAGCATATGTTTTTGAAAACATGTCACTAAAATTAAAGGGTGACAAATTCATAGTTTGTCATGAAAATATGCTATGGATTTTATTTTTTAATTTTAATTATTATTATTAAATATTTATTTATTTAATAAAAAAATAAAACGATTTTATCCCGAAGTAAATCACTCTCTTTTTCAATTCGATGTCCAACCTGATTACGAAAAGATTAATAATTATCAACTACTTTTCTTGATTTTGTTTTTGATTTTCTCATGCACATAAGAGCGGAGTAGATTTGGTGCACGATATAACAGGGCACGATTTTCGTTTTTAATTTCTTTTTAATTTTATAATGTTAGGGCCAAAAATTCTAAAAGCTTTGATAAAATACTTTTAATTTCATACATATTTCCTGCAATAATTTTTGACAACAGTGAAGAGATCGTTTCATTAATTCATAAACAATCATTGTTAAATGGCCATAAAATAAATTCTCTTTGAATTTAAAACCAATTCAGTCGACTGCGACACTCGTTTTCACCACAAAGGGGGCGATGGGTGAATCCAAGAACGTTGGTGTGTGCCATCATTGCAGCGCTTTAGGTCACGCATCTACTGTGCTTGTAATACCATAATATGTATTTTGACAATAGAATTAAATCTTTGTCTTTATTCCTTTTTGTAAGCTTAAATTTTATGCATTTTATAAACAGATGTTAATATTTTGTCTTTATGCGACCTTTTTGTTACTAGTTAAGAGAATATCATATAGTTCGACAAACTGCTGAGTTAAATCAAGTCTCATCGCATTTGCACAAACAAAATCGATAGTTCATGTTATTGGTGGCTACTCCATCCCAAGACCATAAACCATCATGCCATGTTTCTTCGTCTTTCATGCTAAAATGGCACGGCACTGAGCAATCAAAAATACGGCCACAATCTATTATCTCATTCATTCAGAGGATTCATGACTAACTCACAATAAATCAAAATTGTTTCGTTTAACTACATTTGATACCGGAAAACAAGAATGGTTTTATTTTCTAAAATATTCGGACACGTCAAAGAACAAGGAGGAGGAACAGGCATAGCAAAGTCCTAAGGAAAACTATTGGAAAGTATGAAAGCCAGCTCCAATTGCTGAAGACGACCAAGGAGACAGACGAAGAAGAAGAAGAAAACGATCCCTTCTACCTGTTGGTACTACGCCTATGCCAACTGTTTAGCAGGAGTGGCCGCTACCATCTTCTGGGGCTGCAGGCGCATGGAAACGGAGGATCAGTTATTTCAGAAACACACTGAAATAAGTGCATGTGGCGCAAGGTCTATCTGCAGAATAACCAATACCACACTTTCGGGAACACTTTGTCGGGCTGGAAGGAGGCAGGGTGTGGGGAGAGTAGGGACAGAAAATACGAATTTAGACTATGGAGCAACCAATTTGACTGGGCTAAGAACCCACTCTAGAAGCTCCATGATTCACTATAAGCAATATTGCTATTTAGACTTCCAGTAGGTTTAGGGGCATAACAGGATAACCCTCAAGCCTCTGAACATGTAAACCAAGGGGGCATGGGGGCACCTTTCATATGGGATTTTGTGTTTTGAAGGGTGGAGTGGAGAGAGGGCCTGTCATTTCTACGCCAAAACAGAACAAGAACAAGGTTCAGCAACATTGACGTATAGTTGACCTCATTTACTCGCCCATGTGCAGTTACTATGAAATAAAGAAACTTTTAAAGTTTTGAGTTCAATATGTAAGGATCATTTCAGCTCCTTACCGCAGCAAGCTCTTGTTCATGCTTTGGGATAAAAGCAGTATCAACTTTTCCATTTTTGAAGTCCTGCAATACAGATAGCATTAAATGAAAATCTTACCACTCCCAATACAAGGAATTCCAAAAATAAAAACATATTAGTAGTTCTGGTCCACACCTCAATGTCAAGGATAAGTTTATGGTATTCAATTGTTGTTGGAACACCTGCCAGATGAGAAAATTAATTTCAGCTTATAGTTAATAAGGCAACAAAAAATAGAACTGAAGAATTCAAGATCATAGTAGAACGATTTTTAGAAGACATGAATAATATATGCCAAGTACATATAAACACGTGTAAAGCATTAAAAATTAATGGGGACTAGGAGGGTGCGCAGGATGTTTGGGGACCAAGATACGTAAATTGTACATGAGAATTTTGATAAGTGGCAGTAAAAGAAAGGTGACATGAGGAACACATGGGTGAAGACAAAGAGGTAGATGTAAACAATTAAGGACAAGATGGAGAAAGTCAGCTATAACACAAGGAAAACCATCAAAATCACCAACAAGGTAGAACTTGTTTGAGTTTCATGGTACTACTTGTACAAAAGAGGAGCCAGACAGGTCATTTATATAAGCTGGAGAGTATCAGAGCCACATCCACACAAGGATCCCTGCATAAAGCTGAGATAGAATTCATATCCTAATTTGATTTATAAAGCTGACCCCACATGGTGGGATTAAGGCTTGATATGCTGTTTGTTTTGATTAATGAGATGTAGCAATTAAATGAAGTAAGTTCAAAGAGTTAAATCCAGAAGAATCACCTTGTTGGTTCCATCACTCATTGAACCATACAAGGATATCTCTTATCTAGTTACACTTCTGATCGAGTCATACACTAACTCATTTAAAGTTTGGTATTCATCTAGAGATATCTCTTCAATGAAATGACAAGGAAAAAGTCAAAAAAGGCAGATTCTTCTTTTGGAACACCACTTGATCCATCCAGGAGTGATGATTTGGAGAAGGTCAATAAATAAAAAATAAAATAATCAAGTTTGTAAGTTTAGGGCATGACCTTAATTGAATATTATCACATTACCTGTAATTACAGTGTCATCAAGAGCCCTTTTCATGCGTTCAATTGCCTTCTCCCTTGTTGGAGCCCATACAACAAGCTTAAGATAATATGCCAAAATCATTAGGAGAAAAGCCCAAAACGTTATGATGTTCAATGTCAACAAAAGAAAATAATAACAAGTAATAATATAAATAAAAAATAAATGATGTGCACAAAAGATGTAAAACACAATAGACTCAGTGAATCAAATTCTTAAACCAGTTGAGGCACCCAACTGTACCCAAGCTAACGCCTATGCAGCAAGGAATGATAAGTTATTGTAATATGCCTACAAGACTAAATTAAATTTGGAAAACTTAACAATAAAATTCATTTAAAGGACAAACAATATCATAAGGTATTGTCACAACTAAATTCATTTGAATTACTGATCTATCCTTCGGAAAAGCCAACCTAACCTGTCATTACTTTAATTGGTAAATTTTATTTAAGTTAGTTTTTTCTTTTTTATTTCAATTACATCAAAACAAAGTAGTAAGCAAGGGTAAAGAAGAACTTGATAATTCCTAGATTTACAATCTTATTTTGGAAAAGAAAAGATGGCGACACTTAAATATTCAGAGAACTTCCAGGGAAAGCAGTTCCCCTCACCCCAGGGCATGGCATGCTACTTCCAAGAGATTCCTATTTCCTCATGTTGATCAAGTTTTCATTTCCTTTGATTAAATTGACAAACATAAAAACTTCATTATGGTCTCCCTAAAAATAGGGAAAAAAAGAACTGGAGCTCTGAACAAGAAATTCCTGCACCTAAAAATTTTGCCACAGGAACAGTAATCAGTTCTCAGATTAGGGATTTAAAGGTGCACTGTTCTCTTGGTCTTATGGTGTAGGAAGCAGAGGCTCCTTGGTGCTTTTATAAAACTGTAGTTATCAAGAAAATTAGTGTGCATGCCAATGTATATCTAAAACCAAGCAACTGGTACATGATAAATATAGACGTTCACAGGCTCAGTGAAACATAGCAGCCACATGTTCTATCATGCATCCATAACTAGATCTAAGCATATGATCATGCAAGGGGTTCATATATCCAGATGCCTACATCTGATAGGTGCACCATGGATTGCCTTTTACAAAAGAATAAGAACAACAGAAAACAAATAAGTGCACAACATTATATATTGCATGCACAAAACTAATTGACAAACCTTTCCAAGTAGGGAATCATAGCTTGGGGGAACTACGTAATCAGGATATACATGGCTGTCCATTCTGACAAATGGTCCTCCAGATGGCAAGTAAGCTGTTATTCTCCCTGATGTCCACAAGAAGATTAAATAAATAAGAGATAAAAAATAAACATAAGATGAGTTTGTAGAGTCTGAAAAATATTATTATCATCTATTTCTTCTCCTCCTTTTTATTTTATTACCACTTTTCGCAAATCTTATTATAGAATGGTGGAGCAGGCATGTGAGGAATTATCACAGGCATGAAGAGGCATACTCCAATTACCTTTCACAAAAAGAAAAGATAGAAGATAGCCAAAGAACCTCAGGCTACATGAGCATAATCAGTCTCTTCGGTGGTTAAGAGACTGATTGTAATATAAATTTTATGATAACAAAGAGCATCTCTGCATTTCAGTTAGACAAAGAAGGCAGAAGTAACATATAGTTGGTCTATGTGCTGTAAATTGGACAAAGGCAGCCAAACTAGGCTTCTCCAATGAATTTTAAGTGTAAAAGAATGAGATATGATCCTGGGCATAAGGAGTTGAAAATGCAGAGTTGAAGAAAAACAATACTGAAAGAGTCATCAGGAGAACTGCTGAGACATCATGCAAAACAGAATAATTGCATTTAACTGTCTCAAAGGCAATTCAAAACTGAACTATTGAATTTGTCCTATTAAGTTAGAAGTTAGGAATGTCTTATTGTAACCTGCTACACCAACTAGTACTATATCCAAGTATAGAAACTGAGGACTCAAACTGGTAAAACCCATATAAATCAACTAAAACTCATATGATATAGACCAATTACATCACTCAATGAGAATGATGAGCCATTGACCCTAATACCAATGCATATCTGGCAAAACTAGAAATATTAAGGTGCTCTAAGCTTTACTCAAAGCAAACAAACACTAAACAAACTTAAAGAGGACGCAAAATAAGATGCAATTCAACTCAGAAATAGCTATATCAGGCTGCTGCTTTCTTGAAATAACCATTTTTGCAATTTTTCCACCTTTTAAATGAAATCTTATTGCCCACAAAATTAATAGTAAAGCAGAGGACATGAAAAAGGACTTGTTATTTATTTATTTATTTGGATATGAGCACACACGAAAGGGAAAAAAAATCAGCATTCATTATTCAAAAAAATAAATATAGCAACAATAGTGAAATGTATGAACCACAAAGGAAAGTACTAAACTAACACCAAGTTTTTTTTGCTCTGAAGGTTCCTACATGTTCATGCTTTGAGGTTGTGACTCCAGTCCACTTTAATGCAATGAAACAAATTTCTGGGAAACGGGGTGTTTTTATTGAAGACAAAGGAGCAGGTCCACTATGTGCAACTGTTGCATAATTAATTCTGGCTAACAAGATGATTCTAGACAAGAAGAAAAATGTCCAATTCTTTGCACGCATCAAGAGAACATGTGTATCTATGAAATGTTGCAGAGTAAAAGTACACACAATGTAAGCATTACCTGGACCGGGCCTGAAATTTTTAAAAGCATCTTCAGCATTAATGCGGCACTCAATGGAATGTCCTCTAAGAACAATATCTTCCTGCCAATAAGAGACCAGTAAAGCACCATCAGAACATTGTTTTTAATACCCAGAGTATTAAATGGAATCTCCAGTACCTGTTTGTAATGGAGTTTTTCACCCATGGCAACACGGATCTGTTCTTCAATCAGGTCAACAGAGGAAATCATCTCTGTTACAGGATGTTCAACCTAAGTTTTTTGTGAGGCAAACATTATACAAACTGTCATTAATGCTGAAATCAAGTATATTCAGAAAACTCATCAATCTTCCATGGCACCTTCTTTTTACCTGGATCCGCGTGTTCATTTCCATGAAGTAAAATGAACCTCTTTCATCCAAAAGGAACTCAACTGTACCCACGCCAATGTAACCTATAGATGCTGCTGCGGCAACTGCAGCATCACCCATGGCCTTCCGCAACTCAGGGGTTAATGCAGGTGACGGTGCTTCTTCCAGCAACTTCTGATTCCTTCTCTGTAGAACCAAGTCATTTCAGTAAAACATGATGCTTTAAAAAGTAATATTCCTGATAAATAAAAGAGAAACCTACACATGTTCCCTGATTCATCACTGTGCTTATTCCAAAGTGAAATTTTCTTCTTTTTCCTAGGTAAGTCTATTGACTCTATTTTAATAGAACATTTTCACATACAACTGAAACAAGCTCCACTTAATGAATTCATAAAGTACAATGCAGGAGAATTCTTAACCTTGAGCACAACACAATCCATAACTTGGCCTCAGAAAGCAGATGGCAGGATTGATCTCTTGGGGATATTCTATGCAAATGAAGTTTCCTTGTCTTCTGTGCAAAAATTATGTGAGCCTAATACATTATTTTGTTTATCCTTTTTTTCTAGTTTTGTTTTGACTCAATTCACCAACATAACAGGTGGGAGATGAATTTGAGTTCAAAATACTAATTTAGGCAGGAACCAACCATGAATTGATAATATCAGATGTCAAACATGAATATAATTGTATATCCTCAATTTGCAATCATCCCTACCCCACCAATTGATATCCAGTTCAACAAAAGCAAGTTTGAGGCATGTGCCTTGAATATCTTTAATGAGACCTTCAGGAGACAACAGAAAACCCAATCATTTCATAGAAAACCCAGTTGTGGATATGTAGCTCAAACAAACCTTGTCTCTTTCCATCCCAAGGAACCAAATAAATAACGGATCAGAACCCTTCCTTTCCTTCCAATTAGTGAGATTCTATCTCTTAAATAGGAAACTTTGGTCAACCCTGACTACACGGGAACAGATTTTTCTTCCTTGGTACTAGGACTTTTTATCATTTCCAACTTCCTCACAAGATCTTTCTTATGAGGAACATCTCGAAATCAAGTGGGTAGCATTTCTGAACTTCAAGAGTGCAATTTTAAAAAAAACGCACATTTTACGTGTTTCCCTTTTCAATAAGGAATAAATCTCACTCCCATATGACTAGTTCAAGCCTAATGCAAATGGGTATTTTTTAGAATTCAAATGCTAAAGATAAGTTTTCATTCAGCTTCATTGATGGCTCATACATAAAAAGTAAATATACCAGATTAGTTATTTATACCTGAATACTGCAATCACGCTCTCCAAAGTGGACAACATTTCCAAACTTGTCAGCAAGAACCTGTAAAGCCCAATGATTTGGTAGTGGTGAATTAAAAGATTGCAACAGGATTTAGTTTTCAAAGAAAACAATGCCAGCAAATACACTCTCATCCCCATCTAAACTTATTGGCATTTTTCTTGTTTTTTAATTTTTGGAATATATCATATCATGTGTCAGGATGAAAATGCATTGAGACACTTCAATTTTTCACGTAAAGGTAAACAAGTGACTCCCTATGGTACAATCTGAAAATTCAGTATGCTTTTTTTCTAAGGACCAGCTCTCTGAAACCCAAGGCTTATTTTAGTCTATCACCATCCACGTGTCTATTGCATATCAACAGATGCATGACAAATGGTATGACTAGAAAATTTGCTGGGATGCACTAAGAGTTTAGTATCCGGAATCCACTAACAGCAGCACAAGCCTCCTGTAAGGCTCTTAAACCAATTTCAGACGTCAAACTGGATTGAAGAATTTCCCAGATAACCAACGCCAAAATTCAATTAAATTTTATATGGAAAGAAATTTAACACAGGCCTCCTGCAAGGCTCCTTTTTTTTAATGGCAAAAAAAAAAAAAAAATGGGAACCTTTGTCAATCCTATAACCAACTAAATAAACATTACCTATGTACCCTAAACTGATGGAGATTTGGACAAGTCTGGTGAGCATCTATACAGGGAACAAAATGTTGTTTATTTCGCATTTCCATGTCTGAGAAGACCAATGCAAAATGCTAGTAGAAAACCAAATTTAAACGCTTCTTTAGGGATATTACAGGAACCACTGGAACTCTATTAAACATTTCTAAAGCAACATGATGATCTTCTAGTTCTTGCTAGTGGATAGTATGAATCTCTGGTTCTCTATTTCTTTTCTACAGGGTTTGCTCCCTTTAAGGCATTTTTTGTGTAACTTTTGACACTTATTAAGAATATTTAACATTTTTATATTTACCTTTTTTCTTCAAAAAAAATATTAGACTAATATGGAAACAGCACAATGGCAAGAAATTTGATCCTTACATATAAGATTTACGCACAAAAATAGGTGGGAACTTAGATACCACTTCCTACAATAGCATGATTGCCCAATGAAATTTATTTAATAATAGAATGAATTGTTTGATTCACTGTCCTAAATGGTTTAATCATTTTCATGATACTTTTGGCAGTGCCTAAAATTAGTCCCACATTCAGAAGATACAGTAAGTTATATGAGGAAAGCCAATAGCCCAGCAAAGAGGAATTTTCAAGTTAACATTCTTGGTCAGCTGATATTAGCTAAGCGATAATTCCACAAAATGTAACTTCACTTCAAGCAAATGGCAGTAATCATGCAACATCCAGTCACAGAAATAACTTTAGTGGATAGTGTGAGAAGTATATAAATAGAAAAAAACGGCTCAGATGTCAGATTAATCTAAGTTCTTGCATAGATGGTTCCTTATTATGATCCAGTGTTCTCTTCCCCATGGTTCCAGATTAATCTAAATTCTTTCTCATTTCTACTTCCTTTTTTCTATTGATAGGGCTAGTTATAGTTTTTCATGCATGCAACCCAAGGAATTAGGAAAACCACAATATAATTTCTTGGATTTTATGAAAAAAATAAAGAGAAAATAATTACCTGGAACTCAATATGTCTTGGATTTTGAATGTACTTCTCCAAATAAACACCATCATTTCCAAATGCAGCTGCGGCCTCACTCTTAGCTTGCTGTTAGAATAAGAATGTAAATACTTAAAGACAAACTTTTTACAACCTTTCATATAAATGCTTGCAAAGAAACAATTTATCATCTCATCATTTTTCATTGCACATGTAAAAGAGAGGAAAAAGAACACTTATTATAATGGGCCTGCGTAGATTTCATTTTTTCCTCTCTTTATTATTTTCTTTTTTAACTCTGACAAAGCACAAATACTTGTCTCGCATACACTGCATTAATGTACATAGACTGCAAAATACAGGAATAATAAACAATAAAAATGCAGCCCCTGAGTGACCAAGTGATTAAACGGTTGCAGCAGCAGAAATTAGAAACAAATTGTTTAGACACAAGCAAGATGATTTTATATTCCTTTTTGCAGTACAACTCATTTAAGTACAACTCTCAAAGAAAGCTGGAAATTTTGAAACTTATTAATAATCCAGTTAGCGTACTTCAGCAATATCCAGTGTAGGGGCATAATACTGCATATAAAAAGCACTTTAGGTTATGCATTATCAGAACTTAAGGGCCTCTTGCAGAAAGAGAAATACCTGCAACAACTTCACAAACTCATCAGGTTCTTTAGCAAGACGCATTCCACGCCCTCCACCGCCTGCTGTTGCCTTTTGAAACAGTAGTAGTTAGAGATGGAAGTTCTTTTTCATGATAATTTTGATTATGAATTGAATAATTAGTTATATGGCAACATTATCATATTTTGTTTCATCAATTGACAATTGGCTAAAGGAGAGGCTGATTTGCAAAAAAAATTAATATTAGGATGTCAACATCATTTCCCATAGCTCAACAGGGGGATGTATTAGTCCAATATCTCAACAGTGTGTGGATGCATTTACCATTTCTCTCAAATACTTCTGTTGCTTTTGTACAAAATGAAGTTTATAACAGTAACTATAAAATAAAATGGAAAATTAATGAATGGTTATAGAGGACCTTGATAGTTCAGGTACATGTCCAACTGGGTATATTGAACCATTATGCTATAAGGTAAGTGCCTGGTATCTGAAATCAATACTTCAGAAATTTATTTATGTCTAAAGTGCATGATACAGTAATTGATTAGACTCTTAGATCTGCTCACACTTCCACAATGCATCTTCATCAACAAGTCTACATTGTTAATTTTCATTATAAGACAAGAAATTGGGTCGAAGGAATGTCTACAGGATAATCCACACGGGTCCTATACAAACAACATGAAGTTAATTTTACCTTAATCATGACAGGAAATCCAATCTCATCTGCAAGCCTGACAGCTTCTTCTGTACTCTACAAAGACCATAATTATTAGAAAGAAAATCAAATGGAAGCAAATAGATCGCTAATTAATAGATGATCTGTGAGTGATGCTTGAAACACTGGTCAAACTGATACCTGCAATAATCCATCACTTCCTGGGACAGTTGGAACACCAGCATTCTTCATTGTTTCCCTGGCAGTTGATTTGTCACCCATGACACGGATACTATCTGGCTGCAAAATCACAACCAGGCTTCAATTCCTTTGAAGGATTTTATAGGAAATAACAATTCATTTCCTGAAATTGCAGTTAGCAATCCAAAAGGTAACCAACATAATATTCATTATTTATCAGATGCAACAAAGGGAAAAGCAGCACATAGAATTCTGACTAAAACCAGTTTAGCAAATATGCAGAAAAGGACTGTGGTTTAGCAACCAAGCTAACTGAATTTGAATTACATAAGGTAAAATGTAAGTGCCAGATAAACATACTTGCTTCACATTATGGGGGGAAAAATTGCTGCACTTCTTAAAATGAAAACTTTCATTTGAAGTACTTACATTTGGCCCTATAAAATTTATGCCATGCTCTCTGCACATTTCAACAAAAACTGCATTCTCAGCAAGGAAACCATAACCAGGATGCAACATCGTACACCCACGGCTGATAGCAGCAGAAAGGACATTGGGGATCAATAAGTACCTGTAAGAAAAAGAAACATCTCTTAACCACTCATGCCAGGAACCAGATGGAGGCGGGGAAAAGAAATAAAGAATAATGTTTAACAGTTGCATAATCAGAAAAACATACCATAGAAATGAACTTATAACAAAATTTAAAATAACAGCTTGTTCTTTCTTATAATTTAGTTTATATGTTTCATATTGCTATAGAGTTTGAAACACCATACAATTTACAAGTGATGGTTACAAACAGATATAAGTGGTAAGTCACAGAATATTGATATAGAAATGAGTGGTAGGGAAAAAAATGCAAAAAGAGGCACTTCAAGTATAGATAGAGGCAATGGAAACGACACTAAATAGGTTTCCTCAGCAGCTTATGAAACCGTCCCTGAAGCAAGACTAAAGAAGAAAACCAAGAAGCTAACTTACATTCATACATAACATTGGTAGGAGCAAAATGATCCATGGACCTAATTACAACACTCCTAAGTCCTTCCATCCTTATCATAACCAATAAATAGAGACTTTCCTAGTATTGTGAAATAAAAGTATTTTCATGTCATAAGTTAGGGTGGTGAAATTCAGGTAGGGTCTAACATTGCTCCCCCTGATGGATGCCAGATTATAGTTAGGTAAATTGTCCAATGATGAAATATTCAAAGTTTCATCCGAGGGTAAAAAATATGGGCACCAGAGAAATCCAAGGGCAAAAATAAAACAGCCTGTGCAAACAACAGCAACACTTTTTATGCAAGTGTGACTTTGAATCAGCAGCAGAGATTGCTCACTGCAGCTGGAGCATTGCAAATTCCTTGTGTCTCATCTCCTACATCACTTCCTCAGAATGGGAGCTTGGTAAACAGTGTTTACCCTTTTATATGGCAATTGATTGTCAAGCAATGCTTCAAATTTTAGATTCAAAGGGTCCTAGATTCAACTACCTCATATGTATCATTTTTCCAATGTACATTGTGGTGCACACCCTGTTTTTCACATGTTCTTGCAACCCATTCAATCTAGTTATCATGTCATTACTCGCCCAGGACACAAAAAGGGTTCCAAAGGAGTGATGCTCTAAAGCTGTGATAGATATTTGGAGCAAATCCTCAATAACTAGTGAGAATTAGTTGTAGAGGATTCTAAACATTTTTTCACCCCATTACAACATAGAAAACCAAGATGATCACGCCTGAATCTGGCACAAAGATAATCATTATATGAACATAAGATGATGATAAATGATGGGGTAATTTAAGCCCAAGAAAAACCAATTACGAAATAAGATAAATATAGCCTTCAAAGGTAAAAATTACATACTGTTTTTGATAAACAAAAATTTTATATTCTCAATGATGGTAATATTGTTAAAGCAACTATTTCCTCACATTTGCAATTCTATCGTCATCATTCTCAAGAGAAATAAACACACTAGTTATCTAGCACCAAAATATTGATAATAGACTCCAATAATTCAAGAAGCAGAATAAATAAGCTAAAAGAAATAGGTGAACTCACGATTGGTTGCTTGGTGCTTCACCTATGCAAACTGATTCATCAGCCAGTTTCACATGAAGTGCATCCTTGTCTATGGTTGAGTAAACGGCAACACAAGGTATCCCCATCTCATGAGCAGTTCGAATTACACGCACAGCAATTTCACCTCTGTTTGCTACCAGAATTTTTTCATCACGACATGTGGCATAAAGGGCACCTCCACGTTTTCCTGACTTACGACTAACTTGAGCAGCTCGAGCTCTCTGCCGAGGAAAGTTCACCCTGCTTCCCACCGTAACGCTACATTGGAGGCTTCTAGTTCCTCTAGCTCTCCCCATAAATAAACCCTTGAATTATAAAATTTTATATACATGTTTAGCTCAGTTGCATAAATTGGGAAGAGCCAAAGAAAGACTAAAAACAATGAGGCTTTTGAACATCACAAATACATCAAACCTTGCCAAGTATTACAGGTGCAATTAGACATATTCATTAAGAATTGCACTATCACTATGTCATCTAGTCATTTCATCAATTTGAACTTAATGCTCATCCATCTCCCTTAATGCCACATCAGATCGCACTTCACCAATGAGCTAAAACGGATTTTGCATTTTCATGATTACTTCACAATAAACCAGGATATACACAGTGGATGAGATTACAAATTCCATCATATCAAATTCAAATATATACTTTGAAGAAAGCGACAACACATCCATGTCGGTGACACTACTATGCTATAGTTGGAAGCTGGAACTAGGCTGCATCGATTAAAAACAAAAGCAATTATACACATACATTATCCACCAACTCAATCATAAAAGAAACGATAATAATAAATATTAATTGAACTTTTTTGAAAAATATCAGGACATTTTCTTTATTATTTTCTAACCCTACCAAAAAATAAAAGTAGACGAAAAATTCATCTTCAGTACCTTCATTTTGGTTTTCCATCTTTTCCCATTTCCATTTATTGTCCCTCAAACAAAGCCTAGCTCCGGTCCCAACGTCAAAAGTTCAAATTCTATCTAATTGAACGAATTTGTCGATGCACAATAAATCACTCAGATACTTCATGAAACAACGGAAGGTACGCCGGACTATCACGAAGATGCACGCTAAGATAAATTTGAGCATTCTAGTGTCCATGGTCAAAACTTAAAAGGACTAGGCAGAACAATTCGATCTCATAACGAAAGAAGCTTGCGAACACAGTTACAGTAAACTTGAAAATTGCAAGCGGAGACAACAATTAGAAGCAAAATAACCATAAAGAGGAAGACGAGGAAGTGGAACTTACAGGAGATGACTGGACAGATTTGCAGAATGTCATGGCAGAATCCATTTCCGAATCAAGCAGGCCTACAAAGAAGAAACACACATCTTCTTCAATTTAGAAAAAAATCATACTAATCGAGACGGTAGGGAAGTCACCGTGGTTGCTAGATCTGATTCTCTCAACTCAGATCAACAGAATGTAGGTTTCAGCAAGCTTACCCTTCGAGTAGAGAGAGAGAGAGAGAGAGAGAGAGAGAGCGCAGTGGATTGGAATGGAAATGGAGAAATATAAGCAAATTCAGGGGAAGAAGGCGAGACGAAAGAGAGAGCGCAGTGGATTGGAATGGAAACGGAGAAATATAAGCAAATTGAGGGGAAGAAGGCGACGACGAAACCGAGGCGGTGCTCGGAGCTCACAGATTGAATGCTCCGTCAATTATGTTGGAACTTCCAAGTTAGCCTACATCTTTTTTATTTTTATTTTTCTACTCCTTTTTAGTTCTAGCTTTAGTTTTTTTTTTTTTTTTGCCTAAAATTCAACGAGAAGTATTTTTAAACATTTTTTGCGTTTCATTAAATAGTTTAGTGTTTCACTAAAATTTTGAAAAAATAATTATAATGTTATTAATTATTATATAAATTTGATCAGTCCAAAAAATATTGTTAAGTGTATTTTATTTTATTTTATTTATTGGGTGTTGATTTGAGTAGGTTGGAGTTGGATGTTTCCGTTCGATCGGACAGAGAAAAAAGTAGATTTAGTTGTCCAACTAAGGCAAGCCCTAATGGACCGGACGGTTCGGATGGTGGGCTAAATTTAACTGGGCCGGGTTTCCCGACTAGCCATTGCCAACGCACTTATCGCCATTTGCCACCACCCTTGAGGTTAGTAGAAATTACAGAACCGTTTTTAAGGTATTTAAAATTACACTAGCCAACTATATTTTTCAGATATGTCGCACTCCGCACCTGATTAATCATTAATCAAAACAATAATAAAGATAAACCTAATCTAGATAATTTACCGCTAAATCTAACTAATCTAATTATTATCTTAACATCCTTTCTTTCCCAAACTGGAGTTCATTCAAATAACTTGAGTTTGCAACAAGAATTGTAGAAAATAGAATCACCGGCCACAACTGAGTTATCGAAATATATTTATGCACCATGATGCATAAATAAGTAGTCCTCCAAAAGGCAAAAATAAAAATATAACTAATAGACTTGGAAAAAATTCTATTTGCAGCCAGTTTTTTTGCTCTTAGAAACTCATTTTTCCGTTTTATTCTTTACAACCATGTTAATAACTCTTTGTAGTTAATTTTTTTCAAAAACATCCTTTTTTATCACCATCGCACATAGCCGTAACCATTCCCACATAGTCATCCTTGAAACACATCCTCGTACCCCAACAACTCGAATCATCGGCCGATTGTGTGAGTGTGGGTATGGGTCGCCTCTGCAAAATCAGAGACGACATCACGGCCGCTACCATCACGACCGTTTTCCAGTGTCTATGTATAAATATATATATACATGTATGTATATATGTGTATATATGTGTGTCTGTGTATGTATTATTTTACTCCTATATTTTCATCCATTTTTTGTTTTCGCCACATCATATCAAGCATTTTTTATCGCATCATCTCCGTCGTAAATGGGCGGCCACATATGGTTGGCGGACAATTCATTGAGGGAGAAAGTGGAGTAAGGGTAAAAATGAATTTTTAAAATAAGATATTTCAAGTATATTAAAAGGTACTTGTGGAGAATAAAATGGGTGGATGAAATCATAGAGATTTCATCCAAATACCATGAAATTAGGACAGAGATCAATAAAAGATTTCTAATGCTATTAGAATCCCATGGAACAAGAACAAAAATGGTATCAGAATACCATGAATTCAAGAACAAGGGTCAAACAAGAATTTTCAATGCTATCAGAATACCACGTGACAAGATTAGATTAGAAATTGCCGAAAGAATTCCAATGGGATTAGATAGAAAGAAAACCATGAATTCCAAAACAAAAGTTAAACGAGGAATTCCGATGCTATTAGAATCCCATGATTATTAAAGTGATGAAAAACTCCTTAATTTAAGTAATTTCAATAGTATAACAGGTATTTTTATATGATCATGTAAAGACAAGTTAACGTCATTGTTAAATTATTTTTTTCTTTTTAACCTTTTATAAGTGAGTCAAAATGAAGAAATATTAAATTTATTTAAATAATATAACGACCAACTATATATGTCACTCATCATCATCAAATGCATCCCAAGACCTACATAAATATGAATAAACAATGTGTCACAATGTCTTAGAATGTAAAATTGCATATCAAGAACACATATATAACCAATACGAAAGAAATTAAGTCTTTTAAAAAAAAACACTTAGGTTGCATTCTCTTTATTATAAAGAAAACTCAAAACAACAAAAAGTTGTTTTGAGTGTTTTCATCCAAAATAAACTTTAAATTCAAAACACATTTATTTATTTATATTGTAATATCCCAAGAAAAAAAGAAATTGAAAATGATAATAAAAATAATAGAGATAATTATATAACCATAATAATAAATTAAATTGAATTAATTTGTTTAATAAGTATGGCGGTGCTCGTGAGCTTTCAGGAAGCTTCCTCCATTACTTTGATATTTGAAATCTAAACAGAGAGAGAGAGGATTTGTGAGAGAGCAGGGGGAGCTGAGAGATTGAGATGGAGAGAGAGAGCTCGAGAGGGAGAGAAGCTGGCCGAGCTTTGCTCGGCCATGGCAGCAAGGCGGCGCTGGTCGAGGCGGCGGCCGGTGGAGCTCAGCTGCGCCACTGGTGTGCTGGTTGCAGGAAGAAGAAGAAGGAGGCAGCAGCCGCGGGGAAGAAAGAAAGAAGAAGGAGAAGAAGAAAAGAAAGAAGAAAAGGTAGAAGAAAGGAAAGAAGAAGAGAAGAAAGAGAAGGAGAAGGAGAAGGAGAAGGCGCTGGAGCAGTGGGCGCGGAAGAAGAAGAAGAAGAAGAAGAAGAAGAAGAAGAAGAAGAAGAAGAAGAAGAGAAGAAAATAAAAGAAGAGGAAAAATATGAAAAATAAAGGGATTTTGGAATTTTTCGGCAGAGGAAGTGATCAGGTACGTGGGTAAAAATTAGTCGAAGCATGTCATGTTTAAATTATAAATTTTTCGCGATTAAAATTAATTAATTTGGGTCCCGGTTGTGTTATTTGCTAGGAAATGATTTAATTTGCCTCGGGAGCCTGAGAGAGGTCGGAATCAGCTAGTTTCAGGCAAGTTCCTAATCCTTTCCTCGTGTTCTTTAATTCCCGTGAGAAACCCTGTGATTTCTCGTATTTTATACCCTCTATTCGTCTGTTTCGACTCGTTTATTAATTATGGAATTTGGAGTCGTTTGATTTAAATTTAATTTATTAAGTTGGCTTTATTAGCGTGATTTAATTTAAAATAAATATGAGACTCGTTGAGATATTAATTGTGGTGCGCTTACGTGGGATTTTAGACGGCTAAATTAATTATATTACACGGTAGATTTATTTAATTAAAGCTGCGATTTTATTTATTGCCAGCGAACGTTTTACTTCGCAGCGGGTGTGCAAGAAAAGCAAGGAACGGCCGTGTAAAGGCAAGCTCCTAACTCTCTCTTCGTGTTCTTCAATTCCCGTGAAAGACCCTGTGATTTCCTGTATTTTATCACCTCCCTTACTTTAATTCGGCTCCTAACCTTATTTGTTAAATTATTATTCATCTGTTTCAATTTAAATTAAATCCGAGACTTCTAGCATTTTATTTGTTGTGAGCCTATGGGGGTTTGTACCGCCCCCACTCCCTTTGGGAATGATGCCGAACCAACCTGAGAATTAGGTTCCTAGACGGGCGGATTTATTTATGATTTTATCGGGTTTATTTATAGCTTTTTCTCGGATTTATTTATGGTTCGGTTAGAGCTATCGAGCAGTAAGGCAGGGGTCGGTTGTTGGTGACGTTGGAGTAGACTATGGTACGGCCCTGATGTGGACCGTCGGGTGGACACCCTTAGTCACTGGCCGTTGACCGGTGCCGGGCACTGCTGACTAGCTCTGCCGGTATGTGATTTATTGCATGATTAGATACATTGTATTACTGTTCATGATTTGATATGCACATGGGTACGGGATGCATATTGGGATATCCATTTATTGAGAATGCTTGGACACGGTCATTCTAGTTTGGTTAGGTTGCATCCAACGCGAGCATATGCATGGCGTGTGGTTTACTATGTGGGCGGAGCATGGCCTGATGCCTGGATGTATGGGCGCCTTGTATCACGTTGATGCTCACTACGCCATTGCATTTTATGTGCATTGCATGGCTACTGATAGTTATTAGTTCTCGGACGGGAGTACCGTTCCGAGGGAGCCTATGGCTCGATTGTCGGGAGTACCGACGGATACGGGTGACGGGAGTACCAACCCGGGATTGCGCGCGCAGGTTTGTGGAGACATTTGTTGCCTTTCAGGGCAGCGGCAGGTTGGTATGGGACTTGGGTGCCAAGTGTCTTATGTGGGCCCCAAGGACCGGTATGTGCTTTTATTTTGTTATGCTATTGAACTGTTGTGTTGTAGCGTCTCATGGCTTGTGTGTACCTGGGGGTTTATTTTGGGAAGAGTTTTTTGGTTATACTCAGCCTACAGCCTTTCTTTTCCTTATGCTTGCTGAGTCTCTCGACTCACCTTGCTTTTCATCATTCCAGGTAGTGGCGGCGTGGGCCATAGCAAGGGAGTCAACTTTAACGGCAGAGTCGGTGTGGTGTACAGGCAGTCTCGTCAATCCCTGTCAACTCTGATGATTGTGTAGGGTCTACTCTATTATTTTCTACTGTGCCAGGTGTTTTCTCGAGTCTTGTGTATTTCGGCACAGGAGTTTGTGTTTGTTTATTTATCTTGTGACCGCTGTGTTAGCGGGGTACTCGTAGTGCATGCATGTGTTTTTCTTCGCTTCCGTTGCTCTCATCTTTGAGTATGCATGCCGGGGTGGTTTTTGTCTCGTGTTTCTTTATTTTTCTCCTCCCGTAGGCGCTTCCGTTCGGGTAGTCCGGGTGCTTGGGATATCCGGGCGGGGGTGCTTACAATGTTGGTATCAGAGCGTAGTTTGAGTCAGTTTTCGGGGACGAGTTCCTGTACACCAAGGTTGTCGGGTAGAGTTAGGGAGGTTTAGGCTAATTAAATAGGGTCAGGCTGCGTTAAGTTGAGTTTTGCTTATTTGAGCCAGAGATCGTGTCCCAATTTATACTCGTGCAGGGGTGATAAATGCATGTTAGGAAGGGACCGTGAAGTGGCATGAATGGGATTTCTTTAGGACGTGTGCCTATCCCTAGGTGTTTGGGTCAGATGGTGATTTCGCCTTCATAAAGTTGTCGGATGTTTAGTGTTGTATGCAGATTTTGAGTATTCCCAATAGGACCCGAAGGCCTAGATTCCCAATGTACCCTTACCCAACTCGGATGTGCTCTCAGAATTGCATTGTTTATGGTGTCAGTGGGAACAGGAGTTTGCTTCTAGATGGGGAGGCGGGCAAGACGAAGAGGAGTACCTAGTGAGTTATATGTATTAGCTTGATGAATTGTTTCAAGAGTCGATTCACGAGATCTTTTGGGGATTGTCAGAAAGACAAGTCCTATTCGCTCGTGAGCACATGAATGATGCGTGAAGGCAGCTGACTGAAGTAATGATGAATGATGGGAGCCTTTGTTTTCATTATGATATTTTGCTAGGGCTGTAAGGTAACAAGTTGTCATTTGGGAACCTTATCAGGGGGCGATATAGGATGTGCTCGGGATTGAAGCACTACCTGGCACTCAGTCAATCCAAGCTACTGTGAGGGTGTCGTCATAGCCACTAGAGGGACCCGTTGGACCCAGTTCTAGCATAGCTAGCAATGAGGATTTAGCGTACCTGGTAGATGAAGTTACCTCGGTTGCCAGAGGTGATAAGAGGAGTTCTAATCAGTATGGTTATTAAAGGGCTGTAATGAAAATGTAAAGTTGTAAATTACGAGTTTTGTAAGGATGAGAATTATGTGAGAAACATCAGGTGCAATATTTGAGGGTATTATGTGATGAGAGGTATTTAGTAAATTTATGTACCTTGGGATCCTTAGAAATCGAGTAGTCATTGCTATTAGCAAAGAGTGTCCTAGTGATCTGATATGACGAATAGTATGCACCTAGGAAGTCACCGGTCAAATCTACGATAGACATTTGGTTGTGAACTGTGTCGGCTAAGGCCGAGTGGATCTGACACTTGTTTTGTGGTGGATTTATTGGGTCTCTAACTATTGTCTATTGGCGACAAAAATAGATGTTTGGAGATTTCCTTGGTCTCGCCAGGCGTTGTCGACGCCCGACAAAAGGCTTGCGTCAATCTCATGAGAGATGAGGTCGTGGTAGAATGTGATCTGGAGGTTCATGATTGAATTTTGCCAGGAGTGGTACGGGAAGGTACCACATGGTGGAAAATGTGCTATAGGAGTCCAATGGTTACTAGTAGATCCGTAGGTACCGAGATGTGTATAGGGTGTACTGAGATGGAAAACTGAAGGTTGGTTAATGTGGTAGTTGATGGTTTAAAGTGTCTGTACATATTCAGACTGGAGATATGTATCGTAAGGAAGTGTGAAGGTAAATTGAGGTTCTGAGGGGTTTGCATTTTCTTGGAGGTTTAGGGCAGCAACCCTAAGTTTTAATCGAATTTGGATGGATAACTCGGAACACTAATACGAAGTCCCAAGAGAGATCTGTGATGAGAATTCACTGAAAGACTATTATGGAATTGAGGACTTGGCTTTTACAACAGTTATGCTGTTTGGAGATTTGGCATTACAACCTGGCTAGAGTGTAGGTGTTTAGTTCTCACAGGTGGAGCGGAGTTCAGGTGACGCCGCGATTGGCGTGGCAAATGACTAAGGCTGTGAGGTTCTGTAATAAATATGATTAAGCAAATGTGGTAATAGACGTTTTGCACTGCTGTAGAACATTGGTGATAAAGTGAATTAGGAATAAGAAGACCCCTCTAAGATTATTGTTATGGGAGATACCCAGGTGTATGGCCAAGGCCGAAATTGGATATAGGGTTAAGTAACTGTTGGGTTTTGCTGTAAGGGTAATGGTTGCTATGAGTACGCGCGGTACTGATCAAGGACCACATGCCCTAGGGTCGATTATTGATCGGGTGAGAAGATGAGACTCCTCTAGGTGCTGGTCAAGTGGTACATCGGCAGAAACATGAGATGGCTTGTTATGCCAGCCCGACATGTTTTACCCTCGTCAATTACTTTTCGTTGTGAGGAAACCTATGAGACGTCATGTGGATTAGAACGGCTACTGATACGGTGAAGTGCTTTCAGTCGCGCAGACTATAGAGTAGATAACACTAGTACTAAAGATCGTGTTCTGGCTAGCGTAGAAAGTCTTTGAGGAGGTCAGGGTTAGTAATTAACGATCAAGATTGGGTACGGCCCAATTAGCTATTGGGAGTTAAGATCAGTAGCAAGGACAAGATTAAGGGTTGGCGATCACCGAATGAGTTATAATAGGAACCCCTAATTGGATGTGCCGATTCCTTTAAGGAGGGGAGACTATCGGGTGACATTTTAGATCACGAGATGTATTGAGTGGAGAACGTCTATTTTTGATAGTCCTAATTAAATGATTACCCCTACTTATTGATGAAACCCCGAGTATTCGCGGCAAATTGTGGGAGAAAGTACTGTCGAGAAAATGTTGTGTATCTGGTTAAGAATCAGTTGGAAAAAGTCAGACTAAAGGATATTGCTGCTGAATTCTTGATTGAGGATGTCGTATCGTTTTCGTGTTCCGATGCGTCGTAAGTATGTGACAGGTCTAGGTCACGTTATCGAATATTAGCTTCTCGAGGATGGCCCCACTCCTATCGTTACCGAACGCACTTGAAGTTAGCTGCAGTTGCATTGGGGTTTGTGTTGCAAATTAGTTAATCATTGAGATTTAATATCTCTGACTTTTGAGTTTGCCTTTAGATTGATAGGTGAGATAGCCTTGAGGAATGATTGGATTATGATGTTGTAATAGGCGAACCTTGTTGTTGTAGGTAATATGATTGATGAAGTTCCTTAAGTGGGTTAAGGTATTAAGGGTCATATCGTGTTCCAATTGGGAAGATATGCTAGTATATTAAGTCAAATCGGATGTATAGTAGATTTTGACTTGGGAGAACTGGAAAATGATGATATGGAATGTCCGGGAGGTAATGTTGGGTAATATCACGAGAGATGTGAGCGTATCTTGAGGATATGGATTGAGCGCGAATTTCGAGGACGAAATTCTAATAAGGAGGGGAGAATTGTAATATCCCAAGAAAAAAAGAAATTGAAAATGATAATAAAAATAATAGAGATAATTATATAACCATAATAATAAATTAAATTGAATTAATTTGTTTAATAAGTATGGCGGTGCTCGTGAGCTTTCAGGAAGCTTCCTCCATTACTTTGATATTTGAAATCTAAACAGAGAGAGAGAGGATTTGTGAGAGAGCAGGGGGAGCTGAGAGATTGAGATGGAGAGAGAGAGCTCGAGAGGGAGAGAAGCTGGCCGAGCTTTGCTCGGCCATGGCAGCAAGGCGGCGCTGGTCGAGGCGGCGGCCGGTGGAGCTCAGCTGCGCCACTGGTGTGCTGGTTGCAGGAAGAAGAAGAAGGAGGCAGCAGCCGCGGGGAAGAAAGAAAGAAGAAGGAGAAGAAGAAAGGAAGAAGAAGAAAAGAAAGAAGAAAAGGTAGAAGAAAGGAAAGAAGAAGAGAAGAAAGAGAAGGAGAAGGAGAAGGAGAAGGCGCTGGAGCAGTGGGCGCGGAAGAAGAAGAAGAAGAAGAAGAAGAAGAAGAAAATAAAAGAAGAGGAAAAATATGAAAAATAAAGGGATTTTGGAATTTTTCGGCAGAGGAAGTGATCAGGTACGTGGGTAAAAATTAGTCGAAGCATGTCATGTTTAAATTATAAATTTTTCGCGATTAAAATTAATTAATTTGGGTCCCGGTTGTGTTATTTGCTAGGAAATGATTTAATTTGCCTCGGGAGCCTGAGAGAGGTCGGAATCAGCTAGTTTCAGGCAAGTTCCTAATCCTTTCCTCGTGTTCTTTAATTCCCGTGAGAAACCCTGTGATTTCTCGTATTTTATACCCTCTATTCGTCTGTTTCGACTCGTTTATTAATTATGGAATTTGGAGTCGTTTGATTTAAATTTAATTTATTAAGTTGGCTTTATTAGCGTGATTTAATTTAAAATAAATATGAGACTCGTTGAGATATTAATTGTGGTGCGCTTACGTGGGATTTTAGACGGCTAAATTAATTATATTACACGGTAGATTTATTTAATTAAAGCTGCGATTTTATTTATTGCCAGCGAACGTTTTACTTCGCAGCGGGTGTGCAAGAAAAGCAAGGAACGGCCGTGTAAAGGCAAGCTCCTAACTCTCTCTTCGTGTTCTTCAATTCCCGTGAAAGACCCTGTGATTTCCTGTATTTTATCACCTCCCTTACTTTAATTCGGCTCCTAACCTTATTTGTTAAATTATTATTCATCTGTTTCAATTTAAATTAAATCCGAGACTTCTAGCATTTTATTTGTTGTGAGCCTATGGGGGTTTGTACCGCCCCCACTCCCTTTGGGAATGATGCCGAACCAACCTGAGAATTAGGTTCCTAGACGGGCGGATTTATTTATGATTTTATCGGGTTTATTTATAGCTTTTTCTCGGATTTATTTATGGTTCGGTTAGAGCTATCGAGCAGTAAGGCAGGGGTCGGTTGTTGGTGACGTTGGAGTAGACTATGGTACGGCCCTGATGTGGACCGTCGGGTGGACACCCTTAGTCACTGGCCGTTGACCGGTGCCGGGCACTGCTGACTAGCTCTGCCGGTATGTGATTTATTGCATGATTAGATACATTGTATTACTGTTCATGATTTGATATGCACATGGGTACGGGATGCATATTGGGATATCCATTTATTGAGAATGCTTGGACACGGTCATTCTAGTTTGGTTAGGTTGCATCCAACGCGAGCATATGCATGGCGTGTGGTTTACTATGTGGGCGGAGCATGGCCTGATGCCTGGATGTATGGGCGCCTTGTATCACGTTGATGCTCACTACGCCATTGCATTTTATGTGCATTGCATGGCTACTGATAGTTATTAGTTCTCGGACGGGAGTACCGTTCCGAGGGAGCCTATGGCTCGATTGTCGGGAGTACCGACGGATACGGGTGACGGGAGTACCAACCCGGGATTGCGCGCGCAGGTTTGTGGAGACATTTGTTGCCTTTCAGGGCAGCGGCAGGTTGGTATGGGACTTGGGTGCCAAGTGTCTTATGTGGGCCCCAAGGACCGGTATGTGCTTTTATTTTGTTATGCTATTGAGCTGTTGTGTTGTAGCGTCTCATGGCTTGTGTGTACCTGGGGGTTTATTTTGGGAAGAGTTTTTTGGTTATACTCAGCCTACAGCCTTTCTTTTCCTTATGCTTGCTGAGTCTCTCGACTCACCTTGCTTTTCATCATTCCAGGTAGTGGCGGCGTGGGCCATAGCAAGGGAGTCAACTTTAACGGCAGAGTCGGTGTGGTGTACAGGCAGTCTCGTCAATCCCTGTCAACTCTGATAATTGTGTAGGGTCTACTCTATTATTTTCTACTGTGCCAGGTGTTTTCTCGAGTCTTGTGTATTTCGGCACAGGAGTTTGTGTTTGTTTATTTATCTTGTGACCGCTGTGTTAGCGGGGTACTCGTAGTGCATGCATGTGTTTTTCTTCGCTTCCGTTGCTCTCATCTTTGAGTATGCATGCCGGGGTGGTTTTTGTCTCGTGTTTCTTTATTTTTCTCCTCCCGTAGGCGCTTCCGTTCGGGTAGTCCGGGTGCTTGGGATATCCGAGCGGGGGTGCTTACATATATTCTATTATTATAATGAGAAAAAAATATTATAAAATTCATTAACTTTAAAATATATATATTTTTTAATAATATATTAACATTAAATATTTTTAATTTACTGAATAATCAAATTTGTTAAATAAAATATTATTAAAAATTTATTTTTAAAATTTCAAAGAGAACACGTTTTCAATTTTATAAAAATAGACTACCAAAATAGAAAATAAAAAATGAATTCAAAATTTAAAACTAAAAATTAAAAAATAAAGAAAACACAGCCTTATTGTCTTCAAGATTTTAATTTTGATGGTGGTTTGGTAGGAAAGTTGCGTACCAGCACAAAATTTTAGCGAGAATTTAATTGCGTGTCAAACAATTTATTTTATTATCATTTATTATTATTATTATTGAATTTTATTTTCTATTTTTGTTTTATTTTTTATTTTAATTTTTACGACTAAATTAAAAAAAATAGTAATTGAACCTTGCACTAAGTTATAAAAAAAATTATTAAACTTCAATTTATAACAAAAATATCACTGAATTTTTTCCTAAAATATAAAAATGTCACTAAACTTTAATTTTATATATAAGCCCATAACTACCATCACTTACCGTTAAGAATTAAATCTAATTCAAGAATTAAACAATCACTAAACTTTGTATTAAAATATAAAAAGATTACTAAATTTTATACTAAAATATAAAAAGATTATTGATCTTTATATAACGTGACATTTTAATATTATATATGAGTTTACGTTGTTAACTATGTCAACAATTCATTAGTTTCTTTAAACTATAACTGATGATAATTATATAATTGTATACTAAACTAAAATTTAGTAATCTTTTTGTATCTTAATAAAAAATTTAATAGTTTCTTTATTGCAAATTAAATTTATGTGATCTTTTTATATATTAATGAAAAGTTTAATGACTATTTCTGTAATTTATCCAACTTTTAACGGTGGCCTAGGGACATGCATTTGTCGTTGCCGTTCCACGTGCCACACGCCGATCGTCTCTTTCATTTTTCTAGTCATTATCTGATCGCTAGGAAGGGGCGAAGCCAATGAAGGCCCAGTGAGGAGCCTTGGCCCTCACTGGGCCTTGGTCCACCATTGAGTTTGGCCTGCACTCAGGCCCGCTAGGCTCTCTCAAATCAAACCCTAAATCAATCAAACCCTAGGCTCCCTCACAATCAAACCATTTCTCGCTCGCTCGCCGCCCATGCCCTATGTTCTTCTCCCTCTCTCGCACGGTCGCGCTCGCACCAGCTCTCGCCGACTTGCCCTCACTTGCTCGGTTGCTCCGGCCTTCCTCCGTGCCTGCGTCGGATCGGACAACTGGAACCATCGCTGAGGACCTAGGTCGCCGGCGCCGCTGACTCGCTTGCCTCGCCCTCGCTCGCCTCACTCTCGCTAACCCTCCCCGGTCGCCGGTCGGTCGCCCTCGCTCAATCGCTCGCCTCGCTCTCGCTAACCCGACTCGCTCGCCTCTGTCTCCGTCGCTCACCGCCTCTGCCTCGGAGGCTCGGCCCTAGCCCAATTGCCCTCGTCGCTGGCTTGCCTTTCCGGGCTCCGGCTCCGACCCGGCGACAGGCGACCCGACCCCCTGTCTGTACTGTCGTTGATCATTTTTTTTTATCCAAGAAGGTAAAATTTTTTATCCCATTTTTAAAATTAGGTGAAGTTAAATTTTGTTAACTGATGTTTGGGTTAATTGATGTTTGGGTTTTGTTTTTGAAAATAAATTTGTTAATGTAATGTTAATTGATTGTTAATGTTGATTGTTAATGTGATGTTAATGTTGGGTTAATTGATTGTTGGATCAATTGCACAAGTGCACGTAATTTGATATTTTGATTGTTGGATCAATTGCACAGGCGCACGTAATGTGATATTTTGATTGTTGAATCAATTGCACAGGCGCACGTAATTTGATATTTTGATTGTTGGATCAATTGCACAGGCGCACGTAATGTAATATTTTGATTGTTGGATCACTTGAACAGGCGCACGTAATTTGATATCAATTGTACAGGGGTACGTAATTTTATATTTTGATTGTTAGATCAATTGCACAGGCGCACGTAATTTAGATATTGATCAATTATAATTTACACATATGCACTTGATAAATTTATGAATTTGTGCATTCTCTAATTATCATTTGTTATCTTGAATTTGAAACAGTTATTGATAGATTTTTTAAACGAAAATCTCCGTCGATTGTAGAAGATGTTGATAGGGAAAAATCAAATAGTGTTACTTTTGATATTACACAACTTCCCACCGATCCTGGACTAAGGATTCCAATTTTGGATTACGATGTTAATATTCGAGATCAAGTTCGGAGAGCTGATATGCAAAAAGGTCCGTGTCGGCCTCTAGATCATGACTTTCCATATAGACCATTTGGACAGACACAAACTAGATGATTCAATTCTGCTTGGTTTAAAGAGTTTGGTAGTTGGTTGAAGTATAGTGTATCAAAAGATACTGCTTTTTGCTTGTATTGTTATCTATTCAAAACAAATGTGGGTAAACAAGGAAGAGGCGATGCTTTTGTTAGTGAAGAATTCTCGTATTGGAAAAGTAAAGACAGGCTTAATATTCATGTTGGGGATCATGATAGTGCACACAATAAAGCTCGTATCAAGTGTGAGGCTTTGATGAATCAAGAGCAACACATTCAGTCAGCTTTCTTCAAGCAGTCAAAACAAGTACGAAGTGACTATCGTATTCGTCTTACTGCATCAATTGATTGTATTAGACTTTTGTTGCGACAAGGGCTTTCGTTTCGAGGTCATGATGAATCTGAGAATTCAGAGAATTCAGGTAACTTTTTAGTCCTATTGCAGTTTCTAGGTGATCATAATGATGAGATTAAGGCAGTTACAATGAACAAAGCTCCTTTAAATTGCAAATTAACATCTCCCAATGTTCAGAAGGATATTGTAAGTGCTTGTACTGCTGAAACGATCAATGCTATTATCAAAGACATTGAGGATTCATTTTTCTCTATTCTAGTTGATGAATCTTGTGATGTGTCAACAAAAGAGCAAATGTCAATTGTTTTACGTTATGTGAACAATAGTGGACAAGTAAATGAACGTTTCATTGGTCTTAAGCATGTTTCTAGTATTACAACTCTCTCACTTAAAGCTGCAATAGACAAGACATTTTCTAAATATAACTTAAGCTTATCTAGATTGAGAAGACAAGGTTATGATGGGGCAAGTAATATGCAGGGTGAGTTCAATGGTCTCAAATCACTTATTTTAAAAGAGAATCCTTGCGCCTTTTACATTCATTGTTTTGCTCACCAGTTTCAGCTAGTTCTTGTAGCCGTGGCAAAGAAGAATACTCCAATTTTTAACTTTTTTCGTTTGGTTGCTGATGTGGTCAATATTGTTGGAGCATCGTCTAAACGTTGTGATCATCTTCGAGAGAAACAAGCAAATATTGTTGCAAAAGCATTGGAGAATGGTGAGATTTTAAGTGGAAGGGGACTTAATAAAAAAACTACCCTTCAGCGTTCTGGTGATACGCGTTGGGGTTCACATTATAATTCTTTGATCAGCTTGCTTGCCATGTTCTTAGTTGTTATTGATGTGCTTGAAATGATTAGTGTTGATGGATCAAATTCTGATAAAAAAGGTGAAGCATATAATTTGTTGGAGTCAATATTATCATTTGATTTTGCATTTAATCTACATTTGATGAGAACTGTTTTGGCGATGACAAATGAATTATCAAAGGCATTACAAAGAAAAGATCAAGATATTGTAAATGCAATGGAATTGGTGAAACTATGCAAACAACGACTCCAGTCTTTTAGAAATGATGGGTGGGATTCGTTTGTGCAACAAGTCTATTCTGTTTGTCAGGTGCACTACATTGATGTTCCAAACATGGATGATATGTTTATACGCCGTGCAGCTCATGGTCGCCCACAATGTCAAGCTCCAGAAATAACATATTTGCATCATTTTTATGTAGATTTATTCTATGCTGTCATTGATATGCAACTTCAAGAGTTGAATGATCGTTTCTCGGAGGCAAATACCGAGTTGCTTCTTTGTGTAGCATGTCTATGTCCAAAAGATTCATTATCTGCTCTTGACAAGAAAAGATTGATTCAACTTGCTGAGTTTTATCCAAAAGATTTTTCATCAGTAAATCTCCTAACACTTGATGATCAACTAGAAACTTTTATTTTTAATATGCGCTCTAACAAAGAGTTTGAAGGATTGAAAGGCCTTGGTGATCTTGCAGAGAAGTTGGTTATGACGAAAAAAAACATAATATATCCATTGGTGTACAAAATTCTGACTTTGGTACTAGTTCTTCCGATTGCTACTGCTACTGTTGAGAGAGTATTTTCTACAATGAACATTGTGAATGATAGATTGCGCAATCGAATGGGAGATCAGTGGATGAATGATAGCCTAGTTGTTTATGTTGAGAAAAAGATATTTTCGAACATTGATAATGAAGTTATTATACAACGTTATCAAAATATGAAACATCGCAAAGAACTATTGTAAGGTATTGAATAAATAATGTTAATCTTTAGCATATTTATATTATTATATTGTTTCTTTAGTAAGTTGCGCCCTCGCTGAATATTTTTTCTGACTCCGCCCCTGGCCTGGGATCCTTGTTTTCTTCCGATTTTGGCTTTCTTTTTTTCCTCCTTTGCTTCATCTCTCCTTCCTCAATCTTCTTTTACCGCCGAAGTGCGACCCATATCATACGCAATATAAGATAATGACATCTATAATATGACTTTTTTATAACATGAAAATATTTATAATAAAATGTAAGAATATTCATAGTATAACATGATATCTACGATATAATTTTTCTACAGCTAAGAGTAATTAATTATAATATAGTATAGGGGTACTTACGATACAACTTTGGTGCAATTAGAGATATCTATTATATAATCTATAATACAACTTTGAAATAACGTAGATGTGGTATAATATAAGAATATATATAATATGACTTTTTGTTAAAATACAAATAATAGGTCATTTTAAAATTACTTCAAGAATGAGAGAGATTTAAGGAGGGTGTAGACTCTTCTATTTAGAGATTCAATTTGATTTGGGTTTCGAGGTCTATTCCCTTATTAGCCTTTCATATAGTTTTGGTTTGGTTATTAAATTTTTATTTTGTATATACTTTTAACAATTTTATATAAATATAATACATATAATATTTTTTACATAAAATTTATTTAGATGTATTTTTTAAAAAATATATTTTGTTTAGAATTAGATAAGAGTGATGTTTGTTATTCTTAAAATATGAGGATTATTTTTTACAAGCAAATAAAATTTTAAGATTGATTACTATAATTTACTTAGATTGTGTTCTCTTTACTTTTTAATTTTCAGTTTTGAGTTTTGAATTTATTTTTAATTTTCTATTTTGATAGTCTATTTTTAGAAAATTAAAAACTCATTTTTTTTGTCATTTTAAAAAATTATTTTTCAAAACAGAAAATTAGAAAAAGTGTTCTCTTTGAAATTTTGAAAATAATTTTTAAAGATATTTTATTCAATGAATTTGATTATTCAATAAATTAGAAATATTTAATGTTAATATATTATTAAAAAAATATATACATTTTCAAGTTAATGAATTTTGTAATATTTTTTTCCATTACAATAATAAAATATGAATAAATAAATAAATAAATATGTTTTGAATTTTGAGTTTATTTTAGATAAAAACACTCAAAATAATTTTTTGTTGTTTTGAGTTTTCTTTATAATTTTTTTTAAAAAAATATATTTTTAAAAACAATAAAGAGAAGGCATTTTCATTATTTTAGAAAATTAAAAATTAAAAATAATTTTAAAATAGCAAAGAGAATGTAGTCTTAATTTTTATAATTTTTTTTTAAATATTTAACTTTAAACATTCAAACAAATTACTTTTATTTTATTTATGTGTCAAATTTATGGAGTCAATTTGTGTGACGAAAATTCCTCATAAAGCTTCAAGTGTGACTGAGAGAATACATATGTCATAAGACGACCAGAAAGACGGCGTAGTTTCATTTATTTGAAGCTTCCTCTACATTTCCTCCCAACCGACATTCGACGAGTCTTTCCCACAGTCCTCCCCCACTTCTTAAATAGATCATCTCGCTAATTGAAGCTCAAATTACAACCAACTTACCTCTCAAATTTCATCTCTCTCTCTCTCTCAAGAAACATGGAGCTCTACTACTTCTATAACGACGGGAAGCTAGAGTTTCCGGAGAATGGCGCGAAAATAGTGAGGGAAGGCTACTGCTTTGTGACTCCGGTAAGAGGATCTATCAAAAGACGCATGTTTGCCGGCTTCATTCGCAGCATTCGCTTGCTTCTTTTCTGCCGTGATCATGACAAACAGTAGAGTACTTCTCTTGTTGCCCCCTCCGTTGTGTTTGATATATATATCAAAATCCCGATTGTTTCGCTACGTAAATTCTACATAAATATATATCGACCGGGTCGACAAAACCTCTCCGGCCCTCCAGTTAGAATGGTTTTATCGACGTTTGAGTCCGTTTGAGTCTCTATGCGCGGATCATTAATGTTTCCAATAAAAGGATCGATGCACTTTTGTCTTTTGATGATTCTGTTCAGAATCCTCAGATATATATACGTTAATTCTATCCATGATATCCGATCTTATGGTGCTCGCTTTAATTTAATTTTTTTTTTTTAATGTATAAGACGTTATAATTACCACTCTTCTTCGATCCACTCGAATGAAAGGAAATTCGACCCGTTTCATGATTTGTTCTTCAAGCGGCCAGAACCTATACCGGAGTCTTCAATCGAACGTGTGTCCGTTCTTCACTCACCGGTGAAATTTTTGTAGAGGAATCCCGTCACCGAGAAAGTGTTTGAACGAAAGAGAAAGAAACCAGCAAGGCGAACCCATCTATTCCTCAGACTTGGACTCCAAATTCGTGGCCAACAATCAGCTCTCTGTCTCTCTCTTTCTCTCGGTGGGTTCAGCGAGCCGGACCCAGACTTCGAAGCTGAAACCCGACTATGGGCTTCAAATCTCATGCGGTTTCTCGGCGGCCATGGATGAGTAATCAAACAGAGAGACAGGGAGAGAGCCGGGGAGCTATTTGATCGGCGACAATGGCGGTTTCAGGCCGGCAAAGGGAGAAGGGAGGAGAAGAAGAGGGGAGAAAGGGGGAATGGCACGCTTGCTATCTCAAATTTTGATTTTTTTAATAATTAACCTTAAAAAAACAAAAATTAAATTACTTATGTCCCTTATAGCTTATTTTAATAAAATAATTTGGTCAACAACTACCGCCACAACACAAGTTCAGTCAAGAACATAAATATGCTGTAGCCTAAAATCGAAAATAAACAATAAAAAGTATTTTTTATAGCATTTTGGAACTTAAACACGCTCATTAGCAAAACATTTATTTTAATATAAATGCTATTCAGACCCTTTGTTATAACGCTGTACTGATATATAACATTTATACTAATATAATATAAAATATCAATACGTGGCTACATAATTATAACAAAAAAAAAATATTATAACAGAATGTTAAAAATAGCATTTGGGCTCAGATAGGGGCAGCCGATTGGAGTTGGAGGACCTTTATATCCATTTGCATCCATCCAAATTCCAAGGTCGGACGCGCCCCCAGCCGCCAGCCGCCAGCCGCCAGCAGCAGTCTCCATCAGAGAAAATGATATTATTTATTTACTTATTTATTTATTGCACAAGTCGTCGTCAGTCAGCCCGAATACTTGGGCTTTTGGCCACAAGGGATGCGTGCGCAAATTATATCTCTAATTAGTATATCTCATTTATCTTTTAGATTTCGGTATTATTATAAGGGGTGTTTGTTAAAATGAGCAAGATAAGGTGATATCAATATAAGATTGGAATACTTTTCGGACCAAGATATGGAATGATCAAGATAAGGCCGGGAAGCATTTCAAGATTTCTATCAGATTGTTTGTTAAATTTTTTAGAATTCATTAGTAATTGTATTTTTTCTTTTCACGTGTTTGTTAATATATATGATAAGTACCAAGATAAGGGTTTTTTTACCAAAATATCCCTACTACCAAATTTAGGATTAAAATAGTATTTTATGATTAATATGAATTGTCAAAAAAATTAAGATTAAAATTAAAAATAATATTTTATTTTCTAAATTCAAGTTTAAAAATAAATTTAAAAAGAGTTGAAAAGTATAAATAATAATTGTTAGGATTACAATAATTCCACCTACATAATTAAAAATAGCCAAAACATATTTTCATAATAGATAATAAAATATAAAATTAAATAAAATAATTTAAACATTGATGAAATGAATTATATTAGTTAATAAAATATATATAGAGAGAGAGAAATTTAAATTTTAAAAATTAATGAAATGAATAATGTCATTTAAATTTTAAAAATTGTCAAAACATATAATAATTTAAAAATATATTAAATAATATTAATTATAAGAGATAAATAAATAAGCTTTTTAATAAATTTAAATCTTTAAAATGCATTAAATGGCATTAACTATCTTACAAGAGGTAGATAAGTAATTGAGGTTTATCTTGAAAGAGCTAGATAAATTTATCCGATGGGGGAGGTCGGATAAATTTATCTTGAAAGGGGGAGATAAGAGGTCACGTGATGCCTTTTTCAGAAATGGCCAGATAAGCTTAACAAACACGTTGGAAAGACCAAACATCCGAAATGCTTCCCATATCTGACCTTTTCTCCCTCTTATCTTAGTTAACAAACACCCCCATAAATACTACACCAAAAGGTTGGGGTGTTAAATCATTTTTATTCTACTATAAAATCATGTTACCTTAAAGTAATGCCTTTAATGATTTAGACGTTGTATGCTTGATGGTTGTGTCCGCATTTTCTTTTTTGTTTGATTCTTTTATATCTATGAATATTGTTAATTATTATTATTTTAAAAATAATAAAATTTCAATTTCAATATCTAAAGTATATTATTATTAATTTCAAAATAATTTTATCAGTTCATAATAAATATATCATATTTTGTAATATTTTATTAATTAATAAAATTATTTTAACTAAAAATAATACACATTATCTAAAAATAAAATATATTTATTAAACCTTAACAATTATTCTTGATATTACCCGTTCTATTTTTATTATTAGAACAAATATGAACTTAACATTTATTTGATAATTTTGTTTTATTTTCATTTTCATTTCCGATCTTTTATTATATATTTATTTTCTTCTTCTTATTGCTAGTATTTACTAAGATAATTTATATTATTAAATAAGAGAAAGAAGTATAATTGAGGAAATCTCTTTGGCGCATGAACTATACATTCAACACCTAAAACAATAAATTAGATATTATTGTGTGAATTTTTATACTTGTCTAAGAGGTATTTATAGTTAAATTTATATAAAAAGTGTAAATAAAAAATAAAAATTTATTAGATGGTAGTCTTTAATTATGGTCCAATTTTTATATTTTTTAAAATAAAATTTAGATAAAGATTAAAATTGCCCCCATATCAAAAGTCAAGTGATGAGAAAGTGATTCGTTAGAATTAATACTAATAAATTACAAATTTGATACTCGACTTAAATAATGGTCAAATGCTTGTTTGTAATTTATTTATTCTGTTAAAATAAAAAACACAAGTAATGGGTGGAAGCACAAAATAAAGATTAAAATTAGTAAAGTGGTAAAATTAAATATTTTATATTAAAATGAAAATGAGGTCTCGGCCGGTCTCGCCAGCGAGATAGACGTCTAGGGGCTCTGCCCCGACGGGGGGAGTCACGGTTGGAAGTCTCAAGGCAAGAGCAAGGTCGAAATCGCGGCCCAAAGGGCCAGATGAAGACTAGATTGTGACGACGAGTCCGAATATGGCGTCTCTGCGAACTCAATTGAAGGTCTCAGGGTCAGGTTATTTGTTGACGGCTACAGGTCTGGAACTCTCCTATGACGAGGCGCGATATGGGCTTTGGAAGGTAAGACACTTGGCTATCTCAGATGGCTGGATTGATTCGAGGAGTGTGAAGGTTGATGATCTCGATGGAAGTTTGGGAATGGGAGATTTGGTTGATGATGGCCGGGTGGATAACTTGGGTCATGGGGAGGGGTTTTCCAGTCGCCGGCTTACTTGTGGTCTGCTAACTGAATCTGGAACTTTCGTGACAAGTTGGGCAGATTTGGCCGAGCACGATGATGGCCGACAAGAATGGGTGCCTGAGGTAGCTGCAGGTGCGTTGGAGTTAGCCTCATCGCAACCGATTAATCAAGAGAGGGAGGCTAGTCATTGATTTCCTGGTTTGGGTAAGTCGTCAGGCAGTGGCAATTTTGGATTGAATCCGGCCATTAATCAAGTGCCGTGTGTTGGGGAAGGCCACGATTGGACTTGTCTTTCTCCGATTCACCGGGCAACTGAAGATTCTAGTCAACTTTAGGATCCCATTAATCTACTACACAGGAGGGATGAGATCATTCCTGCTCAGGCCCCTGTTGGTTAGATTTGGGGAGGTGGGGTGGTTGGTAGCCAAGATCTCGTTATGAAGGATGCCTTGAAAGAAGCTGGGCATGCCAAAAATCATCACGATGCCCAAAAGATGCAGTTTTCAATCCCTTGCGTTGAAGGAAGGAATGCTCGTCTAAAACATTCGGGTAATCGAGCAGATAGGCATGTTAATTGGTGGAACAATTCGAATACTGGCGGGGCAGCTCAGGCCGAGGCTACTAAGCATACCCCAAGGGCTAATATGGCGCCTTCGCATAGCAATAAGGCTACTTCGAAACCATATTGAGCTGGTATGTTGGAATCCAGTGATCCCTAAATCCCAGCCAAAGCTTGTACATATCCCCCCTCACGGTTTGGAGAACGGGTTCCCAAAAGTGAAAGTACCACTAGATATCATTGAGGAGAACACGACACTCTGGTAGGTTACTTTATTGAAAAAAGGTTACCCTTTCCAATGGTTCAGTCTTCCAATGGTCAATGATGGATTTTACCTTTTTTGTTTTGATACGCATACCATATGTTGGGTGCCTTTGATGTTGGTTGTGGCACTTTGTGGGTAGGCTGTTAATTTTGAAATGTCGTGAACTTGGGTTATTCTTTCACTAGGGTCTCACTCTTCTATTCTCATGAAGGTCAAAATTCATAACGTGTCTCCGAAGGGATGGTCCATAAAGGGTCTTGTTATCACTAGTGGGCTAGGAAAATCACTTTATGCAGACCTTACGATAGAGATGGCAAAATGGGCTTGGCTCGACGGGCTGGTCCGTTGGGGCCCGGCCTGGCATCGGGCTAGGGCCAGCATTTTGCTGGCCCATTTAAGGCCGGGCCGATTTGGCCTGGCCCGCTAATCTCGCCCTCCCCCTCGTCTCACCCTCGCCCTCACCCTCTGTCTCGCCCTTGCTCGCTCCCCTCGCTCTCGCCCTCTGTCTCGCCCTCGCCTTCGCCCTCGCCCCTCAGTCGTCCTCTGTCTCGCCCTCTGTCGCCCTCACCCTCGTCTCGCCCTCGCCCTCACCTCTCCCTCGCCCTCCCCCTCGCCCTCGCCCGTGCCCCTCACTCTGTCTCACCCTCGCCCGCCCTCTGTCTCACCCTCGCCCTCGTCTCGCCCTCTGTCTCACCCTCGTCCTCGTCTCGCCGCCCTCACCCCTCAGTTGCCTTCGCTTGTCCTCGCTCGTCCTCTGTCGCCCGCGCCCCTCGCTCTCAATCTCGCCCCTTGCCCTCTCTCGCTCACTGCCTGCTACCCATTTGGCCCGCGGGCTCGTGTAGGGTCGGGCTAGGGCCAACAATCTGTTGGCCCGTTTTTAAGCGGGCCGATTTGGCCCGGCCCGCTTGGCCCACGAGTCACTTAGTGGCGGGCCGGGCCGGGCCAGCCCTTTTGCCATCTCTACCCTACGACTAAGGTTAAAATTAGGTTGGGGTTTGCTAGGGTGTGTGTAGCTTCATGCGGCTGCAATTCTAATTTGCCTTTCATCACGAAAAATGGTAAGAGGTAATTTATTTATTTATTATTATTATTTTATTTTTTCACGCTCTAGATATGGTTTACAAGGATTTATGAATTTTTAGAGCTATTTTTTGTTCTCAGTTAACCGGAGTATCAGGAATATATACATTATCATCAATATTACTGAAAATATATACATTGTTGCTACAGAAATCAAAAACTCCATTATCAATCCTCTAACCACCGTCCGAATCCATCATCGTCCTTCCATGGCCAAGAACCCCAAAACGGAGTACGCGGAAAGCTGCTTCCGAAACCAGGAACTTGTTCTTTGCCAAGAACGCAAGTTCTTCGCGGTTTAGCACCGACGACGGAGAAGCCGAAATTGACGCCAAAAGCAACGCGTTTTCTAGCTTCGATTCTCTCGACTCATCTCGCCAGGGAATCACCGTTTCCCTCAGGAAACCGCTGCGGAGGCCTCGCTGGAGAACCGGAAACATCAGCCGGAAAGGGGGCAGTTCGGCTGAGGGCCGAAGCGGGAAAGTTGACTTAGAGAGCTATGCGGTGGTGAAAAATTCGCCCGATCCGTACAGCGACTTCAGAGAATCAATGGTGGAGATGATAGTGGAGAAAGAGATGTATGGAGCCGAAGATCTTGAGAGGCTTTTACAGTGTTTTTTTATCTCTGAACTCTTCTCACCAATCACAATAAAGAGGAAAAATTTATGAATATTTACCTGTTTGGGCGATTTTTGCAAAGAGAGGGAAGAGGCAATTTCTGTAGGAGAGAGAATTTATCTAGAAAGAGAAGAGACAATTTCGATTGTATTCGAGATTTTGCTGGTGGAGAGAGAGGGAGAGGCGAGCCATGGGAGAAGACATGAAAAATGAGAAAAGAATTACCTGAAAAATAAAATCTACACTCCTGCAAAGAAAATGTTTTCTAGCTTTTGGAGGAAAATGAGGTCATGTGCGCAAAAGCTAGAAAATATTTTTCATGAAAAATAATATCAATTAAACATGTCAAAAATAGAAATTTAGGTAAAAAAAATAGATATTTTTCAAAAATAATACCAATCAAAGGCACCCTAAGTTCATTACTTTGGCTTTGATGAGTTCACGAGGTATCCCAAGGCTGCATATTTGCTGGTAGAGTATCAACGATTTCCTTTTGTGTGCTCTCATTGTCATGTGTTTTGCCATAGTCTATTCAATTATCTTAAGATTTATCATCTAATTCAAGATGAGATGAGCAATGCCCAAAAGGATAAGTCTACTCCTACAAATAATAAAGGAAAGGGGGTTGAGATTACCCAAAGAGGTTTTGACACAATGTGCTAAAGGATCCAGTTTCTATGTCCCCAATTGTGATTATTGATGGCACTTTTAAGGTCGTTCCTATTTAGACAGCACAATGTGCTAAAGGATCCCTTTTATGTGTCCCCAATTGCGATTGTTGATGGCACTTTTAAGGTCGTTCCTATTTAGACAACTGAGGTGCGGTCGTTGATGAATAATAGATTTTGTTTGTTATTGAATGACGATATGGACATTCCTTTGCATGGAACGCTGGCCTTCCCTATTGACAGATGAGCTATAGATAGGGCTGAGATGGACGTAGACAATAAAGGTAGGATAGGTCGTGTGTAAGACGAGAATTCTACATTAATAACTCTCCTTCTATCTCTCTATGTATCACCTTATTATATTATAATTTATATATATATATATATATTTACATACATATATAACATTGTCCTTAGAATCCTAGAGATTAGGTCTCCAATTGAGGTTTCCCAGCGCATGATTACGCCTGCCAATTTCATTTCCCATTGTCTCTTTTGCTTAATTTTCAACCAGTATTATTGACTTTCGTGTACTATGACCCCCCCCCACACACTCACCAATATATATATATATATATATATAATGTTTGAGATGGCAACACGTGGGAGCATCCTCCCCCTTTCCTTGCTTACACACAACATATTTATTAAATTACTATAATTAATATATGTTATTAATATAACTTATCATAATATATATATACGGCCACTTTACTTCAGAACTGTGTTCACTTTCCTTATTTTCTTATTTTATTATTTATTATACATCAATTATTATAATATTTAATTTATTCACCTTAAACACTTAATTATAATTTAGATCTTGAAAATTTCACAAATTTTGGATCACTACCTCAATTAAAGATATAATAAATTTAATGTCCTGTTTTAAATTCTTTAAAATCACAAATCTCTAATAAATTGTAGAAATACAAAAAATTATTTTTTTCTCAAAATATCATATCGTTACAACTATGACAACATCTCACCACAAGACTTAGATTGCCCATATAAATTGTTTTCATGGCCATTAACATCCTCAAACAACCTTGGGCTTGTAACTTAATTCCCTCTCATGGATGTAAAAGTTCAAGGATGGTTCGACTCTCCTAAGATGGACAACAATTATCCTCCCAGGTATAGCCATTTCCCGGCACCATCATCAACTATCATAGATCCTGGAGTTCCAACCCTCTTAAAACATACAAACTATCTACATAAAAGCACTTACCCCTGTCCAAGACCACAATTCAAATGACTACAAGCAAAGTTGCTTTTTCGCCATGGATGCAATATGCATTCCCCTGAATGACCACATTTTTTCTCAAAGGCACCATCCCATAATGCTTGGTGGATTCAGTTACTAAGCCAACGCATGGCCCTCCCTTCTTCATTGGATGTTTAGTTGTGGATGTAGGCATGAAGCTTAACTGCTTGAACAAAATCATCAACCGCGAGTGTAGGTCAAAACGAGCTGTGTCAACAAAGGCACCTACATTGTAACATTCGAAATTTTGAAGATAAATAATAATTATTAATTTCAATATTTAGAGTGATTGATGACTTATGAAATATTTGTGAGTTAAAGAAATTTAAAAGAGAATATTAAATTTATTGTATTTCTAAATGAGGAAGTGATAAGAAGTTTGTAGAATTTCTAAGATTTAGATTATTAAGTGTTTAAGGTAAATAAATATTATAAAAATTAATATGAATATATAAAAAATAAAATAACTAAATAATTAAATAAAAAAAGAGATTGCAAATTGGGACAAGTTACTGTGCATAATTTACTCTCAAAATCAATAAGTAAACTATACACATATATATGTATATATATAATATTATCATATGGGTAATGTGGAGCCACGTTCAGCCTCTGTAATTTGGAATCCAATCTCTTTCTAATTAAGTAAAATGGGATAAAATCGTGTGTCTTGGAGCTTAAATGTGGTTGAAATTGGTTCAACAAGTCATTGGGGTTGGGGAAAAGCTTAGTGTGAAATTGGTTCAACAAGTCATTGGGGTTGGGGAAAAGCTTAGTGCCTAAGGCACTCTAAAGAGTATAAATTGGGATGAAAATCTGTAAGAAAGAGCTCGGAGAAAGGAAGGCCGCGAGCAGTGAAGGAAGGGATCGGCCAGCAGCTCGCATGGGTGAAAAATTGAAGAAAAAGCGGAGAAAATTTGGTTTAATCCACGTTTTAAGTGTCCAGATAAGTTAAATAAATTATTAGAAGATTATACACATAGAGATATTAATCTTATACGGTCGAAATTAATTAATTAGGACCCGAGAACTTATTATCTACTTTAATTGTATTACTTCGCAACAGGAGTGCGTAAAAGTCAAGAATCAACCATTTTCAGGTAAGATCCTAACCCCCTTCTCGTGTTCTTTATTTCTCATAAAAGTCTCTGTGATTTTTCGTATTTTATTCCCTCCCTCACCGTGAATCGGTTTCACGCAATAATAATAATAATCTGCGTGGTAACCACCCTATAACTTATATTTTATGAATGAGTTTATTGTTAATGGAATGAGCTAAGCAATGATGTCTTGGTGTCTTTCATTTTGACCGTCACGGAGCTTCGTATCGCTCCGTTTCCCTTAAGAATGATGTCGAACTTGTGGGGCTAAGTTCTTAGAAAGTGACTATGGTCAAGATTATGGGGTTCTGTTAATAAGTTATCATGAATGTGGAGATGGTTTCTTTCGTATGATAATAGATGAGAACGTGAATGACATAATGGTGTTTATGTTGTCATGAGTAAAGTGTGCGAAATGATGGGTTTAAGTGACTAAGTTTAATGTGTGTCTTAAGGGTATAAGGTACAAAACAATTGACTGTCGACTGTAGGTCGTGGCAATTGATGGCTGGATGTATGGGCACCAGTCATCGGCTGTTACGATAAGCTCTAGACGGACTAGAAGAGCTAGTACTGCCAGATTTCCACCTTGGTTTGTGCATATCATGATGTGTGTGCTGTATAGGGACTGAGTTGCACTCATTGGTGGGACATGCATTGTGTTTGATGGGATGTGTGAGTATTTGCATGACCCGGTTGGTCTAAGAGCCAATTTTGGTACCCTAGGTGAACATATGCATTTAGAACATGCGGCATGTGTGTATTCCTATGTAGGTATAGCATGGCCTGATGCTTGGTTTATGGGGGCCTTGCCATCACGTTTATGCTGCAGAAGCCATTGCATTTCTTATGTGTTACATTGCATGGTTCTATTGTTACTGTTATTCTTGGCGGGAGTATCGTGCCAGTCCGGGTGTCGGGAGTACTGGCCCGAGAGAGCTTCGGCTTGGTTTAGAGATTAGCTCGGGGGAAGCCCGAGGGAAGGACCTTGGGATAAGACCCACGACAATAGCAAGACCGGGGGTTAGAGTCCCACGACATCAACAAGACCGGGGGTTAGAGTCCCACGACAACGGTAGGATAAGATAATATGATGACAGGAGATAGCATGTTTGGAATAGTGATGATATGGTAGCCTATAAAAAGACTGTCAACAGGTTTGTATGAGGACTTGGGTGCCAATGTGTGGCTTATGTGGGCCCTAAGGACCTTTTATGGACAGTTGATTGTATGTTATGCATTTAGAAGTAAGGCACGTATGGATCATGACATGGTACGATTGCATTGGCATGAATTGCGTGGGATGTTGGGAAGAGTCCTATCCGTAACCAGTTGCCTTTCTTTCATGAGCTTACTGAGTCTCGCGACTCATCTTTGTTTTCCATCATTCCAGGTAAGAGAGTTGTCCAAGGGAACAGGTACGTTCGACGGGGTTGGGTTCAATTCATCGAGCCAGGATAACAAGTGTAAAGCTCTCCCGAGATTAAATCCTGGGTGTCGACTGTTTGGTCAGAATAATGCTTTTATGCTTTTAAGGTAGGTGCAGGTTATGTAAGCCTCGGTGGGCCCAGAGGGTGAATGGTTATGTAAGGATGATTATAAGATATTATATGATTAAAAAGATATGGTTTAGATAAAGGTTATGTGTGAGTTTTAATGGTGTTTTTGTTCTATATCACTAAAATGATGACCCTCTCACGGATCTTTTATACTAGCGGGGGCTCCGAGAGGCTGGCCGTTACATATATGATGTTGTGGAGCCATCGAACTCCCTCTAATAAATGTGCTTCTCCAAGAAGCTTCATAGAGATGACGTTTCGTGTTGCCCGTGCGATCCTTACAAAGTAGTCCTGCATGTCCATTCTCGGCACCTGTACATGATGATTTTCTTGGACAACAACTTAGTGTTCTAATCTAGTTGCGAACGTAAGTGCAATATTGAATCACCCAAACAAAAACCTCCAATTGTGAATGTAGGTGCAATGTAGTGTCGAAACAAAAATCTCCAATTGAGGATGTAGGTGCAATACTTAATCGCCTAAACAAAAATTTCCAGTTGTAGATGTAGGCACATGGCTAGACCGTGTCAACAAAATTATAGCTCTTACCATGATTATCGGTATCATCATCATCTTCATCATGCTCAGCATCAACATTGCTGTATCGAGTTCTTATAACCCACGAACCAAGCCATGAAAACAATCTCGTATCATGGACATAAATACAAAGCCAAACCACCAATCAAAATCTCATATGGGTCTAGGGGCGGATGTAGGGGGGCTGGCACGGGATGAAACCCCAACTAAACAGTAATATATATATACTAAACAGTAATATATATATATATAAATATATAAAAGCCCAAGCACAGCCCAGCCCCAGGCCCTCTTCTGCATCCGCCCCTACGTGGGTCGAGCCATCTCAACAATCCTGTTTCGTAGATGTAGCCATAATGTCAAACCACCAATCAAAATTCTTTCTTGCAGACATAGGTTGGCATGCACCAAACCACGTTACCAAAATCTTATGTGAATCTAGGCTAGCTTTTTGCTAAATCATGATAAACAAAACGCCAAATTTGCGAACATAGAGCAATCCAAACTACAATAACAAAATCTTGAAACTTTGGCACATTACTGACCTCATAACCGCGATAACAATATGGAATTTGGGGATTTCATTCACTTTTCTGGTTCTCTACACGAACATATAGGCTTGGTTTTCATTGAATCGCAACATCAAAACCTTATCGCTAATGTATGATGAGGGGGTCGAACTGCATATCAAAATTTCACTCCACATCGGGATAAGCCTCTCCGCAGATGCAAGTAACCTCGAATTACGCCACCAAAAGCACGAACTAGGATGGTTTTTGCAGAACTATGTTGCCAAGATTGCCTTTAATAGATGTAGGATTCATCCAAACTGCATTACCCAAAAAATGCCTCCGGCCACAAATGTAGGGTTCTTTTGAACCACGATGACAAAATTGTGGAGTGAATTTAGAGATGAAAATCGTGTTACCAAAAGCAGTCTCTGGTAGATATAGGATTTGTCCGAACCGTATCACCCAAAATCTCCCAGATTGCGAAAGTAGACACCACACGTCGAATTGCTTGAACCAAACTCTAGTCTTTTGGTTATGGAAATAGGCATAGAGTTAAATCGCCTTAACAAAATCTGGTTGCAGAAGTGGACACTATACACTAAATCGACAGGACAAAATGTTTGGCATTCTACTCTTGGATATAGACAAGGTTGAATTGCGGAAACAAAATTATGGTTTCTTCACGGCATTTTGGTTGTAGAGATAGGCATCACACATCGAACTACCTTAAGAAAATCTTCTCAAGTATTATGTTGCGAATGTAGGGCAACCCAAATTACAAAAACAAAAAATCGAGAAAGCCCTCATGGTATAAATCCCAAAGGTATCCGTGGATACTCTATGCTTTCATTTATATTATGACAACTACCGTCCTCTTGCACAAGACAACAGTCGACTACAATGGCTTGAAACCCCTGCAAAACGCAAGTAGTCGCGTTAAAAGTAAACTCCCCAAAAATGAGTCTCAAGAATCAAAGGGTGCAAAGCTCTTACCTTAATTAACATGCGTTTGGCTTAGTCGATGTCCTTAGGAGCTTGCCTAAAGAACTTTTCTTCATCCCGAGGCAAGATGGTTGAATAAATCAACCTTACCTCGACTGCTGGATTAGTTACTAAATCCAAATCCATTAACCCGGGATAAGTACAAAAATTCTATTAATTAAAACTTTTTATCAATCATCGAAAGTGTTTACTGTTTAGGATTTAAAAATTAGAATTTAATAAAGATAATTTATGTAAAAATACATTATATTGATTAGACCTCATAAAAGATTGCCATTTCTTAGTAAATAAGAATTCCCATATTCTATGCAATAGATAGACAGACGGATAAAAACCCCTCAAATGGAATAGTGACAATTCTAGCTTTGCGTTTGCGTTTGGCCCACGTTTACGTTTCACCTCACGCGGCATCCTTTTTTCTTTTTTCTTTTTTTCTTTTTTTGTCCTCGTTGACATCTTTCTGGTAGTCATAAAATAATGTGTTTGACGTTACGGTCGTTGACCTTTTTAATTTGTCTTCAGAATTATCGTCGTTTACTTGGACATATGTTCTTATTTTTTAATTTTAAGTCTTGATTCTGATTTGTAAGTTACGTGCTTCAGCGAATCTACTCAATTCATTGATGTCTAATAAATAATCATTGTAAATTCTCATCACTGGTATTAAAAATCATCGTCCCAAGAAATTAAATAGAAGTGCTCATATATATTAGTAATTAATCATATATATATGAGAAAAACTATTTATGAACAGAAATTTTATATGAAACCTTTTTACAGTATAATACAACCTATTATTTAGTAATCATATATATTGAAAACAAAAATCGTTTTAAAATGGTCTTAAATGTACAAATTAAAAATTGTTTTGGTAATTATATTTAATTTTACGTTAAAATTGTTTGGCATACCATTTTCAGTGCACGGCAGCTAGCCGACGCTGTTCCCCGGTGATAGGCTGATAGCTCTTCACAGAAGCTGCCATGAAGTTGCCTAAGCAGCTTCCCCACACACACACACGCACGCACGCATGCATACATACATACATGTATGTCGCTGTGAACTGCTTATAATGTATATAAACACCAAACCTTCTCCCCAAAATCGAAAACCAAATCTCTCTCTCTCTCTCGTTGTCGTTGTTATTGAAGGAGAGTGGGGGGCAATTAAAATGATGAATCACAGTTACCGGCGGTATGTGATACCGGTGAGAGGATCCATCAAACGGCGTATGTTTGTTAGCATCGTTCGTTTTCTGGGTCTCGCTTACAGGGCGCGGCCTCGGCCTAGCTAATTGATTCTTTCCAGCCAAGGTGACAACTGAAGCGAGACGGCTCATGAGGTTCACGAGTTCACTTGGCTTCATTGCCACCACGCGGGCCGCTATTAGTATTCTGTGATCGATCAATACGTTAACGTTGCCGCTGTGTCTGGTTTCCTAATCCCTGCTGTATGTATCGCTTGCTCTACGTACCTATGTATTTCGGCGCCGTCCACGACTAGCCTTTTCCGGCGAGTTGGAATGGTTTTATCGGCGTTTTAGTCAGTTGGAGTCTCTGTGTTTGCTTTTTTCGTATAAATAATGTTCATTTTATTTCGGAATGGTTTTGTCGGCGTTTTAGTCTCAGTTGGAGTCTGTGTGGATTTTTTTCCTATAAATAATATTCCTTTGATTTCAGATCAGATAAGTTAATTGTTCTACCTTCCACTTCCGTATATTTATATATGACGTATATGCGATGTAAGCATCCGACTTGCATGTTTAAAGTCAAATTTATATTTTTATTTTTTTTAATGTAATTATTTAATTTTTTTTGTTATTTTAATTATATTTCTTACATGTATTTTTGAATGAATTTATTTTTTATATTTTGATATTATTTTCGTGTGATAATTTAAATTTTTTATTATTTTAATTACATCTCTATACTAATATTTGTGAGTCAATTTAATCTCTGTATTTTGATGTGTAAAAAAAAAGATTAAATTGATTCATCTCATTTTATTTTATTTTTTTATAAGTTAAGAGATTACATTAATTAAAAAATATAAATATAAGGATATAATTAAAATAATAAAAAATTTAAAGAACCAAAAAAAAAAATACAGAGACAAACGTATGAGATTGGCTGATATTTAAAGGATGAGAGAGAGCAGGTTGTTACCACGATTTTAGCATTTTATTATGACTCATGGAAAGGTACGTCGATAAAAACGATATTAATTAATATAGAATATAGAAGATGCTCCTGTCTGGCCCTACCCTGCAGGAATATCACGCAACGACTTCCAATCTTCTAATTAAATTCGATTATAAATTCACCATTGCAACTTCTTTTGACTCTTTAACAAAAGGGTAATTTTAATAATTACTTTAAAATTAATAATTAACGTCGTTTGCAAAATCAAGCACATTCAAGGACGGAGACAGATAAATAAATTAAGTATCAATCAAAATTAAAAAGGAAACTCAAATCCAGAAGAGAAGAAGACAGATACAACTGAACATAGGGTCATGATGATCAAGCAGAATCCCATGGCTTTGACTCTTATTTTTGCATTAATTAGATGGTCGAAACAATGAAAGATCCATAAAGTACTCTCTTCTGACTCTCTCAACATGCATGATTAAGAAATTATTGTTGAAATATTTATGAGTAGAAAGCTAATTACTTTTTATTACTTATCATCATGCACGAGGAGTTTCATTTCATACATATATACCCTCGCCGTCCATTAGCAGGTGAAGTTAGAATCTAACGTGAATCTGTCACGTTATTAAAAAAAAAATAAAAAATCAGATTGATTGGATCCCTATTGATTCAGTAGGGTTAGTATCTTTCCATTGAAAAGCTAAGAAAGGTGGCTCACTTTGCAAGAAAGCTAGGATTCCCCATTACGGCGGCTAATTCATAGTTTTTGTGCGGCCAACAGGCAAGAGACCTTATTGACGTCTCGGCAAATGACCAATAAAGTCAAATTCATTTGTTACAGAATTCTCAAGTGCTCGGTGGACGAGTATTGTATAATTATAGACTTATTTTTTTGGTGAATTTATAATAAAGCAAGGGGTGTATATCTTTTATATTTTGTGTCCTTAAGACGCGTGAAAACGTCATAAAGATTCATGTTAGTATATTTTTGTAAATATATTAAGACTAAAAGTAATGTGTTAATTATTACAAGAAAATAAAAATTAAAGTATAATAAATAAATAAATAAATAAATATATATATATTTAGAATGAGTTTCATACCTCAAATCCCTTTGGTTAGCCCCGAAACTGCCATGAACTTGCCTTCTCTCTTCATCTCAACCGCCCAACGGGAATATATTAATGATAGTTTATTGCTGGGGGCGGCGGCGCCGCTCTTGGAGTGGAGTCAGATAGCTAGCTTTAGTAAGCTTGTTGCTGAAAACGAGATAAATCCCTCAAGCCCATTAGCTAGCCTGTAATTAAGGTAGCAGGTTTTTGTTATTTTGGGAAATATGCATCAACGATTCGTCTTTAAATAAAATTGTTCTATTCAGGAGCGGTCCCACAATTATTCTTATGTATACATGTTGGCCCAAATTGTGCAGTTTGGAATTAATTTTTCAATATTCTCACGTTTTTTGAGGCCCGACAGGATTCCAATCAGATCTAAGGTTATCCAAAATATTCAGATGGATGGTTCCACATATGCATCTCTCGCCCCAGTTGTTTATAATATCCAGTAGTATTAATTACATAAATATTATTTATATATTTAAATTTGATAATTATAATAATATTTTATATTAATGTCTCATATATATTATATATTGTGTTAATATAAATGTAAAGAAACATAAATAGTTCAAATAATATTTTTGCATTAACAAGTGTAAAAGTACAATAAATATGTTTTATTTTTTAATTTTAAAAATGATTTTTGCTAACACAGTACTCATTAAGTTATATTTAATATTTTATTAAATGATAATAAATATATTGTACTATAAAATATTTCAACTTATTTAAAGATTAAAAATTAAATATATTTTAACAAAAACAACCTGGTAAGTGCGGTATTTTTGGGAACTTATTAACATGACAGAAATTTTAGTTAAACATTTAAAGATGACATTTACTGTGATAATTTTATATTAATATATTATAGTAAAATAAATAAATAAATAATATGACAATATCACACTAAATATATTAGACTTAAATATTAAGTTAACACATTGAATGACAGAAGTCAGAACTCTCACTTCCGTTAACATAATAATTATATTATTTGAGTTAGTAAAAGTGAAAACAACAGTGCCAGCTGCATGCGTTTGGCCCACACACACACCCGCCTTTCGTGCAATCATCAAATAATGAATGTCTCCATATATAGCTCTCTTAAACCAATCTTAATTATCTAGCCAATATATACTTTAATGAGCGGGAAGCTACAAACCATTCGTTGTTAACACAATAAAGTATTTTGTAAAGACCTTTTTTTTTTTAATCTCTAAGTTAGTCTTAAAAATACTTTTTGACAGCAAACAAGGCCATCTCTGTCGAGCCACAAACATAATCCCCAGTGTCCACTAACTTAGAGAGAGAGGAGATCTCGTGTACTATATATATATATATATAACTGATAATTTTATAATTTAATGTAAAATTAATAAATTAGTCAAAATTTGTATTGTTCTTTTCTCAAATATTTTACTTGAATTTGTACCCACTTGATGACATTTTCCTAATTCTCAAACGCTAAAGAATTAAATGAAAATATTCTTTTTAATTCTTTTTATTAGCAGAAGCTTCATATGAAATTAAGCTTCGGTACAGTATATTGTGGCTTATTAATTAAGAATTATGCTATTTATACAGAAGAGTTTTTACATATTGATTTATTGAGAGAGAAATTAACCATTTTGCCCCTGTGCGAAATTGACTATTCCCCCACTTCTCTCCCCCCCGCCCCCCCCCCAAAAAAAAAAAAAAAAATCTGCAGAACGCCTAATTTAATATCTTTTCCTCTTTCACTTTCTCAAAAAGACCTCTATAAATCACTGATTAACACTGTCATAAAGTTCATTAATATTTAGCAGTTCCAACTTTCAAATTGCAATGTTCGAATCTTTAATCTCCTCTTAAGGGAATACTTATCTCTGCATAAATATACCCTAAATCAACTTAATTATTCCTAAATTTTGAGTGCATCCGTGAAGACACCAAATTTGATAAACAAATTCCTAATAAGTGAAAAGATCAAGAAAAAGAAATGGACAACAAAAAAGGAGCTATTTTCTTTTTTTTGCTGAAAAAATAATATTGAAGAACATGAAGCTATTTTCAATCTAAAAATTTAAAGAACAATGTAAAAATAATTTTGATTGCAATACAAGACTTGTATCCAAAAACAATGATAAGAGGAAGGAAAATTTGAATCCTCAAGCAACGATGGCCTTGTGGTGTCGTTCGAAAAAAGGCATTGGTGGCCACTTGAGATGAATCCACAGATAGTTATTGGAGAGGGAAAGGTAGGTGACAGAGACAATTGGTGGTTTCACAGTGGCGATGCTTTAATAGGGAGCTTGCAAGTCATGGCAATTGTATGGAAGGAATATACAACTGCCATGACTGGCATTAATATTTCAATTGCTATGACCTTTAATGAAAATAATCATAACAGTCCAACTTTCCACTTAATATAACTTTTAATGAAAATAATCATAACAATCCAACTTTAACATATTTCTTATAAAACTATTTCTGTCAATGTCACTCCAAACAATTATGTATACAAATAGAAAATAGGAAATATCAGAAACACATGAATAAGCTCAAAGTATTAAATGTATAAATTTAATAGAATCATAATACAATATAACTAATGAAATTCAAAAATATCCATCCTTTCACCATGTTTATTAAATGTTTTAGGTGGTAGTCATTTTCTAATCTTTGTATCATTTCTTTAAATATGTGACCCAAGCATTTATGTCACAAGTAAACAGAATTCTATTCAACTAAATTGCGGTTAATGCCAACATTATGATGCAAGTCCATTAAGGCCTCAACAAAAATATTATCAAGTTTAAATTTGTAAAGGCCATCACATAACATTCTAAAACTAATAAAACTATTATTATTCTTAAAAAAAAACTAAAAGATCTAGAACTAAATTTAAAAGAAAATCTTGTTACATTAAATTTTTGTAAAGAAACTAAATTGCGAGAAAATATAGACACATAAAAAATATTAAACAAATCTAAATAATATCTAGTGTCTAAAATTAAACAATAAGTGCCAATGCTTCCAATGGAAGCTTTGGTTTTATTCTCCATGAAAACAAAATTTTCATTTGTCTTTATAGTTTAGATCATAAGGAATTCCTATATCGTATGAGAAGTATGAATAGTGAAACTAGAATCAATTCATCAAGTATTACGATGAACTTTAATAAAGCTTGATTCAAAATATAATAATGCACAAGATTTACATTTCTTTTCAAACAAAGATTTACATTTCAAACAATCTTTTTTGTAGTGTCCAATTTCAATACAAAAGTAACACATAATGATCTCACGTTCTTTTTTCTTTTTAGAGTTCTTTCCAAGTTCTCTTGCTGACTTAGAAGGTGAATATAATGAACTTTTTGATTCTTTAATCTTGTTTCCTCTTGAACAAACATGTTGGTCAATTCATTTATATTTTATTTATTTTTTATACTATTATAATTGTTGACACACATTTTTGTAACACTTCGTATCGAGCGATAGGAAGGTCCGGGACAACTTACCCTGATGGGCCTACGCAAACTTTACATAAGGGTCACCCATCCTTGGATTACCTCAGGTCAAACACGCTTAACTTGGGAGTTCTTTGCCTACATTCAGCCCAAAAGGTATCTAACTGGTGTCATTTTCTTCCTTACTTATTCTCGCTATATACTATCCTCATCTGGGCTCTTTGGGGTATTACACATATCGTGTCATCATCATGGGACCCACAGCTACGGATTAGCTCTTAGCTATCGCTCTTCAACAACCAAGAGGCCCATAGCACCTATGAGCCCCTCAGTGGTTGCCCTTTGGGCAACCAACGTGGGATTCATGCCTAGGGGCCAATCGGCCCCCTAGTGCCGGGGGGGGGGGGTGATGGGCGGTACCTTCGAAGGGTTCCCACAAACGGCGCCAAATGTTGACACACATTTTTGTAACCCCCCGCATCGAGCAATAAGAAGGTTTGAGACAACTTATCCTGATGGGCTTACGCGAACTTCCCAAAGGGGTCACCCATCCTTGGATTACCCCAAGTCAAGCACGCTTAACTTGGGAGTTCTTTGCCTACATTTAGCCCAAAAGGTATTCAGCTGATATTGTTTCTTTTCCTACTTATTCTCGATATATACTACCCTTATCTGGGCTCTTTGAGGTATTATACACATCGTGTCATCATCATGAGGCCCAGAGCTGCGGGTTAGCTCTTAGCTATCGCTCTTCAACGACTAGGAGGCACACCGCACTTATGAGCCCCTCAATGGCTGCTTTCTAGGCAACCGATGTGGGATTCATGCCTAGGGGCCAATCGGCCCCCTACATCGGCTAGGGGGCCGATTGGCCCCTAGGTATAAATCCCACATCGGCTGCCCAGAAGGTGACTGAGAGGCTCACAAATGCTGCGAGACTCTTGGTCGTCGAAGGGCGATAGCTTGAGCTAACCCATGGTTGTGGGCCCATGATGACACGATCTATGTAATACCCCAAGAGCCTAGAGGAGGGTAGTATATATCGAGAATAAATAAGGAATGAAACAACACCAGCTACATACCTTTTGGGCTAAATGTAGGCAAAGAACTCCAACTTAAGTGTGCTTGACCTAGGGTAATCCAAGGATGGGTGACCCCCCTAGGAAGTTTGCGTAGGTCTATCAGGGTAATTTGTCACGGACCTTCCTATCGCTCGATGCGGGATGTTACAAAAATATGTGTCAACATTTGGCACCATCTATGGGAACCCTTCAAGGGTATCGCCCATCACCCCCCCGCACTAGGGGGGCTAGGGGGCCATTGGCCCCTAGGTATGAATCCTACATCGGTTGCCCAAAGGGCAACCATTGAGGGGCTCATAAGTGCGGTGGGCTTCCTGGTCGTTGAAGAACGATAGTTGAGAGCTAACGCGCAGCTGTGGGCCCCATGATGATGACACGATGTGTAATACCCCAAAAAGCCCAGATGAGGTTAGTATATATCGAGAATAAGTAAGGAATGAAACAACACCAGCTGGATACCTTTTGGGCTGAATGTAGGCAAAGAACTCCAACTTAAGCGTGCTTGACTTGGGTAATCCAATGATGGGTGACCCCCCTGGAAAGTTTGCGTAGGCCCATCAGGGTAAGTTGTCACAGACCTTCCTATCGCTCGATGCGGGGTGTTACAAAAATGTGTATCAACATTTGGCGCCGTCTATGGGAACCCTTCAAGGGTACCGCCCATCACCCCCCCGCATTGGGGGGGGGAGTTAGGGGGCTGATTGGCCCCTAGGCATGAATCCTACATCGGTTGCCCAAAGGGAAACCACTGAGGGGCTCATAAGTGCGGTGGGCCTCCTGGTCGTTGAAGAACGATAATTGAGAGCTAACCCATAGCTGTGGGCTCCATGATGATGACACGATGTGTGTAATACCCCAAAGAGCCCAGATAAGGGTAGTATATATCGAGAATAAGTAAAGAATGAAACAATACTAGCTGGATACCTTTAGGGCTGAATGTAAGCAAAAAACTCCCAAGTTAAGTGTACTTGACCTAGGGTAATTCAAGGATGGGTGACCCCTTTGGAAAGTTCGTATAGGCCCATCAGGGTAAGTTGTCCTGGACCTTTTTATCATTCGATGCGGAGTGTTACAAAAATTTGTGTTAAAATAAATTTATTTGAAATTACCCATATTGTTCAGGAGGTAAAGAATTAAGTATGAACTATATTAAGAAGTACTTGTCCACATTCGTTCCCAATGCCTTTAACTTTTCTAGTAAAGTCATCATTTCAAAAATGAACTCATGCATGGTATATGAACTATCATATTTCATGATATCAAACTACTCATTAATGTACCAACAAATGATTTATCAGTAGTTTAAGAATGCTCTTCCACAAGTTTCCTAAGCTCCTTAGTATTATCAATTTTAGGAAAAGTTGTCTTTAAGTTGTTTGTAACTGTTATTCGCAACTATTATTTGCATAAACATTAACCTTAATCTGTTCGCTATTTCTAGTGTTTTATGAAAAGTCTTTTCATCATCGCTACTTTCAACAATAATAACAACGGGTTTCTTAGCTTTGAAAGCCAAATCAAGATCCAGAACACCTAAGTGAAATTGGACTTGTTCACTCTGATCAGATAAGTTCAATCAATTAAACAGAGGAACATATAAAATATGCGAATGCAGTGAAATAGGTACAAATACTGCAAATAAAATTAAAGTACTTATATTAATGTTTTGAGTCACAAATTTTTTACATGAATATTCAGATTCCGAAATGTAACATAAATAAACATAAAATATATCAAAATTCTCCTTTGAGTGATATTAAGATGTACAAAAATAAAAACAATCATTGATAATCATATATACACTAATTAGAACTATTTTGTCATCTTTGGATATGCGAAGTAAAACTAATAAAATATACTAATCACTACATTTATGTTTAGTTATTATAATAATAGATAATTAACCTTTAGATTAATCGTGAAGTGTCTTATAAAACATACTTCAATTTACCCATAAACAAATATCATTGCATAATCTTAATATTATCATCAAACATAAAGTTTGAGGGTAATTGAAAATAATTTATAATCTAAAATTTATTTACTTTAAAATTGACAACTTTGGTGACTAAGAAATTATTCCTAATATAAATTTCAAATTATAAATGTTTCTCATAATTCACATATTTTGAAATGGGTTGGATTATTGACCCAATTTTGATCCGCATGGATTCGGTTACAGCAAATCGAATCCAGACCACAACAGTGGTCGGGTCAATCCCAAACTCTTTAGATACAACACGTTTTTCTAGTTTTTGTAGCTCTTACAGATAAGAGAAAAAGTGGAACAGTTCAAATCTATCTAATTAAATCGTTTAATTTTGATTTGACAAAGTTAGCATTTGGTTATGGTTTAATAGTTTTTATTGTTTGTTGACTTTCATAATTGGTCGATCGTGATTCTTTAGCCTGCACTGAAAGAATAAACACGAATGCAAAAAAAAGAAGCAAATAGAACAAAGAACAAACTATACACAATAAAGTTTTATGTGATTAAGCCAAAATGGTTGTCGACCCCTATTTATAGAGTGGAGTGTTTACAATTTGAATGAGTTCTAAATGTAGAAAGATTCTGCTCCGTGGATGGCATTTCCTTATCATCTTCAAAATATCAGGAACGAACACTGTGATTTTTGTGATTTGATTTACCTTAGATAAGGCAGGTGGATATCGTCTCCAATTTTTCTGCGGCCTTCTTGTTATGCGAGCTAAACGGTTTCAGCCAGTGAGCTAAAAGCATTGCTGACAGCTCGTTCGGTGCCCGCTGTAACGCCCCGCTTTTTCGATAGTTAAATAACTTAGAAATTTTGGGAATATTTTTTTTCCAGTATAAATCATTTCCCAATAATCTCGTTATACCTTCCCAGCATACTAAACAATAATCAATAAGCTAAAACAGGTAATTATCATAAATGCGAAAGCTTAAAATCGAAACCTGATATGGTACATAATTAAATTCACTTAATCATAACATAAAAATATGTACCATCGTATCATCAAATACTTAAATACATGGAGATTCATTTCTTGAAATAACAGTTAAGCACCTTAGATACAAACTAATGATGCCTCAAAAATACATTAAACCGTAACGATTATACATGATCATCAATATAGTATAATCTTCTAACCATGACTAAGAACATATCTTGAATCCTCATGAAGGAGCATATACCTGAACAACTTGTAGAACCCATCGACCACGTCATCAATCATCCCCTTGCCATAACTGCAAATCCTAACTGTAACATTTGAATGTTCTAGGGACATAACACAATTAGAAGATGAATCTTCTAGTGAGGGTTTAGAAACATAATACATGAATGCATGATGCAATAATATGAATAATCATATGTCCTAGAGTAACTTCCCTAGCCCACTAACTCGGCACGAAACCCTAGGCATAATCCTGACACCTTTTGTAAGATAATCATAACGTTGTTCCATCAATTGCCATTGGGGAATTATAGTTACGCTATCAGAGCAACATCTCAATTCCATGCACAAGTATCAATATGCCAATAATATCGTGACATGCAAAAATCATAATCCATCGATGCAACAATACATGTATAAATATGATAGGATGCTCATAGAATACATATAACTTAGCCACTTTCATAACTATCATGCTCAACATAGGCAAAATATAACATGTATAAGCTTTTGGTAAAAAACTACTCATCTTTAGACGCAAACTCGAATTTCTTTAAAAAGCGCACATCGCCTTAATTTGCATGTCAATCTCGAAAATAACGAAAATCATCAAGATCCTTGACCAAATCACTTCCTGGCCAATCATTTTTAATGAAAATCAATAATCTAATTTTTTTAGATTTTTTCTCTATTTTTCCTATTTTTCTTCTATTTTTCATAGTCATCAATACTTTGAAAATTTAAATTAAATATCTAATCAAGTAATTTATTGAATTTTTATTCATAAAATTCCTAAAATAACATTTCTAATCTTCAAAGATTTTCTGGGAATTTTCTAAAACCTCTTCTTATTTTTTTCTAATTAAGTTTCCTTTCAAAAATTTAAAATAATTATTTCCTAATGAAAATTTTCAAATAAAAATAAGCTATTCATTTTTCTTGTATTTCTTGATATTTTTTCATAATTTTATCCGTCTTATTTCTATTTTTAATCTATTTTCCTTTATTTTCAACATTTAAAAATAATAAAAATGACCTCTGGTCATCTTCTCCGGCGCTGGCACACTGGAAAATGAAATGGCCTATATCAGAATATAGCCCACCTTGAGTCGATCACCCTGACCAAATTTGAGCTTTAAACAACACCTCGAAAACCTTCATCCGGGCAAAAGTCAGTCCGTCTCCGGCGAGATTCGATTTTTCCGGCGAAACTCCAATCACCCCTCAAATAAACTCTAAAATTTTTCAAACTTTTCAGAAATGATCCTCACCTCATGGGAAACAAAATTCCTATGGTTTGGTGCCTTAATTTATTCAAAAACAAGATTGATTTGAAGCTCAAATCTTGCAAAACTCTTGGTCACTATATCCTCTATTTATAACCAAATTCGAACCCAAAAACGACAAATCTCCAGCAACCCAAGGCCTCAAATGTCTCCTATTGCCTTTAATGAGTCCAAAACCCACCAAAAGTTGTCTCAAAATTCAATTTACAGTGTGTAAAAATCTAGTTTCTTTCGCCCCAAAGTTTGGCCGTTTTCGACCAAGCCAAGGCCGATTGCTGGCCTAGGCTCGACCCAAGAGCATCCTAGATTACTTTTCTCGAGTATTTCACCACCGAATTTGATGATGAGGGGTGGTGGAGGAAGCTTGGTCGGCGATGGCAAATTGCTCTTTGTGTAATTTTGCAAAATAACACTTGACCCTGATTTCCTTCTATTTTGCACTTTTGGTCATTTTTTTGAAACTCCTGAGCTTCTCAATAGTGTTATTGGGACCTACAAGTTCTATACTTTCCACTGCATCCTCAAAGATTGCAAAAAAATGTCATTTCGACCTCCCTCCAGCAAAATTAAGAAATTACACTTGGGCTCGAATCTTCATTTGGCCGTAAACCCTTTTGTTTCTTCTTGAAAGCATGGAAGGGTTGTTTTACATACTAAATATGAACCTTTTTGGAGTTCCGTTGATCTCTCAAAAGTCTCTTACGATAATTCGATTTTTCAGCCCAAATCATAGTTGTACCAAAAATCGTTTCTGATCTAATTTCTTTCGATACCAGAAATCATACCTGAAAATTCTCATCAATGGTGTATTATTTTCTTTAGATATCTCGGTTCCAAGGCACTTTTTGTAGTCGATTCGGTCAATTTTTTAGGCTATTTAGATGTTAATCTTTTCCGAAATTTTATTTTTCTAATAAAACACTTATGCTCAAATAATCCCATTTTCTAGAGTATTACACTCGCGGTTTGAGCTTGAATTTCGACGACGCACGACCTTGCTCTAACGACTTGAGCCTTGGAGCCATTGGGCTTCGGGAGATCGGGTCGGCCTGCTAGGTCGAGTACAACCTATAAGAAGTGGTCAAGAAAATACCCATAATACCGTTCAATTATATTTTAATTTGAGTTTTGTATTTCGGTAATTTGTAAAATCGACTTACAAACTTGAAAAAAATAATAAATTAAGTTTTTTGTTGTTTAAATTTTTTATTTAATTATATCATTATGAATTTTAATTAATTTTAAATAAAATAATAAAATCAGAATATAATATTATGGCTGTATATGTAACACCCGAGAATAATTTTGAGGATAAAAATGATGTTTGATAAAGGGCATAATTGGAATTTTGGAAAAAATAAGACTATAGGGCACACTAACACAGCTTTGGATGACCGAATTTATCAGAGGGAGTATCTCGGACCCTAGATAGCCAAGGAAAATGGTATAGTATCAACGAGCAATTAAAATTATGATTTTTAGTGATGAAAGAAATGAGATCGGGAACAGTTTTCGGTACAGCAAAAATACAACTGCCAATTAGGTCGTATTACCGAATTGTTATAAACGATGTCCAAAAAGTCAAAGGAGGGTATCAAGGACTAGTATTCGATGTATAGAACAACCCTTAAGAGGTTTCGGGTTGAATCGAGTGGATTTGAGGTCAAATAAATCAGTCGGGCCTAAGTGTAATTTTCTAAAAATACCCGAGGGAGGTTAAAACGGTAAATTTTTGAAAATTTCAAGGGAGAAATGAGAAGTTATGATCTTGTGGGTCTTAGTGGTATAGTTGGATAATTAAGGGGCTTGAGAATAAGGGCCAAAATGTAAAAGGAAATTCAAAGGGGGCCAAATCGCAATTTTTGAAAATCTGCCAAAGCATGGCAGATTTGGCCGAGATTTTGGCCTGATTTTCTGGCGATTTGGGCAGCCTAGGGTCGTCAGGGAGTGGCCTAGGGTGGTCTAGGAAGCGCGGGGAAGAAGCCTTGGCCGGAAATCGGCCACGTAGGGGTCGAATTTGGCTATAAATAGCCAAGGGTTTCGGCCGAAAATGAAGCATCAAATTGCTCGATTTTGAGAGCAAATCGAGGGAAACCAATAAGGGGCTTTTGTTCCTTTAGGGAAGAGGATCATTTCTGGAGATTTTGGGAATTTTTTGGGTAGTATAGAGGGTGTTTTCGCATATATATACATTCGGCCGTATATATATATATATATACATTTTGCAATCGGGTTGTAGAGTGATCGATCGAGCGATCTAATAAGGGGCTTTTGTTCACAAGGTGACGGGTAACTGATCTAGAAAGTTTCGTGCCAATCGGAGTTCGAATCGAGGGTCAATTTGATTCGCCGGAGTTCGGTGGCGGGATAGTTTCGGCCGACTGTTTTTGGCCAAATCAGAAGGCTTCCGGTGGTCTTTTTCGAGCAAGATTGGTACCATTGGGATCGACTAAGGGAGAGGAACAGCCTGGTGTCGTCGCTTCAATTTTCCGGTGTGCCGTCGCCGGAGAAGATGACCGGAGGTATTTTTTTGTATTTTTTAAATACTGAAAATATAGAAAATTCGATAAAAAATAGAATTAAAGGAATTAAAATTCTGGAAAAATATCCAGAAATTCTAGAAAGATGAATAGTTTATTTTGATGAATGCCGCTCCGCACCTTGTCGGCGATATTGGCTTGGGTGGCTGGGGTAGATTGCTTTGGTTGACCTTGCTTTTTTATCTTGGAAATTTCTTGAGAAAATAATTATTTTTGATTTTTGAAAGGAAATGTAAATAGAAAATAAATAGGAGAAATTTTTAGAAAATTCTGAAAAAATTCCAGAAGTATAAGGAATTTATTTTATGAGTTTTGGTGATTTTTATTGAAGTATATTCGAAGTAAATCGATGAGAAATAAATTTTCTCAAGGGAAAGTAATTATGAAAATTTGAGAAAATAGGAGAAAAATCTGGAAAATTTCCAGAAAATCCCATAGGCTTATAAATATTGTTTTATGAATTATTATGTAAAAATATTTGAGAAAATAGTTGTGTAGATATTTATTTTGGATTCTTAGAGAAGAAAATGGGAGAAAAATAGGAGAAATATGAGAAAATTAAGGAAAATTATAATTGTTGGATAAATGTGATGATTAGGGTGCCTTGAGGCTTGAGACGAAGTGACTCGTGCGAAGATCGAAGAAGGCACACAAATCGAGGCAGGCACGCAAATTGAGGCGTATTGAAATATCGCCAAAGGTGAGTAGTTCTATCGAAAAACTCGTTTGTGGTATATGAATGGTTATTGTGAGTGTTCGCCCCCAACTTTATTTTGACTTGTGAGTGGTTCTACCCGAAAAGACTTTAAGTGACATGTGAATGGTTTACTGTGAATGTTCATCCCTATGGCTTGGTTTATTATGGTTGTCCAAACAATTATTTACACATGCATTGAATTTCGTACGGTAAAGTGCATACATTGAGATGTTGATTTTATGCATGTTATGATTTTTCGGCATTGGCTTGTTTTGTGTCGTCCATGTGGGACGTGAGTTGGTAACTTGTGACGTAGCCCAGAGTGACAGCACTCGGGATACGTACCTAGGATTAATGCTAGGTGACCCACTTGGGACGGGGCTGAGACGGACTTCACCCTACGGGACCCAAGTGGCGGGGCTGAGAGTGGACACCACCCCGGTTGTTGGCTCAAGTGGCGGGGCTGCGAGTGGACACCACCCCAGGTTCCTTTGAGCAATAGCATTAATGCCGAGTTGACGTCGATTCCGAGGATAGTGTTGGTGTGACACTCTTGGGGCTAGGGTTGCGTTGGGTTTTGGAATGCTTTTGAGTTGGAGCGTAAAGCCTAACAATGACAATGGGGTGATTCCCGGGTTCATATGTCGAGGTTGTCCCTCTTAAACATGATTGTTTTGCCAATGGGCCGAAGTGGTTGTGTCGCCTTTAGAGAGATTGCATTTTCCCCGGTTAGGGTTAAGTGCTATGTGGGATTTTCTTAGGCTGGTGCATGTCGGGATTTATCGATTTTGTATATGATTTTTCATATCTGCATGAAAATGTTTTTGAACTCTCACTTAGATGATTCAGCATCTAATTTGGACTATGTCCCTGGAATATTCAAACGTTCCAGGTGAAAGCGGTGGCGCCAAGGGAAAGAATATCATCGAGATGTAGCGGCTATGTTTAGTTTTCGTAGGTTTTGTCCATGATTACGATGTTCAGAGGTTATATAATATTTTGATATTTTCATGTGAAACATCGATTTGGTTATTGTAAAGGAATTGTCGGTTATATATCATTGAGGTTTCGATCTTGCTTCCGCTGATGTAATTGTTGATACCTGTCTTAGTTTATTTATTATTAAATTTTGATATGCTAAGAAGGTACGATCGGGATTGACGGGAAATGATTATGACGAAGGTATATGTATTGAGAGACTTATGTTGTGTGTTCGATGTTGAAAAAAAAAAATATATTCCCGAAATCTCGAGTTAACGCTCGTTGTGGGAAAACGGGGCGTTACAGTATATAATTTTATACAAATATTATCTATTATTAATAATTCTTTACTTTTAAAAATTAAAATGTTTTTGTATATTAAAATGCTTTTACTATACATGACTGAATAATCTTTAATTATTTTTATTTTTATGTATATTATCAATTAAGTGTCTTCTATATTTATTTATAACATAAACACACATTGATTATCATTATATTATATTATTTTAATTCAATAAATTATAAATAAAAGTTTTTTAAACAAGCAATAATTTAATTTGAGAAACACCTTCTAAACCTCCCTGATGTACTCAAATAAGTTTTGACAAAGAATGCTCTTAGAATTAGGAGTGCTTTAGATAACTCAATCAATACTTTTTGTTCCCAATCTCTTACGCTCTTTACTCGAAATCTAATAAACATTATACTACAAGAATTTGAAAGTTTTACCCATATATAAATTATTCACACATATTATACGTAAGTATTTATCCACACATCTTGACATTTGCATTATGTGTAAGGAAAAATTATGGTTGACATATAAGAGAATTTTTACCCATATTTAAGTACGTGGGTAAAACCCTCAAATTCTTGTAATGTTAGAAATATGAAAATTGAAATTAAAAATTGTAAAGAGTTTTAGGAGAAAGACAACCAAACCACACAAGAGACAAGATGTTTATTCTTGTTCAAATTACAGTGAGCAATCTTATATCCAGCCTTGGTTTGAGAGCAATCCACTAGAAATCCAATGAAAGAATCAGTTCAAGAACTCACTCTCACACGAGTACTTCAATCGCGAGATTATAAAGGTTATCTAATCTAGACTTTCCTCTCCTTTTAGAGCTTGTATATAGTGAATGAATGAATCAATTTGAATATCTGACTGGCTCGCCCTAAGCCTTCTATTTATAAAGGGTTGGAGACGGTAATTATAAACACTATAAGAATTTGAGGATTTTACCCACACACATAAATGTGGGTAAAAATTACCTTATGTGTCAACTATAATTTTTTCTTACACATAATGCAAATGTCAAGATGTGTGCGTAAAAGGGGGTTAGAAAATAACTTTTACCCACACATATATTTATGCGTGGGTAAAGCTTGATATATTACCCACACATATATGTGTAGGTAAATATTTTTGTATGTGTAGGTATTTTTATGTCAAGAAGTTGTAATTGTGACTTGGCTGATGACATGACTTTAATTGAATGATGAAATGGCATGACATGTGTATTTGTTTATGTGTATATAAAGTTAAGATCATGTGTGGGTAATAATATAAAAAATAATTTTTATATGTGTGGGTAAAAGATATTATGTGTAGATAAAAAAAAATATTATGTGTGAATAATAATTTTAAAAAATTGAATATGTGTGGGTAAAAAAAATATAATGTGGATAACAAACATATTATGTGTGGGCAATAATATAAAAAAATATTTTTGTATGAGAGAATAATTTCCATGTGGCTAAAAAACATATGATGTGTGGACAAAACTAAAATTTTATATTTAAAATTTCTATTGTTGTAATATCTATTATAATATAGTTCAAACATATATGCACCAAAAAAATCATAAAGTCACAAAATAAACATAAAATCATAGTCACATAAAAAGTCAAGCATATGCAAAAAAAAAACATAAAATAAATTATTAAATCTCGTCGCTAAACTCTTGTTCAATAGAATGGAAGGAATGATTAAAGTTGGATGGGTCGAGACAAGAAGAGCCGAGGCGAGATCGTCCCGAACTATGATCTGATGGTACATGTGGACTAGACGGGGGAGGCATAATATTATTCTCAATTAACACTTGTCAGAGCATATTTACGTCTCCTTGGAGCTTTCGAAAAAGAGACTTGTATTTGTTCAAATTTTCAACTAATTGATTATAGATTGGACAACTAGACTCTTCACTATTGTATGTTGTCTCAGAAGTACTAGGAAATCGCCTCCAACCAAACAAGCAGACAGATTGTCGCGAATGCTCGCACGAAACGGTACAAAGAGAGAGGGAGAGAGAGAGAGAATTCTGATTTCCTCTCTATTCTAATAATATCATCAACGAGTCCCAATCTTCTAAAGTTTTGATACGGGTTTTCTTCATATAATAGAATATATATATATATATATATCTCATTTTCTGTAACTTTACCGATGGTTACTAGCTATTTGACTAGATAATATCATTTTTGTTGTTAGAAATCTAAATAATAAATTTATTTGGTTGAAAATATCGTCATCAAATCATCTAAATCTACAAAAAAAGAAAAAAATCATCAGAAGGCGTCGAGATGTCCCTACGCAAACACTCCGATGCTCAAATTAGATAATGAAGGTTGTATTGGAACCAGTATTAAAGATATAATTTTTCTAGAATGTGTCTACTTATTTATAAAGAGATATGAAATAATATTAAATAATTTACGATTAAAATTCTTATAGATAATGTCTATATTAACATTCTGAAACCTATTAAAATTATAATTTTTATAGATAACGTCTATGTTGACTAGTTCTAATCCTAACAAAATTAAAATTCTTAAATTTTAGAATCAGTTAAGATTAAAATTCTTATGGATGATATTTATCTCAATATTTAAAAAAAATTAATTTAATTTTTTTATAAATAATTGATTATTATTTTTTTGGAATATTCAGATAAATTTTTGAATATCGAAGTTATCTAATTTTCGCATTCTTTGAAACCCCTAGTTATGGGAAAAATTTGCACCTTTAGCCTAAAAAAATATTTTAACATTTTAGACCTTTTTGATATTTTAATGGCCTTTTGCCCGTCACACAACAATTTCAAAAACAAATTAAGGTTCGTTAATTGGAAGTTTGGATTTGCGCGTGAAGACTTTTGTTCATGGTACGAGGGATACGAGGAATGATGGATCGGATCAGATGACTTTTCTTAGTAGGGTTGGCAATGGTTTGGTTTGATTTTGGTTTTTGTCAAAATCATAATCAAACCAAACTTAAATTACTAAAACCAAAATCAAACCATTACCCATTTGGTTTTAAAAATTTAAAACTATAACCAAACCATTCGGTTTCGGTTTGGTTTCGGTTTAACCATGGTCTTTTTAGTTTAATCCATACCAACAAATAAAGACAAATAGCATTCATAAATTTTTTTGATAATTTCACAACAAACAAAGATAAATTCTAATAAAGTTACTTTATTCTTGCATAAAGTTACAAAACTTCTTGGATATAAAATCACATCTCCAAAGCTACAATTGTTAAGATCAATAAATTAATATTTGCATAATTAAATTGTAATTTAAGCTAAAAAAATTAGCCACGAAAGTTAATACCTTCATCAACAACATTAATATATTATTCGTAAATTGATGCATATCCATCTGAAATGAATGAGCCAACTCCATCTAACAAAATTATAAATATAAAAAATAAATTAATATGAAGAGAGATGAGGCAGAGAGCGAGAGGCAGCAAGGGTGAGAGAGATCGAGGGCGAGCGAGAGCAAGAGGGGCCGAGCCCTAGCGAGAGTAAGAAAAATCCAACGAGGGCGAGTAAGAGCAAGAGAGATGCAAAGAGCGAGGGCGACTGGCGAGCTCGCGCGGAGGAGCAAGAGAAATGAGGCAGAGAGGATGAGAGAAATCAAGGGCGAGCGAGAGTAGGGGCCGAGCCCTAGCGAGAGCAAGAGAGATCCAACGAGGGCGAGTGAGAGCAAGAGAGATGCAGAGAGTGAGGGCGACTGGTGAGCTCGCACGAACGAGCAAGAGAAAGGAGGTAGTGAGGGTGAGAGAGATTGAGGGCGAGCGAGAGCAAAAGAGATCCAGCGAGGGCGAGCGAAAGCAAGAAAGATGCAGAGAGCAAGGGTGACAGCGCGCGGACGAGCGAGAGGTAGCGAGGGTGAGAAAGAGCGAGAGCGAGGTCGAGAGAGAAAGGAAAAGAGAAAGGGAGAAGGGTTTGCAAGCAAGGCAATTGGGTTGGGGTGGGTTGAGTTGTATATAATATGTATTATATATACATATTATACATATTATATTATATATAACATATTATATATATATTCGATTTGGTTCGGTTTGGTTCGATTCGGTTACCCACCATTCGGTTCGGTTTCGGTTTGGGTTTTAGTTTGGTTTTAGTGAAAATCATAACCAAACCATATCTATTGAAACAGTGTTCAGTTTTTCCCCAAACCAAACCATTACCCAATCAAACGGTTTTTAATCGCGTTGACCAGTTCCATTTCGATTCGATTCCCCACGGTTTCGGTTGCCATCCCTATTTCTTAGTTAACGTTGGGTTGTTCCTTCTTTCAAGGTTTTATCATTTCGACTTTTCCTTCCCTCCGCAGATTTCTCCATTTGATGGGTGGTTGGGCTGCTCCACCTTCAAGGAATATTTTCTGGGTTGCTTTGGATAATACCAATATACTGTGTTTTTGGGCTTTTTATGTGGAGGCCGAGATAGCTCGGCCCAGAATTCTCTACTCGTCAGTCATCACGCCTTCGTAGCTAAGAAAATGACATTATTACGTACTTGTGTATTTTATGGAAATCGTAATTGTATGTATAATTATGTGAAACTATTTAAGGATAATGCTACACGACCAATTTGGCCGACAATTTGGTTGACAACCTCGTATAAAATTATACATATATCCCTAACGATAATTACAAATCTACCCCTAAAAATATTTGCAAAGCCGCCCACACCTTCATCTTCAGGGAAATTCTATTTGCAACCATAAATTTTGCTTTCCGTAAACCACTACACGTAAAATATTAAATTTTACTATTAGCAGCCACATTTATTACTTTGTCCAACCATTTATATACCAAATATATCCTCTAAACACTTATTCATCAAAAAACACACCTCACGTGCATCCAAACTGTTCTTCTTCGCGTCAAACCCTGGTCTTCTTCCTGTTCTCTTTTTTCACGCATCAAACCTTGTTATTCTTCTTTTTCTTCTTTAGACCACTCTCACAGACCACCGTCGACCTCTCGTCATCGCCCATTTCTTTTGTCTCACCCACTTTTTTCATTGAAGTTCCCCGAAATCTCAAAACTAGGTAATGCCCCTCACCCCCCAAATCTCGCTGTTCGGGGGGTGAGGGCTTCCCCGAATGACGAGATTCAGGGAACCCCATACCCCCCAAATCTCGTTGTTCGGGGGGTTAGGGGTTCCTCGAACCCCGCGAACAACGAGATTCGGGGGGTATGAGGTTCCCCAAATCTCGCCCTTCGGGGGTAAGGGGTTTCTCGAAAAATATGAAAGCAATAATACCAATGATATAAAATATGATAGTAAATGATGTACAAAATTGAAACTGAACTTACCTAATTTCGCACAATGAAATTTGGATCAAATTAGGTTGAGTTATTAGTATCAAAAATTAAAATTAACTCAAAAGAAAAATTAAGATTAAAGCAACATTAATTCAAGAAAAAATAAATATAATATTAATTCAAAGATTCGAGAGATCGTGATTCGAAATAATTTATATACAAAATCATTATATATATATGTATATAGTTATAATATATATATATATGTATATAATAATATAATATACGTATAATAGTATCCATTCTCCCGAACCCATGAGTTCGGGAGAAGGATACCATTGCATTCTATATACATATTATATAGTATAATATTATATAATTGAATTAGGGAGAATTGCATTCTCCCGAATTAATGACTTCGGGAAAAATGGTTTTTCTTGAACTCATGGGTTCGAGAGAATTGATTTTTCTCGAATCCATGAATTCGGGGTGCTCATCAAACTCTGAGGTTCGGGGTTCCCCAAACACCCAGAACGCTGGGGTTCGGGCGGTTAAGGGTTCCTCGAACCCCGAGGTTCGGGCAACCCCAAATCGTCCGAATCTCTGGGTTCGGGGCATCCCCTAGCCTCCAAGACAGTGTATTTTTTATTTTTTAATTAATCTTATTTTTTAATTCATCCATCGTGTATGTATATATAAATTATGTGATTGGACTAGTGATAGATATTATAAATTGTGTTTTTTCTCGCCGAAACAAGAATACTCGTTATCTTCTTTGTCAAACTCTGCGTAAACATTTGCAGATAATAATCATCCATCGCTGATAGTAATAGCTATGGCGAGGAGAACTCGGCTGAGTAATGTTTGGTGTTGAATAATAGTAGCTGCTGCTCAGTGTTGAATAATAATGGTTGCACGATGTTCAATTGTACGTGAGAAAATGGCTGTGGTGATAATGGTCAAGAAAGTGAGTGCACGCGCTTGAAGAGTAATGATAGGTGGTTGAGCGTCAAATGTTTAAATGAAGGACAAATATGAGTTTTCATCTCAAAATATTTTAGAAATATTAAAAGTGGATTACAGAGAGAAACGTATGGTTGCAAATAGAATTTTCCTCATCTTCATCCCCATTCTCTCTCTCTCTTTGCCCAAAAACCATTGTCGACGAATATAGGTAGGGTTCTCTGCACCACTGCTGTCTGGTTTTTCAAGCTAAGACGTCGCTCCACCATTGCCGTTGGCTTCTGCAAGGTGCGTTCTCTCTCTCTCTCTCTCTCTCTCTCTCTCTCTCTCTCTCTCTGTGGGACGCCCCTATTTTCGCTAAGATCTCCTCCACTGCGATATTATTTTTTCCAGATTCGATAGTCATGGCCTCTTCCCTCGCCGGTAGTCATGGCCTCTTCCCTCGCCGCCAATGGTTCCTTCTTCCCTCGCCGCCAGTCGTTCCCTCTCCCCTTGCTGCCGGTTGTTCCGGCTCTAAGTAACCCCTCTTCTCTCTCTGTTCATTCAACATAGGTGGTGTTTGTGCTGTTAGTATTCCTTCCTCTCTAACAGAGTATTCCTTCATCTCTCACGCACAATACGATTTCATGAAATTTAATTTTTTATTTTTTATATGGCATTACATTTTGCTGATATTATGTTCAGTTGTTATTTTTTTCCAGATTTGATGTTAATTTTTATTTAACAGTTGTTAAAATTAAAATTTCACTCGAGGGTGTTTATTTCTTCATTAATTGAATATGCTTGTATAAGTTGCAGCTCTAAGAGGGTTGTAGGGGATGAGGGCTTATCTTGTTATATTGGCTCTATTAGCTAAGAATCAAATTGGTCTTGCATACTTCATAATTTTTAGGTTGTTAACTTATGCAGGTGCGTTTATCTTGCTATATTGGCTCTATTAGCTAAGAATCAAATTGGTCTTGCGTACTACATAGTGCTTTAGGTATTTGTCCTTGTCACATGGGAAGGACATTACCAGATAGGACTAGCATTTGTAGATACACAGATATTAAATGCATTGTCTAATCTAGGTATAATCCCAAGCTTAGATTAATGGATCATCATTCTTTTAATTAACAAGCAGGACTTTGAACATGTTTGGCTGGTGGCATTTTAAGTAATGCATGCACTTGTTCATCCAATGTAATTGTACTCGTTTCATTACAACACAATTTACTGAAATCGGGATTTAGTTCTCAAATTCTAAATGCATATAAATTAGTTGTATGTCCTTTTAGGGCTCTCTACCATGTAGCATATTTCTTTATGCTTGTGTACTGTTCTGCAGGATCGGTTGAAAAATATGCATGTGATTCTCATAAGAATTAATGATGAATCTCTATTTGACATATGTAACTAATTAGGCTACTGCTCTTTGGTTTGGTTTCTATTCTTTTGAAACATATACATTTCTTGTTAGAAATCAAATTGCACTTTATGTTGTGAGTGGAATGGTGTATACTCAACCAAGAGTAACAAAATCTCTAGCTTCGAGGGCCTGGACCATTTAGTATTGGCACTCTTTTTGGCTGTATTGTTTACATCAGTTGCTTAGAACATTGTTTTTGCAAAGGGCCAGCCACAATTTTCTGCCATGTTTTTCTGAACACTTCTTTCGCAACAGGAACAATATATGTAAAATTAAAGCTGCTTTTAGTTTTAATTGATTTGCTTACCTGATTATTGCTTTTTCCATATTCTTCATTCATTTTTGTACTCTCAGATAACTCTTCCTATACTTCCCCCGTCATTTGCTTGTGGGGCCTGATATATTGTAGTTTACTTGGTACTTTTCAGCCCCAATGGAGAACAGTTTACGTCGTGCAAAGACGTTTCTTCGTTCTTTCAGTCTTATGTTGGGATTAGTGGTGCAAGCAAATCATTGACTCAGCCGGAGGCCGACAATCAGCAAGTTCACGGTGTGGGTTCTGAAGAAGTAAGTCTAGTAGTACATTATTTCTGTCAGTTTTGTCCTGTTAAAACTTTGCCTGATTAAATTTGTATGATGTGCAACAGCATGCAAGTTTTGTTCACAAAAATGATGATGTAAAGCGGAAAGCAATCCCAGTTCAATCTTACCCAGTCCGTCTATACCTATTGTACAAGAGAAGGGTTTTGATTCGAGGGGAATTGATAATCTGCCTGAGGTTCAAGTTCAGCATCTTTTTGAGTGTGACAAAAGCATCATGACCTTTAGTAAAGGAACTCCTTTGTGAGGCATCTGATGTCATTTCACCAGAGGATTATGAGGAGGTACAACCTTGGTTCCTCAACGGGGGAAAATCTGATACCTAAAGAATGTGAAAGTGGGATCTTGCAGAAGGGATTTCAAGAAAGGCAGAGTCTTCACACCAACGTGGGAATCCATACAAGGAATGACAATGGGGGTTATGCAGAATTACCAGATCAGACTGTGGTTCAGAAGAACATTCTTGTAATTAAAGACAAATTTTGATGACTGAAATTGAATATTGATACTGGTTTTGAGTAATTAGGATTATTCTTGTTCTTTTTGTTTCAGCTTTTGTATCAATCTTCTCCAACCAGAGGAGAATTGCTTATGGCCTTGATAAGCATGTTTTCCATTCAATTGTCGCCCTTCCAAGAACCAACACAGGTTTTCCATCATTATTTAGCCATACAATATGGTGGGTACGGTAAAAACAAAAAAAAAGGACAAACTGTCAAATTTTTGAATGATTCTTAAGGTTTTGAAGAAGAATGATCATTATTTAGGCTTGAGATAAACTCAAAATAAAAGAAGCCTTGCATCTAACAAGCTCAATGATCTCATACAAACAAGCAAATTGAAAAGCCATCATTATGTTGCCACTGGTATGTATTATGCTAGACAACAGAAAAGATCAACAAGTTGTCAAGAACTCTCCAATTAGATCCTCAAACAGGCCTCATTTGAACCAAAGTATGTTTTCAAGTAAAAAACAAAAGCATCCAAAATTTTGAATAGTAGATTAGAACAACAAGGTAATTTATTTCATACCAGACATCAGCTCAACTAAATACTGATTTTAAGTATAACCTTGACCAAAATACTAACGGCAAACATCAAAACAGTTGTTCACGTTCCACAAATGTCAATAATCCTATAGTTGCACGGTTTTACAAGATCTAATGGCAAAACCTACACAAGCTTGACAGGACTAATGGTTGGCCTCAGGAGCTTGAGCACTCATATTGAACTGTCAAAACTGTCAAAACCTCCACTAGTAGTCGAGGCTGAATTAGCCTGATGCATAGCAGGGGTAGAACTACTAGAATTAGCCATGGGGGCCCCTGGAGCTGCGGCTAGTCCTGCAATCATTGTTGCTGGCCTTGGGAGGCTATTAACCTGAACAGGAAAGGAAGCAGCACCTGATGGCATAATCATTGGCGGCATACCTGGAGCAGGCATTAACCTGGAAACATAAACAACATTTCAAGAGTAGAAATAGAAACACGTACTCACAAAAACTGCCAAAACAGCATGAACAATAGATTGCATATGCCATTAACTTTATGCCATACACAAAGAATTAATGTTCTCAGAATCACACATTAGCACCACCTGGTAGCATGTGTCTTACATTAGAGGCAACGCAATCCGGTGAATATATTAAGAAGTTAGTGAGGGTATTTTTATTAAGATCATACCTTTGGCACAAACCATTGCATAACCATGAAATTAACCAGTCAATATAAGCAACACAAGAGAGAGATTATAGTTCTGATAAAAAAAAAAAAAAAAGTCCTACAGAAGCTTACATCAATAAACAGTTCTCACATTGCATCTTATACTCAGGTGCTCTGAAAACTCAAAAGAAAAAAAAAAATTGAGGATACTAAGATGTAACATTGTTTGTACACTTAAGAAGCTGGATATGGACATTATAAAACATGGCAACTTTCCATAGAATTAGAACATGTGCAAAGATAAATCAATATGCAAATATATATTCTACACTTATGATTATGAACCACCCCACAAGGATAATCTCATTCTTAGTGTGAACCCACCAAATGTGAAATCACCCGGGAGAAAACAACAAAGTGTAGGCATAAGCATAAATAAATCATTCTACAAAAGCAAGATGTTATCGAAAATCACGCCAACAAGACAGAAAGAACCAAAAAAAGCAATTTGTGGCCGAGCCATCCATGACCGCTTCACCAAGCGAATAAACTCCTCTTCAGTGGCATCAAATGCCCTCTTTATCACCTCCGCAGACAATCCTCCTCCTTCCAAAGCAAATTCTGGGAAGCAAACAAATTTGTTAAATGAAATCTTGGGGATTTAGATTGGAAGGATTAAGATTAATTTAAGTTTAATTTTGATTAGGTATTACCAATAATTATCCCTATAAATAGCTGCCCTTGTTTTTTCTAACAAAGTTCATAAATTCATTTTCTTCTTTTCTTCCAACCTAACTGAAAATGAATGAACAATTAACCAATTTTGCAGCAATCATACCGAAGAGAGCAACAATGTGTTTGGCTACCGAGAAAGTACAGAACAAACAAGCACCGAAACACAAATCCACACAAAAATGTAACGGAAAAGAGGAATCTGAAACTAGGGATGTGGAACAGTACTGTGGAGTAAAGGAAAGAGGTGATGGGTGATGAAGTGAGAGGCTTCGGGGCCTTCGTGGCCGTCGTAGACGCCGACGAAGGTGGCGGAAGGCGACGTAAAAACCTGGCCTTGGTCTTCCAGCGCAGAATTCGCTTGAGCCACCGTAATCGAGTAGTCTCCGGAAGCGTGGGGCTTCAAGCCCATGTTCTACAGAAGCCCGTCGCCTCCGGCACCGCCGCCATCGCAGTCGAAGCACCGCTCCAGTGGCCTGTAACAGGACTCCAACATCTTCCTCTCTCTCTCCCTCTCTCAGTCTCTCTCTAGAAATGGTAGTTTCTTGCTCGCTCTTTCCCCCAAAAAAATCAACTTTAGTTGTTGGATTCTGGTGAAGCGATTTGCTGATTTACAAAACCAGACGTTGAATCCCAGTCGTGGGAGAAAAAGAGCGGCGGAGGCGAGACGGATCCGATTGTTGCTGGAGGCGCGACGGCGAAAGTGAAGAGACAGAGAGAAGGGGAGGTCGGCGGCGAAGGTGAAGAGACAGAGAAAAGGGGAGGTCCAGAGAGAGAAAGAGAGAGGGAAGGAATATGTGGGTCACTCAATTTGGAGAGGATTCAAAAAAATTGGGCAATAAATTGGCTTCAATTTATCGCGATAATTTGGTTAAAATATCGCGACTATATCAGATTATCAACAAAGTTATCGGTTAAATTGGCCGTGTAACATTATCCTTTTAAGGAAACTATTTAAGGAAGAAGCCTGATCCCAACTGACGCGTGCCACGTCTACGGCCGCGTGTGTTGGCCTATTATTGTTTCTACTTTCCATGTAACGGGAAGTTAGCTCAAAATATGAATAATATTATTACTTTCTAAATCCTAAACAGTAAAGTATTATGTATTCAAACCAAGCAGATAAGCCAATATTTCTATTGAGATTTTTTAATTAATAAATTAATTGAATAAAAATATTTATACTCTTTTATTTTATATATTTTTATCAAAAATACTACTTAAATACTCGTGAATCTGAATCTTAACATGATATTCTTATATTAATTAATATATTATAATGTCACTCTTAATATATCATAACAATTGATGAAAGGAAGACATGGCGGGGGGAAATGACTTGCCAATACGCGAGTCCACGGTGTCTCGTGCGCGGCGCAAGATAGCCCAGATCAATCTAAAGTTCCGACGTGCATGACATGCAGTAATCTCCACAGAAGTTGCCATGAAGTTGCCTAAGCACACCTACCCCGCGCACACACACACATGCATGCATGCATACATACATACATGTATGTCGCTGTGAACTGCTTATGTATAAACACCACCCCTGCTCCCCAAAATCGAAAACCAAATCTCTCTCTCTCTCTCTCTCTCGTTGTTATTGACGGAGAGTGGGGGGCAATTAAAATGATGAAGCACAGTTGCCGGCGGTATGTGATACCGGCGATAGCTCTCCACAGAAGCTGCCATGAAGTTGCCTAAGCACCTTAATTCCCCGCACACGCACACACGCATGCATGCATACATACATGTATGTTGCTGTCAATTTCTTTGTGTAAACACCAGCCCTTCTCCCCAAAATCCAAAACCAAATCTCTCTCTTTCTCTCTCTAAATCCAAAACCAAATCTCTCTCCCTAATATTCAAACACCAAAATCATCGCGATGACCACCACTCACCTAGGTTGACTACCATAACAACCACCACCATTACAACTAGACACTCCATCTCAAACAACCAAAACCTTCGCAAAACACAAAACCACCATCACCACCACAACCAGTTACTCCATCTCGAAAGACCAAAACCACCTCAACCACCACTACAACCAACTGTTCCGTCTATCTCTCTTTTTGAGCAGAGGTGATGTGATTAGGTGCAGTAGATGAGTTAAGGTCCCTAAATTAGTCAATATCTTGATTTAATTTTTGTTCCTTACTTTTTATTTCTCATGTTTTTTTATGAGGTTCAGTTCCTTTTTTCTTTATATATATCACATTCTTGTCCTTATCAAGGTTGTTGCCAGTTATGAATGAAGTTTGGTTTTCATTACTTCTTTGTTTGGTTCTCAAAAATTAAGCAAAATATGTAATTATGAATTTTTGTAATTTTTCTGTACCTTTTGTTGCAATTTCCTATTTAATTGCATTTGTATTGTATCCATAATTTATTTACTCTTGCATTTTCTGAAAAGTATTTTTTGGTGTGTTGGACTGGTGGGTGGAGTTTTGATGGATGGTTTTTCGTTGTGTAGAAGTGGTTGGTGGCGGTGGAAAGGCACGTCTACTACTGAAGGAAGAAGCCTGATCCCAACTGACGCGTGCCACGTCTACGGCAGCGTGTACGTGTTAGCCTATTATTGTTTCTACTTTCTCCATATAACGGGAAGTTAGCTCAAAATATGAATAATATTACTTTCTAAATCCTAAACAGTAAAGTATTATGTATTCAAACCAAGCAGATAAACCAATATTCAGCAATGCTATGTTGCCCATGGCGGACAACATAGCATTTGCCTGCCAGTGAGGAGGCGTGGGCCCGTGCATGTGGACAACATAGTATCACTGAGTCAATATTTCTATTGATATTTTTAATTAATAAATTAATTGAATAAAAATATTTATACTCTTTTATTTTATATATTTTTATCAAAAATACTACTTAATACTCGTGAATCTGAATCTTAACATGATATTCTTATATTAATTAATATATTATAATATCACTCTTAATATATAATAACAATTGATGAAAGGAAGACATGGCGGGGGGAATGACTTGCCAATACGCGAGTCCACGGTGTCTCGTGCGCGACGCAAGATAGCCCAGATCAATCTAAAGTTCCGACGTGCATGACATGCAGTAATCTCCACAGAAGCTGCCATGAAGTTGCCTAAGCACACCTACCCCGCACACACACACACATGCATGCATACATAAATACATACATGTATGTCGCTGTGAACTGCTTATGTATAAACACCACCCCTGCTCCCCAAAATCGAAAACCAAATCTCTCTCTCTCTCTCTCTCGTTGTTATTGACGGAGAGTGGGGGGCAATTAAAATGATGAAGCACAGTTGCCGGCGGTATGTGATACCGGCGATAACTCTCCACAGAAGCTGCCATGAAGTTGCCTACCTTCCCCGCACGCACGCGCGCACACTCACACACGCACACACATGCATGCATGCATACATATACATACATACATGTATGTTGCTGTCAACCTCTTTGTATAAACACCACCCCTTCTCCCCAAAATCCAAAACCAAATCTCTCTCTCTCTCTCTCTCTCTCTCTCTAAATACAAAACCAAATCTCTCTTTCTCTCTCTCTCTCTCTCTCTAAATACAAAACCAAATCTCTCTTTCTCTTTCTCTCTCTCTCTCGTTGTTTTTGACGGAGAGTGGGGGGCAATTAAAATGATGAATCGCAGTTACCGGCGGTATGTGATACCGGTGAGGGGATCCATCAAACGGCGTATGTTTGTTCGCCTCGTTCGTTTTCTGGGTCTCGCTTACAGGGCGCGGAGTCAGCCTAATTGATTCTTTCCAGCCAAGGTGACAACTGAAGCGAGACGGCTCATAAGCGTTACGAGTTCACTTGGCTTCATTGCCACCACGCGCGCCGCTATTAGTATTCCGTGATCGATGAATACGTTAACGTTGCCGTTGTGTCTGGTTTCCTAATCCCTGCTGTATGTATCGCTTGCTCTACCTATGTATTTCAGCGCCGTCCACGACTAGCCTTTTCCGGCGAGTCGGAATGGTTTTATCGGCGTTTTAGTGAGTTGGAGTCTCTGTGTGGATAAATAATGTTCTATAAATAATGTTCCTTTGATTTCAGATCAGATGCGTTCACTGTTCTACTTTCCACTTCTGTATATTTATGACATATATGCGATGTGAGCATCCGACGTGCATGTTTAAGGTCAAATTCATATATTTATTTTTATTTTTATGTTTTTATGTGATTATTTGAGTTTTTCATTATTTTGTTTACACATCTATATTTATTTTTGAATCAATTTAATTTTTATATTTTGATATTTTTTTCATGTGTTAATTTAAATTTTTTGTTATTTTAATTACTCTTATATACTAATATTTTTCAATTAATTTAATTTATTAAATTAAATTAATTAATTCAATTAATTTGTATATATAAATATAATTGAAATAACGAAAAAAATTGAATTATCACAATAAAAAATATCTAAATATAAAAATTAAAAGTATAAAAATGTAATTAAAATAATAAAAAACTAAAAAATAAAAATACAGAGACAAAACGATATTAATATAGAATCATCACGGAATGACTTTCAATCTTCTAATTTCGATTATAAATTTACCATTTGCAACTTCTTTGAGACTCTTTATCAAAAGGGTAATTTTAATAATTATTTTAAAATTAATAATCAAAGTGTAGAAGTAAATGGTGCCTGCCGTGGAGACGGGCCGGCTCGCCGGAGTTTCAATTTGTAGTTAGCGTCGTTTGCAAAATCAAGCACATTCAAGGGCAGGAGACAGATAAATAAATTACGTATCAATCAAAATCAAAAAGGGAATCTAATCAAGAAGACAGATAGGACTGAACATACGGTCATGATGATATAATATCCTAGGGCGTTGACTATTTTTTTTATATTAATCACACTGTCGAAACAATGAAAGATCCATAAAGTACTCTCTGACTTTCTCAATATATGATTAAGAAATTATTGTTGAAATATTTATGAGTAGAAAGCTTAACTTTTTATTACTTATCATGCATGAGGATTGAGGAGTTTAATTAAGATACGAGTTTAAACATTTTAAGCAGAGGGTGTTTCATCTCAACCGCCCGCCTATTGTGGACTTTGTTGAATGACTAAAATCTATTCTAATAAAAAGTTATTTAATGTTTATTTTATATTATTTTAATAATATTTAATAAAATAAAAAAATAATCTTAATTTTATAAAAAATTTAATTTGTAATTGAAAAACATATTTATTGATAAATAAAATGATAATGACATAATTATTATAATATTAATAATTAAAATAATTAAAAAATAATTTTATCTAGATAAATTCTATTTAAATAGGTTTATTAAATATATATATATATATAGAAAGTCGTTTGAGTCCGTGTATTGCTGGCCCCGACGGCGGCGGCGGCGCTGCTCTTGGAGTGGAGTCAGATAGCTTTCGTAAGCTTGTTGCTGAATTCGAGAAAAATCCCTCAAAGCCCATTAGCCTATGATTAAGGGAGCAGGTTTTTGTTATTTTGGGAAATATGCATCGGCGTGTCGCGTGTTTAAATAAAATTGTTCTATTCAGCGGTCCCATAATTATTCTTTGTTATTTTGGGAAATATGAATACATGTTAGCCCAATCTGGAATTAATTTTTTAATATTCTCACGTTTTTTGAGGCCCGACAGGATTCCAATCAGATCTAAGGTTATCCAAACTATTGAGATGTATGGTTCCACATATGCATCTCTCGCCCCAGTTGTTTATAATATCCAGTAATATTAATTACTTAAATATTATCTATATATTTAAATTTGTTGATAATTATAATAATATTTTATATTAATGTCTCATATTATATATTGTGTTAATATAAATGTAAAGAAACATAAATAGTTCAAATAATATTTTTGCATTAACAAGTGTAAAAGTACAATAAATATGTTTTATTTTTTAATTTTAAAAATGATTTTTGCTAACACAGTACTCATTAAGTTATATTTAATATTTTATTAAATGATAATAAATATATTGTACTATAAAATATTTCAACTTATTTAAAGATTAAAAATTAAATATATTTTAACAAAAACAACCTGGTAAGTGCGGTATTTTTGGGAACTTATTAACATGACAGAAATTTTAGTTAAACATTTAAAGATGACATTTACTGTGATAATTTTATATTAATCTATTATAGTAAAATAAATAAATAAATAATATGACAATATCACACTAAATATATTAGACTTAAATATTAAGTTAACACATTGAATGACAGAACTCAGAACTCTCACTTCCGTTAACATAATAATTATATTATTTGAGTTAGTAAAAGTGAAAACAACAGTGCCAGCGGCATGCGTTTGGCCCACACACACACCCGCCTTTCGTGCAATCATCAAATAATGAATGTCTCCATATATATAGCTCTCTTAAACCAATCTTAATTATCTAGCCAATATATACTTTAATGAGCGGGAAGCTAATTGACACACAAACCATTCGTTGTTAACACAATAAAGTATTTTGTAAAGACCTTTTTTTTTTTAATCTCTAAGTTAGTCTTAAAAAAATATTTTTTTTGATTAACGCATTATCATGAGCGTCCCCTGCTACTAAGTTTCATGATTCTAGCAGAAGATGTAAATTAAGGAACCCAACAACTAGTTCGACTCCTAATCTTTCTCCGCAAACATGAGAACAGTGTGACAGTCTTTCAAAGTTCAAGATCGTCCAGACTACTAAATTTTTTTTCTTGCACAGGATTTGAACACTGAATCTGAGGGTCCAAAGAACAACACCTAACACATTCTTCATTTGTCAATTGATCTATGTCCTCAAGGCTATATATTTTTTTCTTTGACAAATAACAAGGCCATCTCGGTCGAGCCATAAACAAAATCACCACTGTCCACTAACTTAGAGAGAGATCCCGTGTACTATATCTATCTATATATATATATAACTAATAATTTTATAATTTAATGTAAAATTAATAAATTAGTAAAAATTTGTATTGTTCTTTTCTCAAATATTTTACTTGAATTAGTACCCAGTCGATGACATTTTCCTAATTCTCAAACACTAAAAAATTAAATGAAAATATTCATTTTATTAGCAGAAGCTTCATATGAAATTAAGTTTCCGTATAGTACATTGTGGTTTATTATGTGTTAAAAGCTATCTATTGGCTCCCTTGCCATATGATGTAAATCATAAATCATATAGGTCCTTTAGGAAACAAATAAACAACAAATATCATGTTCATGAACCTCATGTTTTTCACATACTATAAAGAAATAAAAGGTATTTCTTTATAGAAAAGTGTTCTGATGTTGGTGAATACAAAAAAGTGTTCTTGATTGATTAACAAAGTAATCCTTTTTATTTTCACTGCAATATTTGACTTCATATGTCTTGACATACATTTTTGTAACATTTTATATCGAGCGATAGAAAAGTTTTGGATAACTTACCCTGATGAATTTACGTAAATTTCCCAGAAGGGTCATCCATCCTTAGATTTCCCAAGATCAAGCATGCTTAACTTGGAGTTTTTTACTTATATTCAACCTAAAAGGTATCCAGCTAATATTATTTCTTTCTTTATTTATCTTTAATGTATACTACCCTTTCTCTGGGCTCTTGAGATATTACACACATTATGTCATCATCATGGGCCCACAGCTACGGGTCAACTATTAGCTCTCGCCCTTCAATGGCCAGAAGTCCCACCACACTTATGAGCCCCTCAGTGATTGCCCTCTGGGCAACCGATATGGGACGAACCCAGTGCATCCACACCATTTCCCCCGGCAGGTGTGGTGGCGCTCTATCGGCCCCTCTCTTATTGGGGGTTTTAGGGGCCATTAGGGAAAATTCCCACAGACGACGCCAAATGTTGATACACATTTTTGTAACACCCCGCATTGAATGATAGGAAGGTCCGAGACAACTTACTTTAATAGGTCTACTCGAACTTTCCAAGGGGGTCACCCATCCTTGAATTTCCCTAGGTCAAACATACTTAACTTGAGAGTTCTTTGCCTGCATTCAGTCCAAAAGGTATCCAACTAGTGTTGTTTTCTTCCTTACTTATTCTCAATATATACTACCATTTTCTGGGCTCTTGGGGTATTACACACATCGTATCATCATCATAGGGCCCATAGCTGCGGGTCAACTCTTTAGCTCTCGCCCTTCAATAGACAGGAGCTCTATTATACTTATGAGCCCCTCAATGGTTATTCTCTGGGAAATCGATGTGGGATGAACTCGGTAAAATGTAAGAGACAGAAAGTAAAAGAAAATGTAGAAAGTGCAGGGGGTTTCTTGATTCGTGTGAGACGTTCTGCTGCTGTTTGTATTTTGTCTTAAATGAAATTAAAATGAAATGCAGAAAATGCTTTCTCGACTTGTGAAACTGACCTTTTTTTTAAAAAATTTAAGGCCTTATTTGGCTAATCTATAATAAAAAAAAAAATTATTTTTCGGCCTTAAGGCTTGTTTGGCCCAATTGTTAAATGAAATTATTTTGAATTTTTTTTATGATTATGTAATTCAAAAAATATTTATTATTATTAGTTAATAATAAAATAAAGTAAATATTATTATTAGTTAATAATAAATACTTTATTGTGACATTTGTTTTAGGTTATTAGATAATCATAAATGGATGTGTCCATAACATACATTTTGTTTTATACAAAATTGTTTAAAGAATTTGTTTGTCAAATTCTTATTTTTTTTTATTTTTTCTTTAATTCATTTTTAAGAAAAGGACACGCGTGCGAATCCAAAGAATCATCCGAATTGCTGCCCAAAGAGCCCAAGTTATGAGAATGAAAAGACAAGTAGACGATTATCGAATGATGGAATGACAAAATATACGTGAGCACATCATTAATGTGTGTAATATGATGCATGAACTTATATTTGCCAATTTTAGGGGGTTATGGACTAGAGAAACATAGTATCAATCTTTATTTATCAAGTTGTTGTCACATGACAAGAAATTAATAATTAGTATTTGAGAATATAGTCATCTAAGTTTTTGTAAAATATTGTGTTTCTTCTTAAATGTATATAGAAGAAGAGAAATTGTAATAACTTTATATCCAAGTAGCTTACCAATTGATATTATTAGTGATATTTCTCAAAGAACTCCTAGAATCATTTTCGGTGATGTCATTCATACAATTCCTCGTATGACTAGAAGTTCCTAGAGTCATTTTCTGATTAAATGTGCAAATCTCAAGAATTCCTCGTATGCAATTCCTCATAGAGTCAATTTGTGATTAAATGTGCATGTCTTAATGTTAATTATTTAATCTTTGTGATTAAATATGCATGCCCCATTATTGGTTATTAATCTTTATGATTAAATATGTTTCAATAATTTCTTATTAAGTGGAATTAAATGATCTAAAAAAAATGATTTACAAAAAAATAAAATTTATACTATTTGGACAATTAGAATATAGGTGATTATTGAGAACACAGTAAGCTTTTGATCATGTATCCAGTTGAATAGTTATTGTTAATTTTATTTAGTAAATGTGTGTAATGTGTGGCGTTAATGAAAGGAATATTATGTAAATTATCTTCAAGAATGACTTCTTCAAAGAACATAATTGTTGATTTGATATGAGGATAATTATGAAATCTAGAGTATAAATATTCAGTATGTTCTTGAGGAACAAGAGTCAATAGAAACTTTAAATGAGGTTATGGTGGAACCTGCTGAAGGAATCACTACACAGTATAAAATATTCTAAAAAATATTTAATATTTTTTTTAATAGAAAATAATATTTTTGGTAATATATATGCTATGAAAAAAAATATTTTATAAATTAATAAAAAAATAATTCGGTACTAAAAATAATATATTAAAGAATAATACTATTTTTGTTAATCACCAAAAATACTATAATTTGTATATTAAATTTTTTTTTATTGATCATCAAAACTTAATTAATATGAACAAATTGACTAAACAGTTTGGAAGAAAAAACACTCCACTGCTTGTATTACATTGCTTAGTAGTATGGAGAACAACGTTATGCGAGAATTCAAGAAGTATTAGCTGGCACATGAAATGTGGAATGCTTTTAAAAAATAGTTTGGGGCGTCTTCGGTTGCAAATGTACGACTAATCATTAAGTTTCATACATATAAAAAAACGCCTAAACCACAACATGAGGCAGCATCTTCGAGAAATGACCAATATGGCCAATGAACTTAAGGATGCTGGTGAAACCTCACTGATGAATAGCAAGTGCAACCTGTTATCAAATCTCTATCCCACAACTGGAAGCATATGAAAATTTACTTTACTCATAACGTAAACATAAAGACAATGGTCGATGCTTCACGCCATTTGAAATTAAAGGAGGATCGTATTGTGGCCTCTAGACCTAATACTGATGTCTATACGATGGTATCTAGCTCCAAAGGCATTTTCAAGTTTAAGCGTAAATTTCCTTACAAAGGAAAGAAAATGAATCATGTCCTAAAGAAAAGAAAATGTGCTCGTGTTGAAAATTTTGAAAGTCACCATAGCATGGGTAAGGGACTAGCTCGCAATCCCTCCAAAAAGAAGAACATGGCGAATGTAAAGCACTATAATTGTGACAATAAGGGGTATTTTGCATGTGACTACAATGAACCAAAAAAGGTACAAGTCTTAAATGTATTTTCAAATGCTATATATATTTTGAGTTCAGTACTTTTGACTAAATCTAATCTTTCGTGGATTGTTGATTCAGGAGCCACAAACCATGTAACAAGAGATAGAAGTTCCCTTCGGGGAATATCGTCGAATAACATGTGAAACTAAGTGGATCTATGTGGGAAATAATACAAGAGTTGAAGTTAAAGACATTGGCACCTACAAGTTGTGTATGTGTGGTGGTCAAATTTTATATTTATATGATGTATTGTGTAACACCCCGCCTTCCCGGGGCGATACGTAACGTAAGATTCTGGGAATATATTTTTTTTTCAATCAACGAAAACTCAATACAAAACAGTTCCCCGAAGATCCCGTTGCACCTTCTCAGTATATCAACTATAAACCACCAATAAACTAAGATAGGTATATCATCTCAAATGCAGAAGATAGATCGAAACCTCAATAACCAACGTTTACATGGCGTCATCAAAATTAACAACATAATTGAAAACGACATAAAGTAAACTATCCACTAATCGCCGTCATTCCTCAGCGATCCCTTTTCCTTTCGCATCGCTGCCTTCACCTAGAACGTTTGAATATTCCAGAGACATAATCCAAATTAGATGATAAATCATCTAAGTGAGAGTTCAAAAACATATTTTTCATGAATGAATGCAAAACATGAAATAAACCGATACACTCGGTAAACACTAGCCTAAGAGAATCCCAAGCACTTAACCCCACCATGGGAAAATAACAATCTCTCTAAAAGCTATGCTACCATACCGACACATTGACACGATGCGATTCTAGCTTAAGAGGGGTAAGCCCATGCATCTCTCCAACATCTTGGGAACAATCGTTACCAATTCCCGGCCCAGTAGGGTCACATCAACGTAGAAACCTGGCTCACCACAATTACGTCAGAGATTACGTTCCTACTCTAAGCATCTAGGAACCACTACATAATCTCAACTCCAAAATTTCACATGGACCACCTAGTCATCTTAGTGCAACTTCCCTGACAAAACAGCCTAGCAGGGAAACCAAGGCTGTTATCTCGGTATACTCACCAACACAAGATACCGCTATTATTCCGTCACACCCTTGGAGAATTATGGTTACACTATCAAGATAACATCCTAGGTTGGCATCTCAGATGAACAACACAATATGGACCACTTAGTCATCCTAGTGAAAATTCCCTGATTAAACGACCCAACACTGAAACCAAGGCAGCTATCCCGACATGCACATTAGAACCAGATACCCCTATTATTCCGTCACGCCCTTAGAGAATTATGGTTACACTATCCAGACAACATTCTAGGCTGACATTCCATATGAACAACAAAACGCAAGACAATGCCACATGTCACAATTCAAAGTATAATATAAACAACATTTTATAAAATGCAATGCACAAGTTTAAAACGTTTAGAGACGAACTTCCCTCATAAAACCAATCATCACAAGTTAAACCGTTTGCATGCATAAAACCATTTTGCATGAAATCTCCACATGTTTAGATAGAAAAACCACAATAAATCAAGTTTTGGGGGCGAACACTCATCTCGAATGTATTCGGATCGCCTCGATCCTCGTGCACTACCTCGATTTGCATGCCAAATCACAAACACTTGAACTTACACTCAACCTCGAGCCACAATATTCCCTAAACACCATATTTAATTAAGAAAGCATTAAAATCTATTTTTTTCAATTTTTTCATAATTTCCTCTATTTTCTCCCAATTTTCACCTTGATAATTCTAAAATAATTATTTTCTCAACCATTTTCCCAAATATTTCAACATGATAAATCCTAAAATAAATCAAGAAAAATACTGGAAGAAAAATTACCAAAAGACCCATATCCACGCGCCATGCGCATGGCTGTGCGTGAAAGCTGGCGCGTATAGTCACGCGCCACCGTCTTCTTCGATTTTCCAGCCGCCGTCGACGACTCCGATGGAAGATCTCTTCAAGCCCTTGATGAGTCGATCCTAATGGTAAATTTTTTCAATCGAAACAACACCGGAAAGGCCTCCAAAAGGCCAGTTGCAGGTCCGGCGAGGCTGTAACACCCGAGAATAATTTTGAGGATAAAAATGATATTTGATAAAGGGCATAATTGGAATTTTGGGAAAAATAGGACTATAGGTCACATTAACACAACTTTGGACGACCGAATTAATCAGAGGGAGTACCTCGGACTCTAGATAGCCAAGGAAAATGGTATAATATCGAAGAGCAATTAAAATTATGATTTTTAGTGATGAAAAAAATGAGATCGGGAACAGTTTTCGGTACAGCAAAAATACAGCTGCCAATTAGGTCGTATTACCGAATTGTTATAAACGATGTCCAAAAAGTCAAAGGAGGGTATCAAGGACTAGTATTCGATGTATAGAACAACCCTTAAGAGGTTTCAGGTTGAATCGAGTGGATTTGAGGTCAAATAAATCAGTCGGGCCTAAGTGTAATTTTCTAAAAATGCCCGAGGGAGGTCAAAACGGTAAATTTTTGAAAATTTCAAGGGAGAAATGAGAAGTACTAATCTTGAGGGTCCTAGTGAGGGTGTTAGAAAGATCAGGGGCTTGAGGTTAAGGGCCAAAATGCAAAAGAGAAATTTCAAAGGGCCAAAATGCAATTTTCAGAAAATTGTACAAGCATGGAAGATTTGGCCGAGATTTTGGCCTGATTTTCCGGTGATTTGGGCAGCCTAGGGTCGTCAGGGAGTGGCCTAGGGTGGCCTAGGAGGCGTGGGGAAGAAGGCTTGGCCGGAGATCGGCCACGTGGGGGCGGATTTTGGCTATAAATAGCCAAGGGTTCGGCCGAGAAGGAAGCACCAAATCGAGCTCGTTTTTGAACGATTTTTGGAGCTTTGATACAGGGCTTTTGGTCCCTAGGAGTCAAGGATCATTTTGGGATCGATTTGAGGCATTTTGGAGTAGGTTTGAGGGGGTTTCAAACTCGGCCGAGGGTTTGAGGCGGTCTGCCTTCCGCCGCCTGCAACCGGCCATTTGGGCCACTTTTCGGTGGCCTTTCGGCCTGATTTTGGTGGGGATAGGATCGAATTCTCAAGGGCTTTCGGGGGGTACCGGTTTTGAGGCGATCGGAGCAACCGCCAGCGACCGGCTCAAGGTAGAAGACGACTCGCGCGTGACTGCCACGCGCCAGTTCAAGCCAGTCAACCACGCGCCCGCGCGTGAGGGCGCGTAAGACTTCAGGTAATTTTGAAATTTTTTTATTTATTTTAATGAAATTAAATTATGAATTATTATGTAAAAATATTTGAGAAAATAGTTGTGAAGATATTTATTTTGGATTCTTAGAGAAGAAAATGGGAGAAAAATAGGAAAATTGTGAGAAAATTAAGGAAAATTATAATTGTTGGATAAATGTGATGATTAGGGTGCCTTGAGGCTTGAGACGAAGTGACTCGTGCGAAGTTCGAAGAAGGCACGCAAATCGAGGCAGGCACGCAAATCGAGGCGTACCGAAATATCGCCAAAGGTGGGTGTTTGCCCCCAACTTTGTTTGACTTGAGAGTGGTTCTACCCGAAAAGACTTTAAGTGACATGTGAATGGTTTACTGTGATTGTTCATCCCTATAGCTTGGTTTATTATGGTTGTCCAAACAGTTATTTCCACATGTATTGAATTTCGTACGGTAAATTGCATACATTGAGATGTTGATTTTTATGCATGCTATGATTTTTCGGCATTGGCTTGTTTTGTGTCGTCCATGTGGGGCGTGGGTTGGTAACCTGTGACGTAGCCCAGAGTGACAGCACTCGGGATGCGTACCTAGGATTAATGCTAGGTGACCCACTTGGGACGAGGCTGAGACGGACTTCACCCTACGGGACCCAAGTGGCGGGGCTGAGAGTGGACACCACCCCGGTTGTTGGCTCAAGTGGCGGGGCTGCGAGTGGACACCACCCCAGGTTCCTTTGAGCAATAGCATTAATGCCGAGGTGACGTCAATTCCGAGGATAGTGCTGGTGTGACACTCTTGGGGCTAGGGTTGCGTTGGGTTTTGGAATGCTTTTGAGTTGGAGCGTAAAGCCTAACAATGACAATGGGGTGATTCCCGGGTTCATATGTCAAGGTTGTCCCTCTTAAGCAGGACTGTTTTGCCAATGGGCCGAAGTGGTTGTGTCGCCTTTAGAGAGATTGCATTTTTCCCGGTTAGGGTTAAGTGCTATGTGGGATTCTCTTAGGCTGGTGCATGTCGGGATTTATCGATTATGTATATGATTGTTCATATCTGCATGAAAACATTTTTGAACTCTCACTTAGATGATTCAGCATCTAATTTGGACTATGTCCCTGGAATATTCAAACGTTCCAGGAAAAAGCAGTGGCGCCAAGGGAAAGAATATCATCGAGATGTAGCGGCTATGTTTAGTTTTCGTAGGTGTTGTCCATGATTACGATGTTCAGAGGTTATGTAATATTTTGATATTTTCATGTGAAACATCGATTTGGTTATTGTAAAGGAATTGTCGATTATACATCATTGAGGTTTCGATCTTGCTTCCGCTGATGTGATTGTTGATACCTGTCTTAGTTCATTATTAAATTTTGATACGCTAAGAAGGTACGATCAGGATTGACGGGAAATGATTATGATGAAGGTATATGTATTGAGAGACTTATGTTGTGTGTTCGATGTTGAAAAAAAAAATAATATATATATATTCCCGAAATCTCGAGTTAACGCTCGTTGTGGGAAAATGGGGCGTTACAGAGGCGGACCGCTTCGAATTTTTTGGCGAGCTTCAAACAGCCTCTAAACGTAATGGAAACTCCTCCAAAATCTTCAGAATTCTTTTCCTTGATGCAAGGATCAAAACCCCCTTATCAAATCCCTCAACCACATTCAAAATCATGGCCAATTTGATGCCAAAAACTCGAAACCCTTGGCCCCTATTTAAACCCAAAAACCAACCTTCTTTCGGCTAATCACCGGCCATGGCTTGGTCCCCTAGCCACCCTCGGCCTTCCCATCGTCGGAAACGACAACCATGTGCGTGGAAGGCGGTGACTGACTTTGGCTTGCTGCGTTCACACCTTCATTTTCATTTTATTGCACTTCAACCCCCTAGTTTCTTCAATTGACATTTCTACCCTCTCTATAGCACCCCTAATAAATCCAAATATACCACTAAGTCCCACAAGTTTAGTACTAATCATTTCTCCCTTGAAATTCTCAAAAAATTACCGTTTTCACCTCTTTCGGGCAAAATTGAAAAATTGCACTTTGGCCCGATTATTCGTTTTGACCTTAAATCCATTCGTTTCAACCCAAAATCACTCAAGGGTTGTTTAATATGTAGAATCTAGGTCCTTAAGATGCTCCCTTAACTTTCTAAATGCTTCCTACATCGATTCGATTTTCTCTACTCGGTCAACAACTATACCGAAAATTGTTCCCGATCTTATTTCTTTTATCACCTAAAATCATAACTCGAATCACTAGTTCTTACTATACCATTTTCCTTAATCATCTAGGGTCTGGGGTACTCCTTCTTATTGATTCGATCGCTTTAAACTGCAATAGTGTATCCTACAGCCTCTTTCTTTCAAAAATTCCACTTGTACTCTTCATCAAATACTATTTATAGTCTCAAATCATTCCCGAGTATTACATATTGTTTGCTCCAAAAATTTGACGAAATATTATTTTTATACCTGTTTTTCTTAGTTATGGCTTTGCTATGTATTTTCATTACACGATCGTTAAACTATTTATAAATTTAATATATTATGGTTGTGGTAATTCGCAAAATGATTTAATAATACTTGATGTAGATTATGTTTTGATAGATTTGAAATGTTACGACACCAACCCAAGAGATGGGTGAATTGGGTTATTTAAAATTAACTTGAAAAGTTAAAATATTTTTCAAAACAAATAAGAATATAATGCAAGAGTAAAACATATAAAAAAATATGTTTTAAAACTTATTTGTGTAAATTTCCATATATAGAAAATTATAGATCATTTAGTTTTCATTTTCACAAAGGTACTTGAAATTGATTTTTTGTTTCCAAATCATATACTTGACTTAAAATATAATTTTTTTGTTTTTCATCATCAAAACCAACATAAGAGTAAAATACCATGTTTTATGTAGCAAATTACAAAGTACAAATATTTCTCTTATTACTTCTTCTAAAAATCCGCATGAATAAGAAAATATATGACACGCGAGATTAGGCCATATAAGAGAACATAGATTGAATAGATTAGCAAAATAAGGTTTATCAGGCTAAGTGTAAAAATGAATCTACCAACTTGTGAAAGTTGTCTAGTAGGAAAAATGGCAAGAAAATCATTTGGCAAATCGATTAGAGCTGAAAATCCATTACAATTAATTCACTTCGACATATGTGATCCAATGAATGTTAAGGCTAGGCATGGAGGTGGTTATTTCATCACTTTTATTTATGACTATACTTGTTTTGGCTTTGTCTATTTGATTTCTCATAAGTCAGAAACTTTAGAGTACTTCAAAAGATATTTGAACTTGGTTCAAAATCAATTAGACAGAAAAGTTAAAGCATTAAGAACCGATAGAGATCGCGAGTATATTTGTCTGAACAATTTAAATTATTATATGATGAAAAGAGAATTGGGAGAGACAATTGACCATTTCACATATTCCACAACAAAATGGTGTTTCAAAAATAAGAAATAGAACTCTTCTAGAAATGATTAAATCAATGATAGCAGGGGCAAAGTTGTCAATCATCTATTGGGGTAATGCATTATTGACAGCTACTTATCTACTCAATTTGGTACCCTTCAAATTTGTACCTTCTATTTCATATAAGTTGTGGACTGGAAGGAAACCTGATCTAAGTCATTTGAAACCCGAGGGATGTGCAACCTATGTTCATGATCCTTCTCACAAACTTGGAAAGTTGGGTCCGAGAGGGCAAAAATAGTATATTTGTAAGATATTCAACACACTCAAAGGGATATGTCTTTATTGGTGATCAAACAAGTGGGAGTATTATCAAGTTTGAATCTTGGGATGCCTTTTTCTTGGAAAATGAATTTTCTAACAGAAGATAAATAAATCAAAATTTGTCTCTTTATGAAATTAAGGATCATGACGATTCCATTGTTTAAAATCATCTAGTACATTTACTTGAAAATGTACCTAGGGAATCTGACCTAAGTGGGAGCGAGACGAGAGTTCCTGAATCTGTTTCACGTGAACCTCAAATTAGAAAAAGTAATCATAAACACATACCTCGGTGTCATTTCGATATTGAAGGTGAAGTTTTTTTAATTGTCTCACAAGATGAAGAAGTACCTAATTCTGTCCAAGATGCTCTTTCTGGACCTGCTAAAGAAAAATGACAAAAAGAAATGGAAGAAGAAATTGACTCAATAAAATCAAAACTAAGTTTGGACATTGGTTAACCTTTCGAAGGATTGCGAGACTATTGGAAATAAATGGGTTCTGAAAATCAAGTGCAAAGATGATGGATCCATTGAGAAATATAAGGCACTCTAGTAGCCAAAGGGTATAATCAGTAGGAAGGAATTGACTATGAAGAAACATTTGCTCTTGTTGTAAGATTTACCTCTATACACCTTATCCAATCAATAGTGATCGGTTTATATTTGAAATTACATCAAATGAATGTAAAAACAACATTTCTAAATGGCAAACTGGAAGAGGAAATTTACATGAAACAACCTAAAGGTTTCACAAAAGAATGTCAAGAACACAAAGTATACAGACTCATGAGATCCATTTATAGATTGAAATAATCTTCCAGACAGTGGTACTTAAGATTTCATCAATCGATTATTTCATGTGATTTTCAAATAATTGATGATGACCACTCTGTGTGTGCTAAAAGATCTAACGATAAGTTCGTGATCTTATCTCTTTATGTTGATGACATACTTTTAACTGAGAATGATAAAGAGTATCTTTTAAGTATCAAAGATTGGTTGTCCTCCAATTTTGAGATGAAGGACTTAGGCGAAGCAGCATATATTCTTGGTGTTAAGATCAAGAGAGATCGTTCAAAAAAGTTGTTAGTTGTTTCTCAAGAGCTATATATTCGAAAGAATCTTGAACGATTTCATATCCAAGATTGCAAGCCTGTAGATACTCCAATTGCTAAAAGTGAAGGCTTAACTAAAATAATGTGTTCTAAACTCCACAAGAAAATGAACAAATAGCTAGAGTTCATTATTCTAATGTCATGGGTAGTCTTATGTATGTTATAATGTGTACAAGATCTGATATTTATTATGTAGTTGGCATGGTGAGTAGATATCAATCAAACCCAGGCCAACCCCATTGGAAAGCTGTAAAAAGGATAATGTGATACCTGAATGATACAGTGGATTATTCTCTTTGTTATCAAGAAAAAAATCTGCGTCTTTAGGGATATACAGATGTTGACTGGGGAGGAGATTTAGATAAAAGAAAATCTATCTCTGGCTATGCTTTTCTACTTGGCAATAGAGCTAACTCTTGGAATAGAAAGAAACAAACTTGTGTGGCTTTGTCTACCATGGAAGTCGAGTTTGTAGTATTATCAATGGCAATACAAGAAGCTGTTTGGTTGAAAAGGTTTTTAAACCACTCGGAAGTTGTGAATGACTTGTCAAATTTTGTTATTGTGAATTACGACAGTCAAGCTGCAATAGCATTCACTAGGGGACCCAAATATCATTCGAAAACCAAACATATTGACACAAGATATAATTTTGTGAGAGATATTATCGCATAGAAGAAGGTGCGCTTAGAGTATATCTCTACATACAAAATGATAGAAGATCCGTTCACAAAACCCATTCTAATGGATTTATTCTAGAGTTATGCTAAATCCTTGGGAATGCATAGATGTTAAATGTATTTTTTTTTTGTGAACATTTATAATTATTTTTTTCAATTTATGCCAATAAATGATTTATGTTATTTTGATTAATGCCAATTATGTTTAATACATAAATTAGATAATACCTACACACATATATACAATACTAAGTGCAATGCTTTGTGCATATTGTTGACTGCAATAATTAAATGCATGTCGGATAAATGGTTGGATTTTTCACACAAGCAACCATATTTATAATTGAGTGAAACATACATGAAAGATAAGTTTTAAACATATCACAAATGCAAGCTAACGAGAGCTCTAGCTAAAAACAATATCACCTTGAAGAGTCAAGATAAGGCTATAAAGGGTAGCCAAAATGTGAAGATATGCTTCTTACCTTATTTGTCTAAAAATGCCAAGTGAGAGTCCTATTTAACAAATATGTAAAAAATAGAGTTGTGAACTCAAGTTAGATATCGAGTGTATCTGAACTATTACTTGTATGGTATTTATACAATGACAGACATATGCTTCATGAGAAAAAGAGAATAATACCATAGCATGTGTTTCATACCACATGTGAAAAGTTTGACCAAAATAAGGTAACAAAAGATATGGATTTCTTCTTTTAGTTGTATGATATCCTTGAGATCACAAGAATCCCGAAAAATACCCTTTAACCTTTAACTATTTTTTGAAGTTATGATTCAGTGACAGTTATCTTGGAATGCTATTAAAGACCATGTATGAATGGGTTGGATGGAGCATATCTGAAAAAACGATTGAATTATGATGAAAAGATTTCAGAAAGAAGAAAAAATATATTTGAGTGTCACATTTGGACGTATTCATAGGTCAACCAATTATAATCAATCGTTGAATTATATTTGTGAATATAGATTTTATTGAAAAAGTAATAAATCAAATTAAGATCTAAATATAAATAAATATAACTTGATAATCCTGGAGTATAAAGTTTGTGGATAATTAAAAATAATTTATAATTTATAATTTAAAATCTATTTACTTTTAAATTTGATCACTTTGATGACTAACAAATTATTTTTAATATAAATTTTAAATTATAAATATTTCTCATAATTCTCATTTTTTAAATAGGTCAGATTATTGACCCAATCTAGATCCACGTGGATCTAGTTACGACAAACCAGATCCAGACCCCAACAGTGGATCGGGTCAATCCCAAACTCTTTAGATACATCATGTTCTTCCCTTTCTTGTGTTGGTGTTTATGTTTGTGTTTGTTTATGCTGAGAGGCTTGCGCATCTTCTTGTTTTAGTACTAGCTCTTAGAGGTGAGGGAGAAAAAGCGGAACAGTTCAAATCAATCTAATTAAATGGTTAAATTTTGATTTGACAAAGTAGTATTTGGTTATGGTTTAATAGTTTTTATTGTTCAAATTGATTTTAATTTGAGTTTTGGAGTTCGGTAATTTGATTTTAAATTTTTTATTTAATTATATTATTATGAATTTTAATTGATTTTTAAGTAAAATAATAAAATCACAATATAATATTATGGCTGTATATAAGTTTTTACAAATACTATCTATTATTAATAAATGCTAATACTTTTAAAAATTAAAATGTTTTTGTATATATTAACATGCTTTTGTTATACATGACTGAATAATTTTTAATTATTTTTATTTTTATGTATATTATCAATTAATTGTCCTATATCTGAATATTTATTTATAACATAAACATATACATTGATTATCATTATATTATGTTATTTTAATTCAATAAATTATAATTAATTTTTTAAAAAAATATTAATAATTTAATTTGAAAAACACCTTCTAAACCTTTTTTAGTTATAAATAAATAAACTAAAAAAGAAGAACAGGTACATGATAATGCTACAAATTTGGCCGACAAACCCCCTCTCTCTTCGAATGACCCAAATTGAAAAACCCTCTCTCTCTCTCTCTCTCTCCACCGCTTCATGACGTATGACGTGACATCATATCGTGACCTCGGGGTGTTTTTGTAGGCTTAAAACAGGTATCACTCTCAAAGTAATCAGGAACGTTCTCCGAAGGTGCCGGAGTCTTAATACCCGAAGCAAGAAACCAAAGCAGACTCTATCGATTCCCTCCCTCTATATATATATATGTAGACACACACACACACAATATACATGTGTTGTATGAAAGACATGGAGAGCTCTAAAGCAGGGACGTTAGTATTGCCGGAGAGTAGTAGGAAAATGGTGAACAGCTGCTATGGGCCGTTCGTGACTCCGGTGAGAGGATCCATCAAAAGACGTATGTTTGTGGGCATCCGCCGTTTGGTGGGTCTGGTTTACAAGCGCGCAGCCTGCGAATGCTCGCACGAAACTGTGCAGAGAGAGAGTGCTCGATATATCGAACACCAATTCACACCGGTCGGCTAGTTGAAATGGTTTCGTCGAGGTACGTTTGAGACCTGTAGCTCAGTTCGATAGAGTCTGTGTGATATTGATCCAAATAACTGATGCGGACCGTGATGTTATGGTTGGTCCGATATATAGTGTATGCGTAAGAGCAAAATGCTAGCTAGCTTCAAACAAAATGATGTATTTTTTTGTTATAAATTCGACTTCTCTGATATGTTTTTGATCGTTGCCCATCCAATCCATTCCACCGCTTTTCTAATGATGGCACAGCCCACAACATCATCAACGCGCGAGTTCCAATCTTCTAAAGTTCTGATACAGGTTTTCGTCATATAATAGATATATATATATATATATCCTTTTCTGTAACTTTACTTATGGTTGATAGTTATTTTAGATTTTCAATACATGTGCTGTTTCTGTTTTCTATAACTAGCTAGTAATCATTTATATAAAATTTTATTTACATGTACTGTAATAACATTAATTAATATTCTAACATGCATCTTATTAATTCACTTTTTAAACATGATCATCATTTAATTAAATTAATAAATTGTGCTTTTTATGCCTTTATTTTAATTATACATAAAACTCTAGTAAACTCTAAATTAACTTTTGCCCTTCATCCGACATTATATGTACTTCATTGGGTGACCCCATCCTTCCTCTTTTACCTCATTTCATTGTTCTGTTTAAGTAACAAATTAAAGGTCATTCCGAACAAGTCTAACCAATAATTTTGCAAAGAATTATGTTTATAACAATTAAGTTCATAACTAATTAAGCGAGTCAGTCAGGTCAGCATTATAAATTTTTAAAGCTTAAAAAAAAAACAGGATGAATTACGTACACGTGATGGAAAAGAAATCTAATGAGATTATTTTATGATTTCATCCCGATTTCGGTCTGAATCCGTATCTAAGCGATGGACCCGAGATACTATAATTAGTACCTCCAAAGTTTCGATTATCCACTAATTAATTATGAGCATCGAATACCAATGACAAGATTCTTTCGCTTAAATCACCGGGCCCGCCCCTTTTCTCTCTCTCTCCCCGACTGTTTCGTGTTTCGTATTGAAGATGGCCCACGCGCTAAAGACAGCAGGCTTTGGCTTTGAGTCATACTCAGAAGAAGAGTTCTCTTTGATTAATGCCTTCCATGGGAAAAGTAGTAGAAAGAGAGCCAATTTTCTAAGAAAATGAGGCTTTTTGTCATTCTCGCAATAATTAGTTCTCTCTCTCTCTCTCTCTCTCTCTCTCTCTCTGCGCCGGAATATTTTAATTTGCAGTAATCTAGTCTAGACGCTAGTGTCGGTTTCGTTGAAAAGCTACTTATTGATTAATATATTATGAATAATTTTTGTGTATATTTATTTAAAATAATGATTAAATTTCAATAAATATAAAATATATTATTTTTGACTATGTGATTTATTTTTATTTTAAAAATAATTTTATTGATTAATAAAATATTCAAAATATGATCCATTCATTTCGAAAGTTAAATAATATATTCTATCTAAAAAATAATGTATATATGTTTACTTAAACTTAATCATTAACTTTAATAATTTATTTAATGCATCTAATTTATGACTCAACTGCGTATCTTCAGTAATTCACTCCAATGCATACGTAGTACCAACAATATACATTTGAAAAGTCGTAATTATGAATTTTTTATTTTAAACAAAAAAGATAAATTCAAAGTTAATAGTATAAATTTAACTTTATTAATATAATAATAATAATAATCTATTAAATAAGATCAACTCCATCATTCCACATTCCGGCTTGAATGTTTATAATATTTAAATATAAAATGTGGTCCATCTGACTTGGATTAGTATATCTTATATTTTGACCCACGATTTTATATAACCTTCTACCGTTGCGGCATCCGCTTCTCTGTAATCATAAGGTAAAAAAATTTTACGCCCCATCTAGAAGTTGAAGGTAATATAGTAACTATTCCTTAGGTTTATTTTTATATTATAATTTTTCTCTTTATACTTTATTAATTCTTGATAAACATTTAAAATTAATTAAAACACATTTTTTTATTACAATTTCTCTCTCTTTTCAAATTTCTCATCTATCTCGTTCTCTTTTAGCCAATAACAATAATGGCAATATAAAGACATCGATAACTCCAAATCTAAAACGATCAACATGATAAGACAAAGACAATGGTTTGACACCAACATTAATGACAATAATAATAAATCTCTCTTTTTTGTCCTTGTACTACAAAATTCAAATCTTTGAAGGTCTCAAATCTAGATCACTGCCAACATTTTTTTTTAGGTGTGTGTTCTAAGATCGGTGAAATCCAAATTTATCTAAGTTTTATTGAACCCAACCCTGAATTTGATTTGGTTTTTAATAGGACTCTATTAAAGACCCCACCAAAAGGATGGGATTTCTAGCAAAAACCATATTCCTCCTCTCATCTTTAAATCCAAATTTTTGCATAAACATTAAGCTTAATCTGTTCACACTTCTCAATGTTTTATGAAAAAAAAAAATTCATCATCACTACTTTGAACAATAATAGCAATGGATTTCTCAACTTGGAGTGCCAAATCAAGATCCAGAACACTTAGTGAAATAGAATTTGTTCACTCCAATCAGATAAATTTAATCCAATAAACAAATGAATATGTAAAACATGCAAATAGAGTAAAACATATACAGATAGTGCAAATAAAATTAAAGTACTCATATATTAATGTTTTGAATCTTAAAATTTTTGCATGAATTCAAATGCAAACATGTAACATAAATAAACATAAGATACATCAAAATTCTCCTTTGGGTGATGCTAAGATGTACAAAGATAAAAACAATAATTGGTAATCATATATACAATAATTAGATATATTTTGTCATATTTGAATATGTAAAATAAAACTAATAGAACATACTACTCACCACATTTATATTTATCTATTATAAGAATAGATAATAAATCTTTAGATTAATCCCAAAGTGTCTTATATTACAAACTTCAATTTATCCATAAAAAAATGTCCTTGCATAATCTTAATGTCATCATCAAACATAAAGGTTGTGGATAATTGAAAATAATTTATAATTTGAAATCCGTTTACTTTAAAATTATGACTAATAAATTATTCCTAATGTAAATTTTAAATTATAAATGTTTCTCATAATTCACATTTTTAAAATGGGTCGGATTATTGACCCAATCCAGATCCCGCATGGATCCAGTTACGGCAACCAGATCCAGACCCCAACAGTGGATCGTGCCAATCCCAAACTCCTTAGATACAACATGTTCTTCCCGTTCTCTGTCTTTGTGTTTGTTTATGTATTGAGAGGCTTGTGCATCTTCTTGTTTTAGTACTAGCTCTTAGGGGTGAGGGAGAAAAAGTAGAACAGTTCAAATCAATCTAGTTAAATTTTGATTTGGCAAAGTAGTATTTGGTTAGGGTTTAATAGTTTTTATTGTTCAAATTGATTTTAATTTGAGTTTTGTAGTTTGGTAATTTGTAAAATCGACTGACCACTTTAAAAAAAATAAATTAAGTTTTTTGTGGTTTAAAATTTTTATTTAATTATATTATTATTAATTTTAATTGATTTTCAAGTAAAATAATAAAATCACAATATAATATTATGGCTGTATATAATTTTTTACAAATACTATCTATTATTAATAAATTATAATAATTTTAAAAATTAAAATGTTTTTGTATATTAACATGCTTTTGTTATTCATGACTGAATATTTTTTTTATTTTTTTATTTTTATGTATATTATCTATTAATTGTCTTATATCTGAATATTTATTTATAACATAAACATACATTGAAAATCATTATATTATGTTATTTTAATTCAATAAATTATAATTAAATTTTTTTTAAACAAATAATAATTTAATTTGACAGACACCTTCTAAAACCATTTTTTAGTGATTTTACCCCACGGACTCAAATAAGTTTTCACAAACAATGATTATAAATTAATATGATATATAAATCTGTAATAATTTTATTAAAAATTAACCATAATTCATAATAATGAATTAATTTATTTTTAATTTCAAGTATAATTATTATGAATTTATATAAAATTATAATAAATTTATGTGTTACGTTAAATAATGAAAATTATTTGTTAAATTTATTTATGAGTATAGCATTTTTTATTTTAATTTTGTATTTAAAAAAGAAAGAAAACAGAGCGAGTAATTTTCATATTGATTTCATTAAAAAGATAATAAAATGTGCGGGAAATGTCTGAAAGACTTAAAACATGTATCACTCTCACAGTAACTAGGAACGTTATCCGAAGGAGCCGGCAAGTCTTAATACCTGAAGCAGACTCTATCAATTCCCTTCCTCTATATAGACACACATCGCTAAATCATACCAAAGATCCCACACGGCTAAATCATACCAAATATCACAAAATTTTGATGTTATTTTCAATTTGATCACTAAATTTTAATTTCTTGTAAAATGATAACAAAATTGTAAAATATTTTGTAATGTGATCACTAAAATGATTTTTTGATGGTTACTAGTCGAAATTGTTGATGTGACGATGATGTAACGATGACGTGGCTTGTCACCTATCACCTGTGTTGTATGAAAGACATGTAAAGCACTAAAGCAGGGACATTACTATTGCTGGAGAGTAGTAGGAAAATGGTGAACAGCTGCTCTGGGCTGTTCGTGACTCCGGTAAAAGTGTAAGCACCCCCGCCCGGATATCCCAACCACCCGGTCTATCCGAACGAGTGCGCTCACAGAAGGGAAGAGGAATAGACAAAAGACAGAAATGCCCTGGCATGCATAAATAAGAAATTTAACAGCGAAAGTAAAACGGTAAACATGCATGCCCACAAGCACCCCGCTGATACAGCGGTCATGAAGTATATAAAAATACATACAGACCCTGTGCCAACAATAGGAGGTACAAATGACAACCTGGCACAGTCAAAAATAAAAGACAGCGACTCTAGCAAAACATCAGAGATGACGGGGGTAGCTAACTGTACACCTTACCAACGCGGCCGGCTGCTAAATGGAACGATCCTCGCCCTCGGCCTTTGCTTTACCCTTACCTGGAATGATGGAAAGCAAGGTGAGTCGCAAGACTCAGCAAGTTTATAAGAAATGAAAGGCTATAAATAAAAGAAGAGACCATCCCAAACACAGCCCCACAAGTACACACAAGTCATGAGACGCTACAACACAACAGTGCAGTATAGTGAAAGCACATACCGGTCCTTGGGGCCCACACAAGACACCTGGCACCCAAGTCCCATACCAACCTGCCGCTGCCCTGGAAGGCAACAATATCCTCAGCAAACTTGTGCGCACTGTCCCGGGGCGGTACTCCCGTCACCCGTACCCACGTCGGTACTCCCGACAACCGAGCCATAGGCTCCCTCGGAACGGTACTCCCGTCCGAGAACTAAATACTATCAGTAGCCATGCAATGCACATAAAATGCAATGGCGTAGTGAGCATCAACGTGATACCAGGCGCCCATACATCCAAGCATCAGGCCATGCTCCGCCCATATAGTAAGCCACACACGATGCATATGCCCGTGCTGGATGCATCATAATCAAGCTAAAATGCCCGTGACCAAGCATAACCAAATCATGTTAATCCCAACATGCAACCCGTACCCATGTGCACATCAAGCCATGCAACGAGAATAAAATATAAGTAGGTATGCTATAATCACATAATGGCTAAGCTAGTCAGCAATGCCTGGCGCCGGTCAACGATCAGTGGGTAGGAGAGACTCGCCGGCGGCCTAAGGTAGACCGTACGACAGTCACTCCGTCACCGAACCGTCAATCCCAGCCCCCACTGCACAACCGCTCCAGCTAGAAAATGACCAAAAATCCAATTAATACCCGAACCGCTAAGAACCTAGCCCCGGGTGAGTACGGCATCATTCCCAACAGGCAGGGGGGTGGCACAAACCCCCGTAGGCAACCAACGAATAAAACCCACGAGATCCATTTAATAAATTAAATCTTAAACTAATCGTTTAAAAACTTCATAATTAATTAATAGCCAAAACAAATGAAGAGAGGCCCAATAAATCGCCAACGAAAGAAACGACGAGATAGGTAAGAAGAACTTGCCTTATCAAAGATATCCTTAGGCTCGTTGGGTCCAAAAGCAGTAAAAATTATACAAACTGCAATATCCCAATTATTTGCCAAAATTAATAAAATTGGACGCAAAACGAAATTCTGACCGTACAGAATATTAATTACTAGCTGCTCTACATACCTGGATAATTAAATCTGGAATTAAACGCAATTTAATCCGAATTTTTCAACCCCAAAATCTCACAATTTCTCCCGTGCGCGCGCTGGTTTTTCTCTAAAATTGCTACTGTTTCTATGCTCAAAATCACGCCCGAAATCGGGCTTAAATGCAGCCAAAAATAAGCGGAGGAGATGCGGCCACGTGGCAGCGCGCAGGCCAGCCACTGGGAGGCCACCGCCTCACCGAAACGACGTCGTTTCGGACGTCCAGTGGCTGATTAAAATCAGCCAAAAATCCCCCCCCGCGCACGCAGCCCCCGCGACTCGAAGCCGTGTCCACCGCCTGGCAGCCTCGCGCGCGACCGCTCGCGCCCGCATGTGTCTTCAACCTATATGTGACTTATATTATATTTAAGGTGATTTTGAGCCCTTTTCTGCAACACACGCCAGCACCCGAAACTTTCCATTAATTGCACTAACGCCCACTTAATTAATTACATTAACTCCCGAAATTTCTGAAAATCCCATTATTGAATTTCTTTTAATTTTTCTATAATTCCAGAAATTCCTAAAACAAATTAATTAATTATTTTAATTTCTTATTTCCTTAAAATCACATAAGTAAATTTTATTAAATCACAACAAATTATTTTAATATTTCTTTTAATTTAAATTACCCCAAAATTAAATTAAATTGGCATTTATGGGGCGTTACAAATCCTCCCCCCCTTAAAAGAATTTCGTCCCCGAAATTCATACCTGGCTAGGCAAACAACTGAGGATGAAGTCGCCTCATGTCCTCCTCTAGCTCCCAAGTAGCCTCCTCAGGGGTATGCCACTGCCACTGGACCTTCACATAGGGAATCGTGCGGCTACGGAGCACTTTTTCTTTCCGATCCACGATGCTGGTAGGCAACTCGATGTACGACGCGTCCTCTTGCACCACGAGCGGATGATAATCAATGACATGCCCGGGATCTGCCACATACTTGCGGAGCATCGAAACATGAAAGACATCATGTACATGGGCTAACTGAGGGGGTGAAGCTAATCGGTATGCCAACGATCCGACTCGCTCCAATATCTCGAACGGTCCCACATAGCGAGGACTCAACTTGCCAGATACTCCGAAGCGTCGAACACCCCTCATCGGCATAACTTGAAGGAAAACATGATCACCCACATCAAACTCCAAATCTCGGCGTCGTTTATCAGCATAACTCTTCTGACGATCCTGAGCTGCCTTCATCCTAGCCCGAATCAACTGGATCTTTTCTGTCGTCTGCTCCACCAACTCCGATCCAAGTAACGCTAGCTCCCCAGTCTCGGTCCAGCAAAGCGGTGACCTACACGGCCGCCCATATAATGCCTCAAATGGTGCCATCCCAATGCTGGCCTGGAAGCTATTATTGTAAGCAAACTCCACCAACGACAAATGGTCATCCCAGCTCCCATGAAAGTCCAGTACACAGGCGCGGAGCATATCCTCCAAAGTCCGAATGGTCCGCTCCGACTGCCCGTCAGTCTGAGGATGGAAGGCTGTACTGAAAGTCAGCTGGGTCCCCATAGCACTCTGCAACGCCTCCCAAAATCGCGAGGTAAACCGAGGATCCCTGTCTGATACAATACTAGCTGGGACTCCGTGCAGTCTCACCACCTCATCAATGTATAGCTTGGCCAGTCGATGAATAGGATAGGTCTTTTTGACAGGTAAGAAGTGCGCTGATTTAGTCAACCGATCAATAATTACCCAAATTGAGTCGTACCCCCGGCTGGATCGTGGCAATCCTGAGACAAAATCCATAGCTATGCGCTCCCACTTCCACTCTGGCACAGATAAAGGTCGTAACAATCCTACGGGCCTCTGGTGCTCAGCCTTAACCTGCTGACACACTAAACATCGCGATACAAATTCTGCTACGCTCCTCTTCATGCCGCTCCACCAATACTGACGTCGTAAGCCCTGATACATCTTCGTCGCTCCAGGATGGATAGTATAGGAAGAACGATGAGCTTCCTCTAGGATCCTCTGCCTGATATCACTGTCCCTCGGCACACAGATCCGTCCACGAAACAATAGCAAACGATCGTCCCTCTGACTGTACCCCAATGACCCAAATCTCTCCATATCAGCCATAATCTCGCCAAGCTCCACATCCTGTCGTTGTCGATCGCGAATCTGACCCTCTAGATCCGAATGGATACTCATGGCAGCGCAATAAAGTGTAGGATTGTCTGGTGCCACAGAGATAGTAAGATCGCTCATCTGCTCCAGTAAGACCCACTCCTGCACCATCATAGCTGCAACTGATGCTCCACGGCGACTCAGTGCATCCGCTACCACATTGGCTTTACCTGGATGATAGAGGATCTCGCAATTGTAGTCCTTAAGCAGCTCCAACCAACGTCGTTGTCTCATATTAAGTTCCTTTTGAGAAAATAAATACTTGAGACTCTTGTGATCTGTATATATCTGGACTCTCTCACCATAAAGATAATGCCTCCAAATCTTCAAGGCAAACACGACAGCCGCCAACTCCAGATCATGTGTGGGATAATTCTCTTCGTGCCTCTTCAACTGTCTGGATGCATAAGCATTCACTCGGCCGTCCTGCATCAAAACACATCCCAACCCTACATACGAGGCATCACTATATACAGTAAATAACTCACCACACCTGGGTATCATCAGTACTGGCGCCGAAGTCAAACGCCGCTTTAACTCCTGGAAAGACCTCTCACAAAACTCGTCCCAAATAAATCTGACGCCTTTCCTTGTCAACTTCGTCAGGGGCGATGCAAGCCGTGCAAAACCTTCTATGAATCGTCGATAGTACCCAGCAAGGCCAAGAAAACTCCGAATCTCTGTCACTGTCATTGGTCTCGGCCAATCCATCACGGCTTTAGTCTTCTCTGGGTCTACTGAGATACCCTCTCCTGAGACCACATGTCCTAAGAATACCACTCGGGTCTGCCAAAACTCACATTTCGAAAACTTGGCATATAACTGCTCCTCTCTGAGCTTCTGCAGAACCACGCTCAGATGCGCCTCGTGTGTCTCAGGGCTCGGTGAGTAAATTAGGATGTCGTCAATGAAAACTATGACAAAAGAATCCAAATATTCCTTGAATACCCTATTCATCAGATCCATAAATACTGCAGGTGCATTGGTCAGCCCAAACGGCATGACCACAAATTCATAATGGCCGTAACGCGTGCGAAATGCGGTCTTTGCAATATCCTCATCTCTGACTCGCACCTGATGATAACCTGACCGCAAATCTATCTTGGAAAACATCGATGCACCACGCAACTGATCCAGTAAATCATCCACACGGGGTAGGGGATACTTGTTCTTGATTGTTACCTGATTAAGCTGTCGGTAATCTATACAAAGTCGCATAGACCCGTCCTTCTTGCGCACAAATAATACTGGGGCCCCCCATGGCGATGTGCTCGGCCGAATAAAACCTTTCTCCAAAAGATCTTGCAATTGCACCTTGAGTTCTTTCAGTTCATTGGCAGCCATACGGTAAGGAGTCTTGGAAATAGGCTGCGTACCTGGCATCAGATCGACCGCAAAATCAATCCCTCGGTGCGGTGGTAGTCCCGGCAACTCATCTGGGAACACATCTGGAAAGTCTCGCACCACAGGATAGGCAGCCAACTCCTTCTTCTCCCCCGCTATCACGGTCACGAACGCAAAGTAGGCTTCACACCCACGTCGAATAAGTCTCTCGGCGTGCATAACCGATATCATCGGTGTAGTCACCACTGGCTTCACACCCCGGTATGTAACAACTGGTCTCCCCGGATGCTCAAATGAAATTGCCTTCCGACGACAATCAACCCGAGCATAGTGCCGAGAGAGCCAATCCATACCCAACAGTAAGTCAAAATCCTGGATGGCCAAAACAACAAGATCCCCCACAAATACCTGGTCGTAAATCCCTATCTCGCAATCCCTGACCATCTCACTCCCCAACAACACCGTCCCTCCCGGTGTCGAAATAGATAAATCATATGGTAAGGGGTTACACGGGATTGGGATCTTATGCAACAAATGGGGTGCTATAAAAGAGTGGGTGGAACCTGTATCAAATAGGGCACGTACGTCATGGCCATAGAGAGTAAGTATACCTTGCACTATATCACTGCTCTCAGCTGCCTCGGCCGCTGACACTGCAAATGCCTGTCCCTGCATCTGAACTCTCTCTGTAGGTCCTGGGCGCTGTGCTGCTGGAAGAGGTAATGGTGCTCCTGCACCCTGCGTCCTAGGTGCAGACTGTCTCTGAACTGGTCTGGGCCTCACACCTCCTGTCCGTGGCCCTCCACTCTGTCCTGGCTGGGTGCACCTGTTCGCTCGGTGGCCCCTCTGTCCACAGCGAAAACAAATAATCTCCTGCCCTGTGGCCGGTGTAGCTGGTGGGGCTGGTGTAGTCGGTCTAGGCGCCTGTGGACAGTCTCTCTTCAAATGCCCCGGCTGACCACAGCGATAACATACATCTCGACGTACCTCCCGACACTGCCCCTGGTGTCTCTGCCCGCACTGCCGGCACTGTGGAAATCCCGAACTCTGGCTGCCTGCATCCCACTTCCTCTTCTTACCGCTGCTCCCTGCACCCTTCAAGACTAACTGCTCTGCTCGGGCCTCCAGTCGATCCCTCTCCACCGCATGGGCTCGCTGAACAGCCGTAGGGAAGTCAGGGGCCTCAATACCAGCCATGGCATGACGGATCTCTGGTCGTAACCCCCTCTGAAACTTGCTAACTCGACGCGACTCAGGGGTCACTAACTCAGGAGCATAACGAGATAATGCCACGAACTCAGTCTCATACTGTGTAACTGTCTTACTGCCCTGCTGTAACTCAATGAACTCAAACACCTTCTGCTTTCTGATCCAAGCCGGTACATAGGTCTCATTGAACGCCTCGACGAATTGTGCCCATGACGGACCTCCATCGCCATTTCTCTGTCTGGTGGTCTCCCACCACCGCTCGGCGTCACCTCGTAACAAGAAAGTCCCCAGCCGAACTCTGTGGGCCTCTGCACAGTCTATGGATCTCAAATGCTTCTCCACCGCTAGTAACCAATCCTCAGCCACCGTCGCATCAGCGCCTCCACTAAACTCTGGTGGTCGCAAGGCCATAAAATCTCTAAGCACTGTAGCACCTGAACCGTCCCTTGTTCCCGACGTACCTGAATGCGACGCCTGGGCCGTAGCGGTCCTATCATCATGTCTGCGCTCCTGTCGCAACTGAGATGCTGCCAGTACATCTACAGCTCGTAAAATACCCGCTAATGTCTCCTGCATATCTGGTGGCCCTGGCTGTCTCTGCTCTCCCGCACCTGTAGCCTGAACCTCCGGAGTAGGGACAAGGTGTCCTCTACCTCGTGCCGACGGTCTACCACGACCTCGCCCACGTCGTGCGTCCATGATACCTAGACAACCAGATTTAATTAGAACGCATCTCGAAATAACAGACACGTCCTAACACTCTAACTCTACCTAACAGCCTTGGTGTACAGTTACTTGTCCCCCAAATTGACTTAATGACACTCTGATACCAACATTGTAAGCACCCCCGCCCAGATATCCCAACCACCCGGTCTATCCGAACGAGTGCGCTCACAGAAGGGAAGAGGAATAGACAAAAGACAGAAATGCCCTGGCATGCATAAATAAGAAATTTAACAGCGGAAGCAAAACGGTAAACATGCATGCCCACAAGCACCCCGCTGATACAGCGGTCATGAAGTATATAAAAATACATACAGACCCTGTGCCAACAATAGGAGGTACAAATGACAACCTGGCACAGTCAAAAATAAAAGACAGCGACTCTAGCAAAACATCAGAGATGACGGGGGTAGCTAACTGTACACCTTACCAACGCGGCCGGCTGCTAAATGGAACGATCCTCGCCCTCGGCCTTTGCTTTACCCTTACCTGGAATGATGGAAAGCAAGGTGAGTCGCAAGACTCAGCAAGTTTATAAGAAAAGAAAGGCTATAAATAAAAGAAGAGACCATCCCAAACACAGCCCCACAAGTACACACAAGTCATGAGACGCTACAACACAACAGTGCAGTATAGTGAAAGCACATACCGGTCCTTGGGGTCCACACAAGACACCTGGCACCCAAGTCCCATACCAACCTGCCGCTGCCCTGGAAGGCAACAATATCCTCAACAAACCTGTGCGCACTGTCCCGGGGCGGTACTCCCGTCACCCGTACCCACGTCGGTACTCCCGACAACCGAGCCATAGGCTCCCTCGGAACGGTACTCCCGTCTGAGAACTAAATACTATCAGTAGCCATGCAATGCACATAAAATGCAATGGCGTAGTGAGCATCAACGTGATACCAGGCGCCCATACATCCAAGCATCAGGCCATGCTCCGCCCATATAGTAAGCCACACACGATGCATATGCCCGTGCTGGATGCATCATAATCAAGCTAAAATGCCCGTGACCAAGCATAACCAAATCATGTTAATCCCAACATGCAACCAGTACCCATGTGCACATCAAGCCATGCAACGAGAATAAAATATAAGTAGGTATGCTATAATCACATAATGGCTAAGCTAGTCAGCAATGCCTGGCGCCGGTCAACGATCAGTGGGTAGGAGAGACTCGCCGGCGGCCTAAGGTAGACCGTACGACAGTCACTCCGTCACCGAACCGTCAATCCCAGCCCCCACTGCACAACCGCTCCAGCTAGAAAATGACCAAAAATCCAATTAATACTCGAACCGCTAAGAACCTAGCCCCGGGTGAGTACGGCATCATTCCCAACAGGCAGGGGGTGGCACAAACCCCCGTAGGCAACCAACGAATAAAACCCACGAGATCCATTTAATAAATTAAATCTTAAACTAATCGTTTAAAAACTTCATAATTAATTAATAGCCAAAACAAATGAAGAGAGGCCCAATAAATCGCCAACGAAAGAAACGACGAGATAGGTAAGAAGAACTTGCCTTATCAGAGATATCCTTAGGCTCGTTGGGTCCAAAAGCAGTAAAAATTATACAAACTGTAATATCCCAATTATTTGCCAAAATTAATAAAATTGGACGCAAAACGAAATTCTGACCGTACAGAATATTAATTACTAGCTGCTCTACATACCTGAATAATTAAATCTGGAATTAAACGCAATTTAATCCAAATTTTTCAGCCCCAAAATCTCACAATTTCTCCCGTGCGCGCGCTGGTTTTTCTCTAAAATTGCTACTGTTTCTATGCTCAAAATCACGCCCGAAATCGGGCTTAAATGCGGCCAAAAATAAGCGGAGGAGACGCGGCCACGTGGCAGCGCGCAGGCCAGCCACTGGGAGGCCACCGCCTCACCGAAACGACGTCGTTTCGGACGTCCAGTGGCTGATTAAAATCAGCCAAAAATCCCCCCCCGCACGCAGCCCCCGCGACTCGAAGCCGTGTCCACCGCCTGGCAGCCTCGCGCGCGACCGCTCGCGCCCGCATGTGTCTTCAACCTATATGTGACTTATATTATATTTAAGGTGATTTTGAGCCCTTTTCTGCAACACACGCCAGCACCCGAAACTTTCCATTAATTGCACTAACGCCCACTTAATTAATTACATTAACTCCCGAAATTTCTGAAAATCCCATTATTGAATTTCTTTTAATTTTTCTATAATTCCAGAAATTCCTAAAACAAATTAATTAATTATTTTAATTTCTTATTTCCTTAAAATCACATAAGTAAATTTTATTAAATCACAACAAATTATTTTAATATTTCTTTTAATTTAAATTACCCCAAAATTAAATTAAATTGGCATTTATGGGGCGTTATAAAAAGGATCCATCAAAAAACGTATGTTTGTGGGCATCCGTCGTTTGGTGGGTCTGGTTTACAACCGCAACCTGCGAATGCTCGCACGAAACGGTACAAAGAGAAAGGGAGAGAGAGAGAATTCTGATTTCCTCTCTATTCTAATAATATCATCAACGAGTTCCAATCTTCTAAAGTTTTGATACAGGTTTTCGTCATATAATAGATATATATATCATTTTCTATAACTTTACCGATGGTTACTAGCTATTTGACCCGATGATATCATTTTTGTTGTTAGAAATCTAAATAATAAATTTATTTGGTTAGAAATGAAGTCATCAAACTATCTAAATCTACAAAAAAAAAATAGTCAGAAGGTGTAGAGACGTCCTTACATAAACACTTCGATGCTCAAATTACATACTGAAGATGATTGAAGTTATATTGAAACCAGTATTAAAAATATAATTTTTTTAGAATGTGTGTCTGCTTATTTATAAATAAAGATAGAATAATTTTAAATAATTCGCAATTAGGATTCTTGCATATAATGTCTATTCTAACATTTTGAAACCTATTAAAATTATTATTTTTATAAATAACGTTTATCTTTACTTTTCTTAGCCTTGTCAGGATTAGATAACGTCTATCTTGATTAATTCTAATCCTAACAAGATTAAAATTCTTAAATTTTAGAACCAGTTAAGATTAAGATTCTTATGAATGATATTTATCCTAATATTTTTTAAAAAAATAGAATTTAAATTTTTTATGAATAATTGATTATTATTTTTTTAAAATATTCACATAAATTTTTGAATATCGAAATTATCTAATTTGCAAGTTACGTCCAACCCTAGTTATGGGAAAATTTGCACCTTTAGCCTAAAAAATTATTTTAACATTTTAGACCTTTTTGATATTTTAATGGCCTTTTGCCCGTCACACAACAATTTCCAAAAACAAATTGAGGTTCATTAATTGGAAGTTTGGATTTGTGCATGAAGATTTTTCTTCATGGTCCGAGGAATACGGGGAATGGGATCGGATGACTTTTCTTAGTTAACGTTGGTTTGTTGTTTCAAGGTTTTATCATTTCGGCTTTTCCTCCCCTCCGCAGATTTCTCCATTTGATGGGTGGTTGGGCCGCTCCTCCTCCAAGGAATATTTTCTGGGTTGCTTTGGATAATACCAGTGAGCAAGTGTTTTTGGGCTTTTTATGTGGAGGCCGATACAGCTCTGCCCAGAACTCTCTACTCGTCAGTCGTCACGCCTTCGTAGCTAAGAAAATGACATTATTACGTACTTGTGTATTTTATGGAAATCGTAAATGTATGCATAATTATGCTTTGTATTGTTAACTATTTCCTCTTTGATGTGAGAATAATCACCAATAAATCACATTATTTCAAAAACAAAATTGTTCAGAATTTGTGTTTCTATATAGTAACTTAATCTTAAAATAAACTAGCGGGTTGCCCATGTTATGCATGTTTAAATAAAAAAAATATACTTTAAATAAAATTTTATATTTAAAAAATGACGTGTTGGTGTGATTGCTCTTTAATTCTATTATTATGGTTTGAAGATCATAAGTTGATGTGAGGAGGCAATTTTTTTAATTGAGTTCCTTTCTCAATAAAATATATAAAGGGTATAATTCAGAACTTTACTCTATTTTGTTTACTTAGGGCACACAATAAGAGATCATAATTATATTTTATTTTTAAAATTAAATCACTTCTATTGATTGATAATAACATTAGCTTCTCCTCATATACAACACTAGTCAACAATAATAAGAGTGTTTTAAATTTAACCTATCAAATTTAAAAGATGGGCCTGAGAGCTTGAGCGAGGGCTCATAGCTAACTTACGTGACCTATCAAATAGATCAAGTTGGGCCTGAGGGCTTGAGTGAGGGCTCATAGCTAACTTACTTGACCTATCAAATAAATTTCATTTCAATTGTCTACGTAACTTCATCTTAGTCATTCTCTTAGTGCGGATCATTTATATAAAGACAAAGTGTTCGATGAGTGAGGGGGACATTTATTCAGTTCTTATTATATTATTATTGTATTATTTTTAAATATAATAACTAACTTAAATATTAGATGATTTATTGGAGGACAATACCCTATTTTTTTTTTAAATATACCCTATTCTTTTTTTTTCTCACAAAAAAAATTAGTTTAGGACGCGTTTGGGCTCAAAGACTATCAAGATAATTTCAAACTTGAGAAGTACCAAACAAAAATGACAAACACGTCATGTGTGGAGAATTTATCGACCTTCTAACCCTTAGAATTACTCGAATAATGGTACTATGAGTGTATATGTTAATTCTTGAAACCATATATCTAAGTGGAGGCTTTACTTGATCCATCGATTGAAGTGGATTGTTTGATGGACTCTCCAATCGAGAATGGTATTGTTGTAAGAAAAATGTTATTAGTATATCTTGGGCTACACAAAGGGGTGTCAATGACAAAAAAGTCATTCATAAGGCATATAGAGGCACGTGAGGCGCATGGAGACGAGGGGTATTTTAGTCATAATACCCCTTTATATAACCCAAGATGTACAAAAATGATATTTATATAACATGACTCTTGTTGTAAAATATTTATTATATCAAATAGAATTCTATCGTACAAAGATTAATTGACTAACGCGAGAAAGGTTGACGACTTTTATCAGATGGTCATCGGCAATTCCTTTGCCCATTAAGAAAACAAAGCTAAAATTGTAAAAATATATATATTATTTATTTATTTATATATTTTAAAATCTTTTCTCTTTTTATTTATTGCTAAAACTTTAAAAGTTAAAAAAAAGTAATAAAATACATATTTGTGCTTTAATTTTAAAATAAAAACTAAAAAAAGAAATAGATATAAAAACCCCTTTAGCCACCATATGAAACTGAAATCAGACTCCAAACGATGCTTAGTGTGTTGCCTTAAAAACAAAAAACAAAAAAAACAAAGCTTCAGTCTCTGATCTTTATTTCTTTATTACATGATCGGCGGTATCTTTGTTTGTGTGCGGAATCCACACGGAAGGAAGGGAAAATCTAAGATCATATACATAAATAGAGAATTATTCTTAGTGCTTTAATGGACAAATGAACTAGAATATATAAATGATGACTTGATGAGCTTCCAAAGACTCAGGCATGACTAGGATGAAAAGGGGGTGTTGAATAATAGTATGTGTCTAATTAAAGAATTCAGATTACTTTCTTAATCAGCCCTAATTAATTGATCGAATGGAGTCATAAACCTTAGAAAGGAATCCTACTTTAATTATAAAGAAATCGTATTCTCAAATAGTGAGCTAATTAATGCTCAATCAATTCACATTTTGATTTATAGTTTGCAGTCATATTATTATTTTTTTTTATATAATGATTGAGGTGTCTGATTTCGTCTATCTAATTCTGAAAAAGATTAGTCTTTCTCCTAATTTAGCCTCTAAATAAATTAAATATAATCACAAATTTATACACTTTCAATAAACACACAATTAATCTTTATCAAATAAAATATTTCTAGTCACTCTTAAAAAAATTTAGAGGTTTACTGCTTCCGTCACGGCCAGGGGCATCATCCTCCTGTTCTCTGGCGAAGCTGCCGCGAAGCTGCTGTTCTTCTTCTTCTCCATCAACCTACCTACCCTCCTATGGATACCCACCCAAACTCTATATATACCCCACCCAGACCCAGTTGCAAGCCAAACCAAATCAACCCACCCTGGGGGCGGATGGATTAATTCCGCCGATCAGTCCACCCTGTTATATATCTTCCATACAGATACCCGCTTTCTGCAAGTACTCTTTCTAAAACACTTTCTTTCTCTCTCTCTCTCTGAGAGCTGCCGCTTATATACTATTACTGCTCCCAAACTCTATATACACCCAATTGCAAGCCAAACCAAATCAACCCATCTCTCTTTCGGCGGATAGATTAATTCCGCCGATCAGTCCACCCTGTTATATATCTTCGATACAGACACCCGCTCTCTGCAAGTACTCTTTCTAAAACACCATTTTCTCTCTCTCTCTCTCTGAGAGATGCCGCTTATATACTATTACTGCTCCCAAACTCTATATACACCCAATTGCAAGCCAAACCAAATCAACCCATCTCTCTTTCGTCTACTTTAATTCCGCCAATCTGTCCACCCTGTTATATATCTTCCATACAGACAACAGCTCTCTGCAAGTACTCTTTCCAAAACACGATATTCTCTCTCTCTCTCTCTCTCTCTTGCGCGCGCGCAGGACTTGAGCCGAAAGCTAGGAGTCTGATTCCCAGAAATTAGGTTTAGCCGATCGAGATTGGTGGCAAAATGATGAACGGCTATGCTTCCGCCATACCTGTGAGGGGATGCATCAAACGGCGTATATTTGCGGATTTGCTTCGTCTTCTGTGTCTGGCTTACAAGAGAGGCATGCGTTTGCTTCATCGTCCCTGCCATGGCGGTCGCTGAAACCGCTTGTGTCACATGTATATCAACCAATCTAGCTACTTGGTTTACTTTCACTCTTCCTTATTTTACCTTCTAGATTCTGAACTTGATAACTTTCACATTTTTGGGGTTTGGTGTGTTGTTGCTGGCGGCCGCGGCTACGGGGGTTTTGATTATCACAGGAAGAAGAAGAAGAGGTTGCCAGCGGCCGGCTTTCCTGGGGTTTACTTTATTTTGGCAGGAAGGCACGTCACTGAAAAAGAAAAAACAAAACACCGTACCCTTCAATTAATGTATGCATGTAGCAGCACTCTGTACGCATTTCGGTCGGGGATACGCATCATGTGCTGTTTCTTTTTTCTATAATTAGATTTTCAATTTTCTTATTTTCATGTGGCCTGGCCCGAATTAAAGGATCTGATCCGAGCTATGACCAAATATGTATTTAATCGATTTTTCTATCATATTCAATAAAGGAAAAGAAATCTAATGGGATTCTTTTATGATTTCATCCCGATTGAAACAGCAATCCCCGTCAGTCTAAATCCGTATCTAAGTGATGGATCCGAGATATTATAATTAGTACCTCCAAAGTTTCGATTATCCACTAATTAATTATGAGTATCAAATACTAATGACAAGATTCTTTCGCTTTAATCACCCCCCGGCCCCCTTCTCTCTCTCTCTCTCTCTCTCTCTCTCCAATTGTTTCATATTGGACATGACTCACGTGGGTAAAGGCAGTAGGATTTTATGAATTTTTTGAAAAGTCATAAATACTAATGATAAGATTCTTTCGCTTTAAATTATATACTTAGTACCAATAATATACATTTGAAAAGTTGTAATTATGAAATTTTTATTTTAAACAAAAAAATAAATTCAAAGTTATAGTATAAATTTAACATTATTAATATAATAATAATCTATTAAATACGATCAACTCCATCAATTCCACATTCCCGCCTGAATGTTTATAATATTTAAATATAAAATGTAGCCCATCTGACTCGGATTACTGTAGCTTTTCATTTGGCCCAACATTTTATATTATCTACTATTGCTGACGTTGAAGGTAATATACTAACTATTCTTTAGGTTTATTTTTATATTATTATAATTTTTCTCTTTATAGTTTATTAATTCTTGATAAATATTTAACATTTAAAATTAATTAAAATATATTTTCATTTAATTTTTTATTACCATTTCTCTCTCTTCTCTTCGTTGTCTCTTTCTTATAATCAACAACAATAAAAGTGTATTTGATTGCACACATTTTTTATATAAAAAATATGTAATTATTACATATTTTCTATAAAAAACAATCAAACACTCTTAATTTTTTTATGAAAAAATATGTATGGTACAACCATTTAAAATTTCTTTTCATGGAATTTATTTTCTAAAGGGGTGAAATAATTTTTGTTTTCTAGACAATATTACTTAAAATTAAATTTTAAGTAATACAATCAAACACACCTTAATAGTAATATAAAAATATTGGTGATTCTAAATCTAAAATGATGGACATGATAAGACAAAGTTAACAATTTGACACAGACAATAACCACAATGACAAATCGATCTCTTTGTTGTCCTTATACCACAAAACTCATATCCTGAAAGGTCTCAAATCTAGATCAATGGCAATACTATTTTGTATGTGTATAAACTTGAATTTGATTTGATCTTTAATTGATTCCTATTTGAAACCCCATCAATAGGATGGTGTTTCTAGCAAAAACTGACCAAAAACTCTATGTCTCCCTCTCTCTCCTTTGAATCTAAATCTAGGTTTGTTGTTGATTTTGAATTCAAATTTGGGTTTAAGATGATGCAAGAGAGTAAACTTAGATGAGTTTATTGCACTCAAGCAAGGAACCTACTTGATTTGTTGGTGATACTAGTGATAAACCCAATGTATTTGGTGTTGGGCGATTCATTTTTTATCTTTTATTTTTTAATCGAAAGAAAGAGAGAAAAAAACAAAAACTAAATTAATTATTTTATTTTTTATTTAATAATAAGAGTTGTTATTGCTATTTCTCGTAAATAAAACTTTTTTATAATTTTATTAAACTTCAATAGTAAAAGATAGCTTACTTGTAATTACTTTAATCAAATTATATGTTTATTTAAAGAGTTTGTACTCTTTTAAGGGAAACAGAGACCACCCAATTTAGAGCATCTTTAATGTTGACCATCAAATTTAACACTATTTTGGTGTCAAATAATAGTTTACACCAAATTTTTTAACTTAAAATTTGTGTTCACTTCAACGTGTTTAACACTAAATTGATGCAAAAGATATCTCTAAAGAATATTTTATAAATAATTGTTTAATTAATATTAATTCATTTATTTAACTTAGTATAATATTATTAAAAATAATTAGTGACATTTCATAAAAAAAATTAATAATTACTCATAATTTTTTAAATTTGTTTACAAAATGTTATTCTAATTAATTTTCCAACTAATTTTTTAATTAATTATTTTCACCTAACTTTTATCAAACTAATTGTTTATCCACCTAATTATTTATCCATCTCATTTTTTCAACTAATATTTTAAATCAAACAAGCTATTTTTCCCATAAATATTTTTTCACTTAATATTTTAACTAATTTTCTCACCTTCTTTTATCCACATATTAAGCATAGAAAGCATTTTATTTTTAAACCATGTAGTTTTTTTTTTTTTTTTTTTTTTTTTCTATTTTCATCATATATTTTTAATTTAAGTTAATAATTTTTTTATTATATTATTGAGTTTTTTCATTAAGAATATTTTCTTTCTATCAAGTAATTATTGAAATAAAAAACTTGCATATACATAAACAAAGTTAGTTCATTTTATATTAACATGGTATTTATAAAATATATTAAATATTTTAAAATATATTCAATATTATACTTATTTTATAGATCTTAATAAAATATTTCTATCAGTATATATTTTTAATAACAATTTAATTTATATTTTTAATTATTAATTAAAATATACAAATAAAATAAAAATAATAAAGGATATAAAGGGAATAATTTGTTTTGAAGTTATAGCAAGAAGGGCAAAATTGAAAATGAAATCAAAAGACAAATTTGGTGTTAAATAAAAAGCAAATTTGGGCTGGGTTCTAGAATTAGAACGTAGTCAAGCAGTTCGCTTCCAAGTAATTTCGTTGGGGTTATATCTCCAATGGGGCACCAAATTGGTGTCGAGCGCCAATTCAAAATGCTGTCCAATGAATACATTAATTTAGCGTTGGGCACAACACTAAATTTGATGATTGAAAATAAAATTAAAAAACAAATTTGATATTGGAGTTTATGTCCGACACGAAATTGATGTATTCATTGGAGAAGATTTTTCTGTCAAATTGACGCCAATTTTGTGCTCAATTGGAGATATATGGCACAACCCCAAGGAAGGAAATTACTTGGAAGTTAAGGCTTGACTACATTCTAATTCTAGAACCCACCTCCGACCTCCATCATCCATCTACGTAATTACTTCAGAGTTAGTAATTCCCAAATGTCATTTGAACTTTTATTTTTTTAGCATTTAAATATATAATATGTTAATATGAAAAATTAATAAAAGTGTAATATAATTTTCTATTTCGTATCTTTTTAGTTTTGTTTTTTTCACAAAGTCCGTCCTTGTAGATCAAAATATCTCTATCCTTCCCGTTTCTTGAAACAAAAATACTATATTCATAAACAAATTTAATAAAAAGTAATAAATCTATCAAAATTAACAATAATTTATAATAATTTTATCTAAAATTATTATTAACCTTATAAATTATATACGCAGAAATGTATATTGCTAGAGGGAAAAGAGGAATATTCCCTCACTGCCTCTTCGCGCCACTCTTGCCCCTCTCGTATATATATAATATATTTATTTATTTATATATTATGCATAATCTGCGAGTCTGAAGAAGGCAGGAGCAAGAGAAGTTAGAGTGGGGGGGGAAAATGGTGAATTACAATTACAGGTTTGTGACACCGGTGGGTGAGTGGATCCATCAAATTAACGACGCATGTTCGCCCGCAACCTGCGTTTCCTGGGTCTCGCCTGCCTGCGCTTGCTTGCTTCTTCCCCGCCGTGGCGACAAATGAAATGAAAGGTCAACACTCCCTGCTCATATATATATTTCAGTTGGTTAATCTCAGTACGATCGACTTTGCCCCCAGCTGGTTTTCTTCCTGTCTGTTGTCTCTGTCAACTGTGTAGACGTTTGCGCTGTACTTTCCCGACCGCCTCTGTGTGTTGGCCAGCAGCATGTCGGCCACCTGATGAAAAATAATGGCTTTGTCAATGACGTCTGAGTCAGTTCATGTCCGTACCAATTGTTGTAAAAAAAAACAAAATGATCATTGCTCTGACACCCTGTAGGCCGGTTTAGGATTTTTTTATTATTTAAGAATATATTTCATTTCACCGCAATTGCTGGAATTTTAAATGTATTTTAGGTACGAACAAAATAAAATTTTGCGAGCCCCTTCCTATCCGATCACCTTATCTTTCTCTTGTGATGTGCTCAGATCACTTATTGATGGATAAAAATGTCAACATGGGTGATCAATCAACTAGTGACACCTTTAAAATATTTTACTTTTATATATACATATGAATAAAGGTATTTTATGCATTATTTTTTACGACCATTATGACAAATAGGTGATAATCGTTGTTTATCATTTAACAAATGAATGTACACCATTTTATTTGAGACAAAATCCTAATCACCCCTTGGTAAATAATACATCTCCTAATTATTTACTAAGTCATAATGGCAATGGTATGTATTGTGTCATGACATGAGTTTTAGTGCAAAAAATAATAATTTTTACACCATACTATAATATGCATGAATTTCACGTCACTAGTGCAATCTATAAAAAATTAATGGGCAATGTGGTAATAACAACCCATTTGCAACCTACCCATGAAATTTGAATCAAAATAGATGGTGTATGCATAAATATTAGAATATAATAGGTCTAAGTGCAATAACCTGAAATTTGGGGTATAAGTGTCACTTGGCAAAATTTAATCTTTTCGTAAAATTAAGCCTATGTCCTTTTCTTCTATTATGCAACTCCTTTCCACCAGCAAGCCTTCCAGCCACTTGCAATCATCACTATTACCATCATCCGTCCTTCACACTAACCATTTCCAGAGCTATTGCCAACCATCTTTCCCTTCTATCGTTGCTAGAATATTGTGCTTTGGTGTTGCTTCATTGGATTACACTTTCTATCCACCAAAGCTCACCAACATTTATCTTTTTCTCACTCTCTCACTTGTCTACTCGAATACTCAAGTAGACATCATTTTTTATAGCTAGAGTTCTTCTTCAAGCTACATAGTTTGAGTTAATTCAGGTTGATTTATGCCTAAAAAGTAAGGTTGCGTTCTCTTTACTATTTTCAAATCATTTTTAATTTTTAATTTTCTAAAATAATGAAAACACGTTCTCCTTCACTTTGCTATTTTTAAAAATACATTTTTGAAAAAAAAAATGTAAAGAAAACTCAAAACAACAAAAAGTTATTTTGAGTGTTTTCATCCAAAACAAACTTTAAACTCAAAACACATTTATTTATTTATTTATTTATTCATATTTTATTATTATAATGGAAAAAAATATTATAAAATTTATTAACTTTAAAATGTATATATATTTTTAATAATATATTAACATTAAATATTTATAATTTATTAAATAATTAAATTTATTGAATAAAATATTATTAAAAAAATATTTTCAAAATTTTAAAGAGAACGTGTTTTCTAATTTTCTGTTTTGAAAAATAATTTTTCAAAATGACATAAAGAACGCGTTTTTAATTTTCTAAAAATAGACTACCAAAACAGAAAATTAAAAATAAATTCAAAACTCAAAACTGAAAATTGAAAAGTAAAGAGAACGTAACTTAAATCTCTTGATCTTTCAATGTCATTCTGGTCCTTGATTGTCTCTCAATCAATCTCTGATTGCAATATTGGAAATTGAACCTATTTCGATAGATTGTCGGTTGATTTCATGTCAATCACCCAATTCTATGATCATTCGTATTTATTATTTTATTTTTGTATCTTTTCTATTAGTAGTCGACCTGCATACTGAAGGTACCTGTTTGTCTTTATACCCTCCTTATATAAGGCTCATCAAACAATTTGATATGCTTCGAATTCATTTATCTAGAATTTGAGTTCAAAGTTGTCCACTTAAACTACTCGTTGTGTCTTAATAGTTATTTATGCAATCTTTCAAACTTGATTATTTTGGATACAGTTATCGATATTGGAATTCGATCGAAGCCACCTGTAATACCCCGGGAGCCCAAAGAAGTTAGAATATATCGAGGATAGTGTAAGAAAGGAAACAACACCAGCTGGATACCTTTTGGGCTGAATGTTGGCAAAGAACTCCCAAGTTAAGCGTGCTTGACCTGGGGCAATCCAGGGATGGGTGACCCCCCTGGGAAGTTCGTGTAGGCCCATCAGGGTAAGTTGTTCCGGTTCTTCCTATCGCTCGATGCGGGATGTTACAGGTGGTATCAGAGCTAACCCTTGGCGAAAGCGGTCCGATGAGGGCGGGGAGTGGCGCCGGGGCTTGAGGGCCTGTACAAGGAGCGGCTTCTGGCAAGGCTTCTAGGATGGCAGCCCCCAAGGAGAGAAGGTCTGGGACCAGTTGTAAGGTCGCATGACGAGGACGTCATGTGCTCAAGGGGGGGAGAATGTAATACCCCGGGAGCCCAAAGAAGTTAGAATATATCGAGGATAGTGTAAGAAAGGAAACAACACCAGCTGGATACCTTTTGGGCTGAATGTTGGCAAAGAACTCCCAAGTTAAGCGTGCTTGACCTGGGGCAATCCAGGGATGGGTGACCCCCCTGGGAAGTTCGTGTAGGCCCATCAGGGTAAGTTGTTCCGGTTCTTCCTATCGCTCGATGCGGGATGTTACACCACCTGTGTTCTCAGCTGATATGTCTCTTTTGAACCTATTTTCTAGTTCATTTTAATTTAGATCAGTTTAGGTTTCAGGCCTATCCAAAGTATGCTCATTGACCAACCCAACTCATGTTTCAACTACCTATAGACTTGAATATATTTTAATTCATTTGATAATTTTAACAAAATTAAGCCCCATGATTTGTCCTTATGTCATCTATGAAGCTCAATATTCCTAATTTGATCGAATTTTGTGCTCAAGTTACCTCCACAGTTTAGTAAAATTAACCCATTTTAAATTTTTTAACAAATTATTAATTCTTGGACGCTATTTCTTCCTAATTAATTAGTTCTCATTAAGTCCTTTTAGATACCTCTTGAGATCCAATAATTTTCCAAATTATAGTTAAGCCCCCATGTGGATCTAATTTCAAGTAATTCAATCAATTAATTTTAATATCCAAAAATGTCTATATCTTTTAGATATTACGTAAAGTTAGTAGTGGTAGAATTTTCAAACTAATTGACTCATGTTATCTTGTCTAGTTGTGTGTTGGTCCGATCTAGAAGGCCATGCTGGCGAGCCTATACGACAAATCCACTTAAAATTTCTTTTATTTTTTTAATTTTCTTCCTAAACAATTCGTTTCTTTAAATTGCCAAATATGAATGTTGCCTTTAGGATAAAAGGAAAAGAGAAAAAGCAAGGTTTGTCAATATCATTCTGTTTCTATCGAAATGGGTTTTTCATAAAAAAACAAACCCAACAAAATGCTAAGGAGTACGTGTTTTGTTTTGTACTGCTCAATTTCGAGCTATACTGGCCAAAATGCCCATTTCAACCGAAATGATGAGATTGGTTGGGATTTGGGATGGGGGTCCATAGTGATAAAGGTGTAAAAGTCTCTCAAAAATGAAGTCTGTCGTGGTTATATATTAATTTGTACCCACTTGCAAAAACAATACATATATATATACACATTTATGTTTGTTGTGTATTGAAAGGAATAGCAGAAAAGAATAAAGGAATGTGGATGATTTGATGCACTGTGATGGAGCCTTAAATTGCACAGAATCCTAATGATTGACAGCCGTTGCAGATTATTTTTGGAAGTACATGAGATCAAGCTGATTTTTGGGGAAAGATAACTCTAATGAGATCAAGGAAATTGATTCTCTCAACAGATCAATTTGTTGTCTATTGAGAATCAGATATTATAGGCGTTGGTCCTTAGAATATGATCACTTCAGAAGTAAGTAAATTGAATGTTTAAATTTTTTGTTAATTTTTTTAATTAAAATTTTTGTTATTTAATTTTAAACAAATTAAACTTTTGTAATTATATATATATATATGAGTTTAAGATTAATCAATTACAAGACACAAGATATAGTAAGAATAGATAAATAATATACAAGATAATTTATAGTGATTCGATATCTCTACACACATCTACTCCACTTTCTCAAGATCTCAACCACTCTTGAAGTTCCACTAATCTCACCAAAATTTTCACATTAGCTCAACTTAAAAATTATATACACTCTTAAATTATAATAGGTTCTAGGAAAACACTACCAAAATTTTATCCTTAACTTATTTTAAAAATTAGATACACACGTAAATTACAATAGGTTCTAAACAACCACTACACTAAGATTTCCACCATATCTTACCTAAAAAATTAGATTCACCTATATTTTAATGGTTCTAAGAAATTTATACAATCTACAGCGATATTTTAAATGTTTACAAATAATTTGTTCACACTTGGACACAAAATAAATAAGCAATTAAACACAAAATATACAAGGCAATAATATTTAAAAAAGTAAACGGTGACCTCGGTTTAATTGGAGAAGATCGGATTTGGTTTTGCAATTTTTTTTTCTCCTCTTGCCTTGTGGCTCTTCGGTGAATGTGTAATAATACTTCGTGAGCCTCAGATTATTTGGATGTTTTGCTTGAGAGCATTTGAAACCTTTCGTGTACTTTGAATACGCAATTTGAGCACTTGGGTATATCAAAAATGAATTTGGAGGAGGTATTTATCGAAATTCTAGAAAATATTGTTAAAACGGTCGAATTTACTGTTCACAGTGGTCGAAATACTGTAGCACACTGTCGCAACAGTGAAAAAATTGATTTTTAGTCCAAATTTTGAAGAAAAATATTTGTATGAATTTATTTACTTGAAAATATAATTTTAATGAAAAATATTAATTTTGATAATATATATTATGCCAAAATATTTTATAAATTAATAAAAAATAATTAGGTATTAAATATAATTTTTGTTAATCATCAAAACTTAAATTGAAAAATAAATAGAACAAGTTGGCTCAATAGTAAGGCATCCCTCAAGCTGATAGTCATGGTGTTCAAGTCTAATGTGATGAAGAATTGCATGGCACTTATCATTGCCAAGGCCCTTGGTGAAGATATTAGCAAGTTGTTGTGAAATTACATAGGTGAATGAGATTAACTTTTCTTCGTATTTCTTGTAAATAAAGTGGCAATCGATCTCAATGTGCTTGGTTCATTTGTGAAAAACAAGGTTAGTTATAATGTGTATAGCAATCTTATTGTCACAGAATAAGTAAATCGACTTAGGCACATTAACAAACATGTCTTTGAGAATGGAGATTAGTCAAACTAGTTCTTTGGTTGTCTTTGTCATGGCACGATATTTAGCTTCGGTGGAAGATAGAGCAATAGCTGGTTGCTTCTTTGATCGCCAAGTGAAAGGCAAATTCCCTAAGAATGTGATGAATCTGGTGATTGACTTTTGAGTAGTTGGACATGTTTCCCAATCTACATCACAAAATGCTTTAAGGTGAGTTCATTATTTTTCAAATAAAAAATCCCATTACCTAGAGCATTTTGTAGATATCTAGTCACACGAAAAGCCATTTCCATGTGTAGCTTTCTTGGCCCTTGGAGAAATTGGCTTAACAAGTGTATTGTATACGCTAAGTCAAGCCTTGTTAGAGTTAGGTAAAGATGTCTTCTTATCAACCAACGATATTCGGCTTCATTGGTCAGAGGTTCTTCATCCTCTGTCGAAAGCTTGTGTTGCTGAGGGATTGGTGTCTCTGCTTTTGTCACACCCCACTTTCCCAGGAATGTTATAATTTAAAAAATTCTGGTTTATATATTTTTGTTTTAGTAAAACAAACTCATCATAATACAAACTCCCAAAATTTCCCATCTACCTATCTAGCATAAAAAAAATCATCATACATCATATATGCTAGACTAAATATTTCATCATTAACGAAAGCAAGAATCGAACCTAACATTAACATTTACCATAAATCAGATCATATATCATTGACTTTCAAAACGTTCAAAATTTCAAGTAACAGAAACTTAAATACATAAATTTCATAATCATAAAACATTATGCACTTGTTAAGTGCTATTACATGCCTCTTCCATGCTTGCTTCTACTGCATCTTCTAAAACATTCGAAGATTCTAGGGACAAAGTCCAGGTTATATGATGAATCATCTAAGTAAATATACATCATTCATATCTCATGCATGTATGCAAATGTAAAATATCATCATTTCTTTCGGTTAAATCAACTGCACCCAACTACTATTCTCCATTTTTACGATCTTCTTACCAGACTGAGGTGCATGGAAGCACCATTTGTAGAGCAACGATGTTAGTCCCTAATCTCAAACACATGCGATACATGACCAATAATATCATTGTGTACATATGCATATTTCATCATCAATATATGCGAATGTACTCTACATAATGTATAACATAACAAGGCATGTCAACATGATAAAATCATTTACAGTAAAAATCGGGTTTAAGGTCGAACCACTTACAAGTCATAACCATTTGCATAAAACTAAATCCGACTTTGGTAGAACCATTCACATTAAAAGCAATTTATCATTGAAACCTCGAAATACACGTTGACCTTGATTAATATGCCAAGACCTGAAATCTCACTCTTGACCAAATCTTGTTGCCTCAACGATCCCTGATCATCACATTTATTCTAAAATTTTAATATCCTATTTTTTTCCAAATTTCTCATAATTTTTCTCTAATTTTTCTCTCATTTTCTCCTTGATAAATTCAAAATAAATATTCCTCAAATATTTCTCCACGAAAAATCATATAATATTTTTCTAAAAATAATAAAAAAAATAAAAAATTACCTATGCCCCATGCGTCTGCACACACCATACACGTGATCTGAGAGTAAGACTGGCGCGTGTTCCTCATGCGTCGGTCGTCTTCAACCTCTTGTCGATTGCCGACGATGTCTCGATGACCGACTTTCTTGCACCATTTGAAAGCCTTCTTCAGGATGGTCCTAATAGTACCAACCTTGGCTTGAAAACACCACAAAATGTGTCCCAAATCTACTAAAATCAGCCCAACTCTAACTACTTTCTTGAATTTTTGGCCAAACTCAAAACCCCTTAAAACCTACGCGAATCCTCATGAAATCTTCCAGAAATGTCCCTCACTCACTCAATAGCAAAAGCCTTTTATCCACGACCTCTGATTCTCTCTCAAACATGCACAGATTTGAAGTTTAATTTTTTATGTATTCAGCAACCTCAAACCCTCTATTTATACTTGATTTTTGGAACCAAAATGAGCCATGCTTAGTCAAATCAAAGTCTTAAATTCTTGATATGACCTTAGATAGCCTCAAATCAAGCTGATTTTCCCCAAACACCCTTCCCTAAATTTTCGGTGACCCTCAGCCATACCCCACTTTATCAACGTCAAATCACGGTCATACTTGGCCATTTCTCAGCCATGTTCAAAATAGAGCATGAATATGATAATTCTAATATCTAAAAATCTTTCCAAAAAATTTGTTAAGGATAGGCATGATGTACCAGAGTCTTAATCCTAATTGATCTCAGAATACTAAATATGCTTAACATGAACCTCCATACTCCTTTACAAATGGATGACCTCTCATTCTAAAAAATTGTATGTTTTCGATTCTAATTTCAGTATTGCATTCAAACTTTTAGTAAATTCAAATATTTGACTTAAGTATCAAACTATTCATGTTGGGCTACCTTACACCCTCTAATCGTTCTCTTTCTTACATATTCTAAGTGGCTTAAAGACGATATTCTCAGTGAATAAATTTATTATTGTATTCGAGCAACAACAACTCTTTTTTATTAAAAAAAATTATTCACTTATGTTTCTACATACATTTTATATGGAAAAAATCCTAGCACACCATATTCAAATACATAATAGGATTCCTTAACTCTTAAGCAATAAGAAAATTTTAGTCAAATTAAGAAGGAACGAGGCTATATCTTCCAAAGATTATTTTTTTTCAATGTAAAAATACATAAATATATAGATTTCTTTTTTAATTTTTATACGAATCTTAATTTAGGAGCATAAAAGACTTAAAAGGAAGGGAAGGAAATGACGAAGCCGGGGCAATACTTGAGATTGAACCCACCGGCCTTGACGGGGCAATACTACTTGCCATCGAGTGAGCCCACGTGTCCTACAAGCAACAAGCTATGATTCGCTAGTTGCAAGGTGTGAAAGGACGGAAATTCCCTCCATATTATTATTGGTAATAAATTAACACCATGCCATTCTCCCTCGAAAACATGAAAAATACTACTTCCACAATTTAGCTGACAAATTCGGTGACAATTAAATTTATTTTGATATTATGATAAATTCAATTTAAAATTTTAAATACTCGTTCAAAATTTTATTTCTTCCTCATTTTTTCTCTCTCTCACCGTATTCAAAATTTTAAATTGAATTTATCACGATATTTTGATAAAATATCGTAATAAATTTAGTTGTCCGCCGAATTGTGAGTAGCATTTTCTCATACGCCAAAGGACGTGACGCGACAGTCAGCACCGAAACAAATGAGTCCACGTGCCCCCCGCCGAGGGCTACATCCGGATCCGTGGCCATTTCTTGTGGAAGTCGAAGGACGCGAATGCCCCTCCACGTGTCTATAAATCTACTCTGCTGCCATCTGTCTCTTGAAACTTAAGAATATTCTCTCTCAAGTCGAGCCCTTGTATGAGTTTCGTTCGGCCGCCCCCTCTTCTCCCCAAAACCAAACCCTAATTGAAATCCAGAAGGAAGAAAGAAAGAAAGAAAGAAAGCATTAATGGAGGTCGCAGCTACAGATAAACTTGCCAAATCTTCGAAAGATAGCTTCATCATCATGAAAAGCAGAAGGACCAATTACAACGGGCGCGTCTTTGTGACTCCCGTCACCGTCAGAGGAGCCGTCAAGCGCCGGATCATCGCAGCCTGGCTCCGTCAGCTGAAGCTGGCCTGCAAAACCGCAACAAATAGATTTAACTCCAAATAGTCGTGGTTATTGTCATATACTCTGCTGCTGGGCTGCTGGCTTCTTCCTCATCCTCATCCTCATCCTCATCCACCATTTATCTTAATCTCTGGTTATTGAATCTGTGGCTATAAATTAGTCATTTTATATATAATAATCATAGTTTCGATATTATAAGTGTTACCCAATAATTTAATCAAAAATATTATAAGGTAGATTTCTTTTTCTATATATGTCATCAAAATAATATAACAGTCATATTTTCAAAACAGTAAATAACTTTTTCCTTGCAAATAAATAGAAATATAACATAATATATATTTATAAAATACATTAATTTTGTGATATATGATTAATCTTGATAGAAAGCCAACGTGCAGTGAATAAGTGATCATAAATTTTGATTTCAGTCATCGATTGTCTGAAAATGAAAACATTATAAATCACTAAATCCCACTTTCCCTAAACATATTATTGGTTCATGTCTTAAGCTAATTATGTCTTAAGCTAATTATGTTCTCTGTCCGCCGTATATATATAAATTTGTTTTAGCATTCAACTTAAAAAAAAAAAAAAAAGACAGCCTGCAGCTTACAGATGACGTCAAAAGCCAGGCCTGATGAGAAAATCAAAAAGACGTACGGATAAACATCATCAGAAGAATTAATTAATATTGTGCCATTAGAACAGCGCGTTGACGACCTATGATAAGATGGATTTATATAAGTGGATAATGAATTCGATTTTTTTTATCCTGTATGATGAAATAAAGTATTTATTAGTGATTAATTACCTTTTTAATCAAAAGAATACCAGTAACTAAAGATCATGTAAGAATAATAATTTTAAAAATTAATTAATGTTCTTCATAATTGACCCACACCTTTAAGATTTCATCAGATCAGATGATCTTCACGGAATTTTGAAGTGTAGATAATACAAATTATGGATAAGGATCTCCTTCACCTCACGGTTCAATTATTATGTATAAATTAATATTTATAAACATATATATTTATCACTAGCAAACTAGTTATGTAATTTAAGTTGGCGCAATGCCCACAAGGAATTTAATCAAAACTATGAAATTTTCAATTATTTAAAAATTATAAAACACTAATTAATAGTGATTTTTTTATTAATAAATATTATTTTTTTATTATGAATATAATGTACATCTCAAAACTACAATTAAATAATTTAAAAATAAAATCATTAATTAAAGTACAAGTTCTGAAATTGAAGGAGAAAATCTAAAAAATGCTTACACACGTCACAACAAAACTCAAAAGCTAAACGTAACAAATTTTAATTAGAGCCTCGTTGTTTTCCAACCAGCGACCAAATTAACAACGTAATATCCATCACTAAATTTAGTGATGAAATTTGTAATAGAAATCTCATCATTAAATTTTAATTTTTTTTATTTTAATTTATTTTAATTTTTAGCGACGGGAGTAATCCCATAGTTAAATTTTAATTTTTTTATTTATTTTTTTTAATTTTTAGCCAAGGGATAATCCGTCACTAAATTTTAATTTTTTATTTAATTTTTTTTATTTTTTAGCCAATTTGATTTATTTATTTTTTTTTAACTTTTAGCGACAAGAGTGACCCGTCGCTAAAAAATAAAAAAATTAGATAAAAAATTAAAATTTAGCGACCGAGTCACTCCCATCGCTAAAACTAATAAAATAAAATAAATAAATAAATAATTAAAATTTAGCGATGGGGTCACTCCTGTCGCTAAAAATTAAAAAAAATTAAATAAAAAATTCAAATTTGTTAAAAAATAAAAAAAATTTAAATTTAGCAAAGGGTCGTCGCTAAAAAATAAAAAAAATTAAATAAAAAATTAAAATTTACTAGTCACTAAAAATTAAAAAAATTAAATAAAAAAAATTAATTTAGCGATGGGCTCAACCCAGTCGCTAATATATAAAAAAAAATTAAAATTTAACGACGGGTTCACTCTCGTCACTAAAAATTAAAAAAAATAATTAAATAAAAAATTTAAATTTAGCGACAGGGTCACTCTCGTCGCTAAAAATTTTAAAAAATAAAATAAATTAAATAAAAAATTAAAATTTAACGACGGGTCAACCCGGCGCTCAAAATAAAATAAATAAATAAAATAAATAAAAAATTAAAATTTAGTGACAGGGTCAACCCGTCGCTAAAAATAAAAAAAAAATTAAATAAAGAATTTAAATTTAGCGACTGGGTATTTCTCGTCGCTAAAAATTAAAAAAAATAAATGAAAAATTTTAATTTAGCGAAGGGCCCGTCGCTAAAATATAAAAAAAAAATTAATTTTTTTTATTTTTTAGCAATGGGGTAGACCCCGTCGCTAAATTTTAATTCTTTATTTTTATTTTTTATTTTTTTTAGCAACGGGTCAACCCGTCACTAAAAAATAAATAAAATTAAATTAAAAATTAAAAATTTTACATTTAAACATATCGCAATAATTTTTACTAACATTAATATTAGTAAAAATTAAACTAATAATTTTTTAAATTTATTAAAATTAAAATCAAAACATAATTTTTCATTGCTAATATAATAATTAATAAAGTTTTATTTAAATTAATAACGAAATAAAATTAATATTCATTTCCCTTTACTAACATTAAATATTAAAATTAATATCATTAAATAAGTTTGAGAATTTTGGTATAAATATAATTTTGAAATATTTGAAAGTGAATAGTATAAATATATTTTATATACATCAATGAATAAGAAATCTTTCAGATCGGCTGACTCGCACGTGAAACTTGGTCATGAGAGGTTGGGGGTTCGAATCTTGTTGAGAGCATGAGATAATTGTTGAGAGTATTATCTCAGTGCTACCACGTGGTGTACATGAGGGGTGGCTGGGGTTTGGCGCACGTTGAATTTTGAATTTTGGGTTGAATTTAGTGATAGAATTAGCGACAGGGTCAATCCTGTCGCTAAAAAATAAAAAATGTGGCTGGGGCTTGGCGGACGTTGAATTTTGAATTTTAGGGTTAAATTTAACGACAGAATTAGCGACGGAGTCAATCCCATCGCTAAAAAATAAAAAATTAATTAATTAATTAATTAAAATTTAGTGACGGGTCAATCCCGTCGCTAAAAAATAAAAAATTAATTAATTAATTAAAATTTAGCAACGGGTCAACCCGTCGCTAAAAAATAAAAATTAATTAATTAATTAATTAAAATTTAGCGACAGGGTCAACCCCGTCGCTAAAAAATAAAAAAATTAAAATTTAGCAACGGGGTCAACCCCGTCGCTGATTAGCAATTGGTACAACCCTCGTCGCTGATTTTGTTGCTAAAATACTCTCGTCGCTAACCCCATCGCTAAATTTTAGCAACGCCCTTTTTAGCGACCGAAAGGTACCCATCACTAAATCCGTCGCTAATTTTTTTAGCGACAGAATTTTTCGTGGCTAAAACGTTGATTTTTTGCTGGCCAGCTGTAGTAGAGAGAAAAAAAAGAGAGTGGATCGGTTGCCATGGCCAACTCACACACACATATACATACACACACATGATTCGGCCATGACAGCCACACAAAGAAAAAGAAAAAAAGAAAGAGAGAGTGGGTCGGCCATGACCGACTCACACACACACATATATATATATACACACACATAGCATGGCTACAGCCATGGAACCCAGCCCAATACACACACATATATATATATATATACACACACACACGAAAGCATGGTCGCAACCATGGAAGCCATGGCCATCAGAAACCTCTGCACCTCGCGGTACGGGGGTTTTAGCAACCTCCACCCCGACCCCTCTCCACCCCGGCGACGATGGTAGTATTGTTGCCTTCGTCAACCTCAATGGTGGTGGCCGCGATACCGCCACCATCGCCCCGAGTCGAGGAACGCTGGGTTCCCCGATTGCTGCTATGGTTAGGTTCCATGGCTGCGGCCATGCGTGTGTGTGTGTACATATATATATATATATATATGTTGGGAGGGGTCAGCCATGGTCAACCCATTCTCTCTCTCTCTCTTTCTTTTTCTCTGTGGCTGCCATGGCCGAATCATGTGTCTATATATATGTGTGTGTGTTTGAGTATGTATATATATATATATATGTGTGTGTGTGGGTCGGCCATGGCAGCCGACCCACTCTCTTTCTCTTTACCACATTTTGCATGGGGTGGACTGTGAAGAGCAATTTTACGAGCTGCAAATAGAATTTCTCCAAACCAAATTATGTCACGGTTAGGTCTAATCAAAATCAGAGTCATGTGTATTTAATATATATATATATATATATTAGAGGTGTAATTCATATTATAGACATATAATTAAAAGTAAAATGTCAGAATTGATAATTGTAGTTTAGTTTTTAGTCTTTTAAAAAAAATTAAAGATAGATGACATTTGGTTTAATGATGAAATTAAATTTATTACGAGTTGAAATATTAGTAATATAATTAATTTTTATTTTTATGAAACAAAATACATGAAAAATACTTTAAAATTTTATTCTATTAATAGAATTTCATAACAGCAAAATACCTTATTTGTTTATATAATAGAACAGCAAGATATTTAATGTGATTGATACTGGCCGGGTCATATGCCTATCTAAGGAAAAAGTAAAAGATTATTTAAGGCAAAGGAAGGGACCACTATATATTTTGGCTCAAGTGTCAAATGTGTTTGCATTTTAAAATAGACCCAAAAAGTTATTGAATTTTTATAAAAATAGGACGATGCTAGCGAACTAACAACTTTCCGTTTAAATTTCACTAGATAGCAATTTAAGTTTATTGCGTTAATAACAATTGATGATTAGTTAAGTTCACCTCATTAATAAAAGTTGACTTGTTTGGCCTATTATAGAATTATTAAATGGTAAATTTTGGGCATTCTTTCCTAAAAAAAAAATATATTTATGTTGACACATATTTTTATAACACCATACATCAAGCGATAAAAAGATCCGAGACAACTTACCTTGATGGGCCTACGCGAACTTCCCAGGGAGTCATCCATCTTTAGATTACCCCAAATCAAGCACGCTTAATTTACATTTTTGTAATATTCTACATCGAGTGATAGGAAGGTCTGGGACAACTTACCCTGATGGGCCTGCGTGAACTTCCCAGGGGGGTCACCCATTTTTGGATTACCCCAGATCAAGCACGCTTAACTTGGGAGTTCTTTGCCTACATTCAACTCAAAATGTATCCAGTTAGTATTGTTTCCTTCCTTACTTACATATTCTTGATATGTACTACCATCCTCTAGACTCTTGGAGTAATACACATATCGTGTCATCATCATGGGGCCCACAGCTATGGGTCAGCTCTTAGCTATCGCCTTTCAACGACTAGGAGGCCTACCGTACTTATGAGCCCCTCAGTCACCCTCTGGGCAGTCACCATCTGGGTGACCGAGGTGGGACGAACCCGGTGCATCCACACCATCCCCCCCTCCCGGCAAGTATGGTGGAGCTCTATCGACCCTTCCCTTATCGGGGGTTGTAGAGACCATTATGGGGTTTCCCACATACGGTGCCAAATGTTGACACACATTTTTGTAACACCCCGCATCGAGAGATTGAAAGGTCCAGGACAACTTACCCTGATGGGCCTACACAAACTTTCCAGGGGGGTCACCAATCCTTGGATTATCCCAGGTCAAGCACTCTTAACTTGGGAGTTCTTTGCCTACATTCAGCCCAAAAGATATCCAACTGGTGTTGTTTCTTTCCTTACTTACTTATTCTCGATATATACTACCATCATCTGGGCTCTTGGAGTATTACACAAATTGTGTCATTATTATGGGGTCCACAGCTGCGGGTCAGCTCTCAGCTCTCGCCTTTCAACAACCAGGAAGCCCACCGCACTTATGAGCCCCTCAGTCACCCTCTGGGTAGTCGCCCTCTGGGTGACACCGGGCACCTCGATCACCCAGAAGACGACTGCCTAGAGGGTGATTGAGGGGCTCATAAGTGTGGTGGGTCTCCTGGTCGTTGAAAGGCAATAGCTAAGAGCTGACCAGTAGCTGTGGGCCCCATGATAATGACACGATGTGTGTAATACCCCAAGAACCTAGAGGATGATAGTATATATCGAGAATAAGTAAGTAAGGAAAGAAACAATACCAGCTGGATACCTTTTAAGCTGAATGTAGGCAAAAAACTTCTAAATTAAGCGTGCTTGACCTGGGATAATCCAATGATGGGTGACTCCTCTGAGAACTTTGCGTAGGCCCATCAGGATAAGTTGTCCCGGACCTTCTTATCGCTCGATGCAAGGTGTTACAAAAATATATGTCAACAATTTCTAAAAATCCAAATGCCAAATGGCCACTAGACTTTGGCTTAAAAGGCCAAATTAACAACTCTATTTTTTCAAAATAAGCTAAATAGGCTATTAAATTTTCATGAATAACGTCGTGCCTTGCTTTTCGTTTTCAAAATTAGTAGTGTTTGGGTTCTTATTAAGTCAATAATTACTTATAAAAGAAAATAATCAAGAGTTCAAGACTAAATGGCACTTGCAAAAAATTCAAACAGTAACTTTAAAAATCCTTTAACAACTAGGTAGCACATCGCTTGATCTAATCAATCTTTGTTGGTACAGTTTTGTTGAGTTTTATTACATTGTTACTAAGTTAATTAAGAAATTTCTTTCATACTAAGTATAAAGAAGCATAATTTCACATATGGGTAAGCAAGAGTTTGGGTAAACTGAACTAATCGAACCAACAAGGTTGATCAAGTCAGTCTGATTTTTCGAAAGAAACAGTTCGGTTTGGTTATCTCTTTTCCGAAGAATCAGTTATTCGATTTGATTCAATTATTTTGGTATGAATAATCAAAAAATTGAACCGAATTGTGTAGCCATAACCCATCCCCTCCCCAATCGAACCGAACTGGCTGCCCTCCTATGCGGGCGCGGCACCCCAATCAAACTGTGCACCCCTCTTCCCATAGGCACCCGAATCCCGATAGTCTTCTCCAATCTCCATCCCTCACCTCCTTGTGATAGTGCGATGTTCGTCTTCAGACTTTTCTTTTCATCCCTCCCGATGGTGCTAGTCATCTTCTCATCTTTTCGTTGTTTTTCTCTTCCTCCACCATCCCTCGTCAATGGCAAAGATGAAGATGAAGGTTGGAGACAAACATGAGGCCAATGGCCTCTTAATAAGTTTTTTGGCTACTTCTATTTTACATTGAAACGTTGATCTATTAAAATTCAACCATTAGATACTTTTGATTTTTGGACATGTGAGTCACTATAGTTGGGGGAATTCGATAATCAGTTTTGATCATCGAAATCACTAGCCAGCTAGGTGGTTGGCGGCAATAGTAAAGCCGAACTAATATTCAGTCTCTTGATTATTTTGTATTCTAGTTCGGTCCAGTTATCACAGTTTAGGTGTCTGTTTGTTTGACTTCGATTAGTTAGAGTTTGTTGGTTAGTTCGATTTGGTTATTACATATAGTTCGATTTATGATTTTTGATCAGTTCAATTCGATCATAACTAATTGCACACCCCTAATTTCACATAAAAATTTATTTTGGTAGATAAAAGTGAACTTTCTTCATGTTGCAGGAGTCTTCTTCCCAGTCTCTTGTTGAATTGATTAACGGTTTTTTATCATCAATGTCTTTGTATGAAAAGAGACAAAAACAAATTAATCATAAGTTTTTGTGTATGTTGCCATAAATCAATTACTATGATTTAAGATTTTAGAAATAATTCTTCTTTTTAGCAAAAAGGACAGAGTGCTAAATTAGACATTGAACTTGGACTTATGGGCAAATTAGACATTAAACTTGTATAAATAAAATTACGTTAACCAATAACAATCGTATCTAACTACGTTAAAACAAAAATTCAATAGTTAATTAACGTGACCAATTTATAAAATTTTAGAATTTATTTGATCTACAATTTGTTCACTGAGTCAAAGTTCAATCACAAATATATATAATACTTGGCTCACAAATTTATTAAGGAAACAAGAAAAAAAAATAAAACTATCTTTCTCTCAGTCTCACTCAAATCTACACACTAGATAATCAATAATAGAGAACTGTTTATTGAGATGATATAAGACAGAAATTCTCTAAGTTGACAGTATTTTGAATTGACTACAGAATTAGGCAAACTGATCAGTCAAAATTCGAGGCAATTTGAATAAGTTTTCTATCATTCAGTCAACCTGTTCAATAAATTCTAACGATATCTGAAAAGGATTTTGTTAAATGATTAGAATCTATTCCATTTAATGCTTATTTTATAATAATTTAATAATATTTAATAAAATAGAAAAATAATTTTAACCTTATAAAAAAAATTTGGGTTGTGACTGAAAATGATATTGTCGGAAAATAAAATGATAAATGGCATAATTATCCTAACATCAATAATTAAAATGATTAAAAAAAATAATTCTATCTGAAATCCAAAAAGACTTAATTGATCTGAAAAAATGTATAATTATACAAGAAAACCCCTTTATGTATTTATCATTTTGGGCCGAGTGTTCGAACCGTTGGGTTGGCTCGTATCGAGTCAGTCCAATGTTTCAGAAAATGGGCCAATACCCAATCCACTAGGCCTTTATGATCTTTTACTATGGATTGGGATTCTCCCAGCCCATTGGACTCGGACCATAAATACTTGGATCCCAACGAGGAAATGACATTATCACATACCAAACAATTTGTATAAAAATATCATAATAGTATTTTTACAATTATCAATTTGTATTAAGTACTTTTTTAATATATTCACTGCCAAATCACGATATTTCTAAGAAATTCTGCTGAAAAGTGGGGGGGATAAAAGTCCTTTACCCCTCTTCCTTATCTTACTATGGACCTATGGTGGGATCACTGGGATGTCATGGATGCAATTGATTTTTGTGACAAATTCTTTATTCATAGAAAATTAATTTAATTTACTCTATTTTATAGTTAGAAATAAATGAAACAACTGCTGCTCCGGTCTCTCTTCTCATCATTTGCTGCACTACTTCGTAAATCCTCATCATTAGTTAGCTGACAGATTTGAGTCAGCTTGTTGAAATCGTTCCCTGAGAACCATTTTTATTGCAGACTTCAACCAGAGCCATTTTTATTGCTCGTGCAATGGATGTATAGGTTCCACTGAGATTTTCTGGGCTTACATATATGATGATAAAATTCCAGAAAAATTTCCCAAGTATATATGTGCACATTCTTATCTCTCCAGCTACGAAAAATGAAAAAATGATTTGAAGAATTCAAGAAATTAAATTTCATTGCGGGAAGATCTGTTCTAAATGGGTGTGAGATCTCCAATAAAGTATATATAAATTTTAGTGTACAGAATATGATGAAGGAGTTGACAACGAAAATGGTAAAAAAAAAAATGATGGGTTCGATGCCATCAGCCGATCAAACGGATCTAATAATCAGCCAACAGGCCTGGTTGCGAGCGGAACCACCTCGGCCAGCGGCGTTGACAGCGGAGTAGTCACCGGCGAGGTGGCCCGGCAGACGGGACAAGTCGGGTGCAGCCGCAGCCACGGATCCACGCACCGAAGGTGGAAGAGGTGGCCGCAATCCGGCAGCAGCCGGAGCATGTCGCTGCCCTTGTAATCCGCCAAGCAGATGGAGCAGCACGTCGCCGTCGAATCCTTCTTCTTCAACTTCGCCTCCGAATACAGCAGCTTCGGGTAGCTCCGCAGCGTGGCCTCGTCCAGCCCCACCTCCACCACGTACGCTTCCTGCTCCGCCAGCTCGAGGACTGCGGCCGCCCGAGCCCTGCCGGCGGCTGGCGGCGAGGTTCCCCGGGTGCAGAAATAGGAAGCCAAGGTTATGGTGGTGATGAGCAAGAGGATGCCGACGGAGACGCCGATGCCGTAGCCGAAACCGCCGATGTTCTGGGAGCCGAGAAAGCCGCCGGAGCCGGTGGTGTCGTTCATCTCCGGGACGAGAACACTGCGGCGGTGATCTGATCGTGGTCAGCCATGAGATCGATGGAGTGGTGGTTTATTTGGAGGGGGTGAAGTGAAGAGATGGAGGAGAAAGTCAACGATGGCACGAGAGAGTCTTTATTTTGGGGAAGATGTATTTGATTTCAACTCCGAAAGGACATTAAAGTTTGAAAATAAGATTTTTGAAAAGATTTAAAATTTTAATATAAAGTTTATTATTTTACAAATGGTCATATTAAATACATATAATAACATATAGTTAAATTGTGTAATAATAATGTGATATTACAATATTGCTATGCTAACTATTATTTTACATGTATGATCAGAGATGCCATTTAATTTGCGGTTTGTGTTCGGATATGTATGTCAGCGGCTCCTTTCTATTCTTTGCTTCTACGCCTGATTCATGTGACAGCGTCTCGCTCGCACGTTCCATGCACTTGAGCATAGCTTGCTGCATAGTCCTTGTTTATTACAATTAGGTAAGCTCACATTAATTGTCCTTTCCTTCTACACAACCCCACCCATACATACTTTAATCTAATTTTTTTCTTTTATAATATACCTTATCTATATATATATATATGTTTTATTGTCATATATTCAAAATTTATATCCGAGAAACACATATATATAATCGATTCATAAACTCTTAACGCTAATTAACACTAACACCACATTAATTTTATGTGACTATAGATAGAGGAAAATGGAAAAAAGTCGGGCGGTAATTGAAGTGAAGTGAAGGCGTATCCAAGTTGGTCGTTGTCTTGGAGGGTTGACATGTGGAGTGGTTATTCGCTTAGCACATCCTTTACTCATTTCAGTATATGTTTTCCTTTATTTTTTTTAAAGCAATTTAAGGGCCACAATATCTTAAAGGCAAGGTCAGGGGAAATATATATATTTAAAAAAAAAAAGAAAATTAATAACAGACAACTTTTATAAATGAATTGTTTTGATGATTAACACAAAAATAAAAAGTGAGATGTTGGAAATAGCATTAGCAATGTTAGGGTGTCAAGCTAGCTAGCTAGCTGGCTTTTAATTGTATGGGCAGCACCTGCTCACCGATATCTAATAATAATGGCCTTTTTCAAGTGAGATTGACAACAATCACTGTCGATGGTAATAGATTATTGCTGGAAATTTTGAAGACGTCGCCTCCGCAACTTTCTAATCATGAATTTAATTTCTGATATTTTACTAATGTTTTAAGTACATTCATCTCACCTAGTGTACAAAGTTAAATGGAGGATCGATAGACAATAACGTGTGACATTTAAGTCTTTACAAGAATGGATAATGAGGACAAAAAAAAGTTGATCCCACGGGCCGTGCAAACGGGTTAAATCAACAAAACGTGTATTTTGCTCTTCCTTTCATTTTTACAACAATTAATTAATTGTATTGTAAAAACTAAAGTGAGGACAGAAATGGCTCTTGATTACGAAATTAAACTAAAGGAATGGCTGCTGTGAATATTTTACTCGTTCAACTTAGTCAACAAGTTTAGCGTTCTTATCATTGTTATTATAATTAACTACCATATATGATGTTTTTTAATTAAAGTTCTTAACAATATTATAGCTAGTGCGGTTATTTAATATACATGAACATTATCACGTAATTAATCATCAATTTCCTTAGTAATCTCCTTTCGTGGTAACTTAAAAAGCGTAAAAGATATTATCTTGCTAGCATCTGAACAATTCTTCAATCCTTCTGCAACTCCACTGTCCCCATTGGTCCAAATCATCAATTTCCTGAATGCGTGTTCATACTCTTTTACTCAAAACAATTTTTTTTTTTTTTTTAAAAAAGGGTACTTAAATTAATCAAACCTCAGTGAAAGAATCAATGTGAAAATTAATATTCGATCAAAAAAGAATAGTTAATATGAAAATTTTTATTTTATAATATTATATTTTTAGAAAATAATAATCAAAAATTAAATTATGATGCACTTTGCAATTGAAGGCGAATTAGGATTGAGTGTGATCTCTTACCTGTTTGCAATACAACTCAGACATACGGTAAAGTTCACAAAAGGCATTCAAAACTTAAATACTAAGCAAATTAACGTATCAAAGCAATTAATGCTTGTTATTGCAAACAATTGACTAATTAACATACGGAACAAGCCTTCTTATAATAATATGATAATAGACAATTCTCTGATCTCCCTGCCAAGTTAACACAAAAGTTTTTGTGTACTAGTATTTATATATATATATATGATAATAATGCATGAATAAAAGTTCTGTGATTATATTTTATATATGTTGTGTCATAGAAAAAAATTAAAAAAAATAAAATAACTTTTTAAACTAAGAGGAGTAAATTTTTCTCATACTGACGCGTAAATTAAATAATTTTGATATTAATTTTTTTTAATATTTCAAAAAAAGAATGAGCAATTATTCATAAAGAATTTTAGTTTTAAAAGAATTTTAGAATATTGAAATAAATAATCATCTACAAGAAATTTTATCTAAAAAAATGATAAGATAGACGTTATTTACAAAAGATAGATGTCATCCATAACAAGTTTAAATCTAGCCAAATTAAAAATATATATATAGTAAACATTATCTGTAAAAATGTTAATTTTAACAACATTATAAAAAGTCAAGATAAGTGTTATTTACAATAATCTTAATTTTAAATTATTTAATATTATTTTATATTCCTCTATAAATAAACATACACTTATTTATGAAAAAGTAGGTTTTTGATACTGATTTCAATATAATCTTCATAATATTCAGTATCTAACTTAAGTATCAGAGTATTTGCACGAGAATTTCTCTCATGCCCTCTGACTATTTCTTTTTTACATATTCAAACAACTTAACGATAACATTTTTAGTCAATAAATTTATTGATATATCTCAACAATAACAATATAGAATATGACACATTAATTGGCATCCTTGCATTTAGAAAGAAATTGTTTATATATATATATATATATAAATATTATTCCCATTACCAATAATAATTCCATGTAAATTGGGTTTTTCTTTAAAGGCCTGTTTGATTGTACTTATTTTCTATGGAAAATGAGTATTTTCCACCCAAGTTCTAACTTTTGCAGTATTTGATTGCACTTATTTTCTAGAGAAATTAAGTTCTCATTTTCGGTCACGTGATATTATTTTCTCGCTTTTGCGAGAAATGATTTTCCTAGGGGGGCTTGTTTTCCATTTCCAGCCAATTCAATCACCGCACGCACAGCACATTCGTTTCTGTCCACCTCGATTTCTCTAGTTCCTCTCCCATTCGAGCTGACTTCGTCCCCTTCCTCTTCGTGGCCATCCATCGCCAAAGTCGAGCCCCAACTCAAGCTTCATCGCCATCTCCGACTTCTTGTGAGTCACGCCATCCACCGCTAAAGACGAGCTCCGTATTGGGCTTGGTCGCCATCTCCACAAAGAGAGAGAGAGAGAGAGAGAGAGAGACTCACAGTGACAGCAACAACGTTGCGGCTGACCCAGATGGTGACGAAGAGGTTGAAAGAGCCGATGGTGCAGAAGATCGACGATGGGGTTGGAGGAGCCGATGGCGAGAGGATCGACAATGGCAAGGATCTGGTTGTTGGCCATGGTCGCGGGAGATCGACGCTGACCCAGAAGATCGACGATGGGGTTATCGGCCTGATCTTCTGCACCTTTAGAAACGCCTAGTAACGGCGATGGCAGGAGGGAGACGCAGTGTAACACCCCATCCTCCTAGAACTGCCCGAGAAGAGGTGATACGAGAAAATAAAATAAAACTAACTGATAACCAAAATTTGATACCAATAATGAGCATCTCAATCAACTGGAATAAAGCTCTGAGTCATCAAGATTAAAAACCATAACTGCATCTAAGGGAAAATTCCTAAACTGGAAATAAAAATAAACTCAAACTGATAAACACTATAAAATTAACAACTCCCAGACATCTTTTGTCTTAAACGACTCCACGTACACACACTACTGGACACTGCTGCTAGACCCCACATCTAGTACTCCCCCACTAGAATTTAGAATGGTGAAGAGTACAAGGTGAGCTACAAAGCTCAGCAAGTAATAAATTGGAAAGAATAACTGGAGTTGAATCGAAAAATATCGATACTGATAAATACTTACTGAACTTGTACTGAGAGATATAATAATTACTGGATTGCATTTATAAGATGTAATGCACATAAACGGTAAACTAAATGCAGGTATGCAACTTTGGTACGTAGGCCCATATAACTGTAATACATACCTGGCTGATATGAATACTGCAAACATAAAAACTGTAAATACATATTGTGGGCAATATGCCCCTAGCCCCCTGGTCGACATCAGGTGAGCATCTCATAACTGAGATATAACTAAACTGATACTAGTGAGATCCTCGCGGATAAGCCGCCTGGCGCGCATAATACAATGCTCATATAAGTACTGGCACACGATATGTAGTGCTCCATATAAAGTCATGCTCAATGGTCATACAAATATGTATGCACAATAATCTCACAAAATAATGCTGACCATGTCATAATGAACTGCTAAACATGATATATGATTTTTACCAGCTATATTGAGATACAAAGATTTTGAAATTTCTGAGTATAGGCATGGCATATTGGATTTTATCATATCTTGGGATAAAAATTCAATATTTGAATAATTGAATATTTATATTAAATTTAAGACTTGCATCAAGAATTTATTGGAAGCCATTCGGATGTCATATGATACTATTCAGATGATTGAGGAAGTATAAGGAGCAATTCGAATGAAAAAAATGGACTATAGCAAGCTTATTCGAATGGCAGAAATTCATTCGAATGACAGAGGCTAATTCGAATGATAGATGATATAACAAAGGCTATTCGGATCTGATAAATGACTCATTCGAATGACTCACAAATTCATTCGAATGAATTTGACAATTTTCTAACTTTTGAACTGGCAAAAAGTGACTCATTCGAATGCAACAGCACCTTCATTCTAATGAATTAATGGGATACTCACGGGTCATTCGAATGACAGAGAGACTCATTCGAATGCTAAACTATACAAAGCAAGAATTTATTCAAATCTTCAAGAACTCATTCGAATCACAAGAAAACTCATTCAAATGACAGTTTCAAAACTTCAAAAACACATACGAATGATACGATAACACATGACTCATTCGAATGACAAAGGACTCATTCGAATGACTGATACATTATAGGGGAAAAACTTACGATAACACTGAAAACTCATTCAGATGCCTCAAAACTCATTCGAATGACACAAGACTCATTCGAATAACTGGAATCTTATCAGATATAAAACTCATGATAATAGAGACGATATCTTGAATTACAAACTTAACATTACTACACCATTCCAAAAGAAATCTTGAGAAAACAAATCCCAATTGATTCCAAACAAACTTATGAATGATTCAACAATAAAATTGATAAGAATCGCTGGAAGTAATCATGCATGATCTGGTATACATAATCACTGCTCGTGCATATATATATAAATCTGAAACTTAAACAAAGAGCTATTGAAACTGATAAGGTTTACAGGGAGAAGAACTTGCCTTTCAAACTTTTTGATCGATCGAATCGACGCTTTCAATGAAAATCTCCCTATACCAAGACACTGCAATGCTTCCCAACTCTTTCTCTCTTCTTCTCACTTTTGTTCTTCACACGGCGTGAAGAACTATTGGCCATCAAACTCTCTCTCTATATATATACTTTGAAGCCCTAAAGCTCATCTCAATCTCCTAATATAACTAGGAGTCTTCTAATCTAATCATCTCACGGATGGATTCATCAATCCCTTAATCACAATAATTCTATTTACTAATTAAATACTAATATCAAATCCTTAAATGACTCTCAAGTCCTTGCATATAATTTCTCATAATATAAAAAGAATTAAATACTACTTAAAAGCTATTTTCTCAACTAAAAATATTCTAAATTTCCACATTAAAATTAAATGGTAAATTCTCTTAATTAAAATACCTCACTAATTAATTAAATAATTCTAAATAAATACTAGACCCTCTAACGGGTCGTTACACGCAAAAGAAAGATAGAGAGGGTAGAAAGTGGGTTTGGGGGTAAGAGAGGGTGTGAGAAGGACGCGGGAGGGAGACAGAAAGGGTGAGAAAATGGGTTTGGGGGTGAGAGATGGTGGGTTTTGTAATTTTTGGGTTTATTTTTATTTTATTTTATTGCTATATTTCATCACAAATTAATAAATAAAAAATGTTTATTATTATTTTTAATTTTTTGTGATAAATATAAATGTATAGAAATGAAAAATAAAAATTATCAAATTCTATAGAAAATATTACCAATCAAACAACAAAAGATGGAAAATAATATCATTTTCTAGGTAAAAAATTATACTAATCAAACAGCTTAAACTTCTAATTTTCAGGAATTCATTTTTCCTGTAATTCAATTATCTAGAATTCATTTTCTTTTCACCCAATTAAATTCTACCATTGCAATCAAACGCACCCTAATAGTTTTAGCATTAATTTCTATCTATTTACGTGCGTGCCCATTCTTATAATAAATTTGATGTATAATTCGGAACCGCCTAAGGTGGGTTGGGATCATTACATGGTGCGTTTGATTGTAGGATGAAAAGTGGGATAAAATTTCAATTTCATAGAATTTCAATTCTCACCCCTCCCTAGAAATTTCAATTTCTTGATTTCAAGAAAAATCTCCATTTTTTGAACTAAAATGGAATTCGAATTCCATGAAAAAAAATTATTTAATAAAATTTTTTAAAATTTAGATAAAAAATAAATTTTACCCTCATTTTCCACCCTATTAAACGTTAATTGAATAACTTCATAAGAAGCATATATTGTGGCCAAGCAGAGCAAGGTACCGATATGACCATGTGGGTGTATGCATGCCACACAACATTGTCAAAATCTATGTAATTTATATTAATCATTCCTAAGCCATGATTAGGACAATAGAAGTGATCGAGAAAAGAAAGGGACACATTACACTTATTTTCTATCATACTTTGAGTTGACAAATCCGGCCCTTCCCTCTTTCAACGAATTAACCATATGGGTTTGCATCAATGGAATTTTTATTTTTTAATTTATTGTTAAAAGTTTTATTGTGGGTTTAAGGCAAACATCAAAGAGCTCCTCACCTTCAGGTTAACATCTTATTCAAACTACTAATCATGACTCTGTCACAGTAAACTTGTTTATTTAATCAACTGTTATAGTAAACCTTGATTAGCAAAATGACTGCATTTTTCATTCTATGCATCACGTATAGATAAAATGTATATTTTAACTCTTGTATTTGTATGTTTTTTTCATTTAAATATTTGAACTTTTTGTTATTTTAAAAACATTCTTAAACTTGTAATTTCGAGTCAATTGCATTCTTAATTTTTTTATTATTTCAATTATACCTTTGAATTTATTTTTTTCACTAAATTTGTCAAGGTATGCAATTGATTCGAAATTATATAATTTAGGGGTCTCTTTAAAGCCATAAAAAAATTAAATATTTAAATAAAAAAATATATAAATACAAATACTAAAATATATGTTTAATCATAATACATATTTTCAATCTTTGACCTTAGTCTTATTACATTTCAGTTTACAATACCCAATTTCAAGTTGATGTTAGGCTCGGACTGGCCCGATGACCGACCCGTTCTAGAAACGGGCCGTTTGGGTCTGGACAATTGTACATTATTTTTGTTTTTTCGACTAAAAAAATAAGAAAATGAAACACAACGAATTATTTTAGTGTTGTTTTTGTTATTTTTTTGCCAAATCTAATCGAAGGCTTTGTTTGGGCTGCATTTTGTTTATCGACATTTTAGCTATTTGTGTTGGGCTTGTTGATCCTATATGTCATCTTTTGGAACCTTTGCATTTCCTTATATTATCATCTTCATATGTTAAAATTATTATAAGTATTTTTAATTGTCAGTAACTACTAATGAGTTATAACACAATCGATGAAGCAAGGCTTTGCACCCTTAATGCCCAAATTAATGGAGAGCATGTCATGGTTGAGTTGAATAGTGAGTTAATGTCAAATTCACAATAAACATAAAAGACTATTTATTTGTAACATAAATGTATAAAGTATCACACTAGCTATATGAAACACTTCCAAAGAAAAGACGGGATTTGTTAGAGTGTGAGGTGAAGTGAATTGACTTTAGTGTATTGAGGTAATGTGACTTTAAATTAAATCACGCTAATAAAATTCTTGTTTCGTATAATTAATACGTGAAACTGAAACGAATTGAGGGAAGATGAGAGGTTCACAAAATGAAAAGAGATCGTAAGAGTAGAGAGAGCTTGTCTTTATTTAGCTGTTTACAGCGTTTTTACGCCTACACGCTACCAAAATAATACACGCTGCAAATTAATATAAACTCTCAAAATCAATAAAATTGGACCCAAAATAAAATTCCAACCGTATAAAATGATTAATATATATGTCTCTACTTACCTAGCTCTTCAAAACTCAATTAAACCTTGATTAAATCCTTAATTTCTTCCAAATTCTTCCTCCATTTTCAGCCTCATCGCGCTTTCTTCTTCTCCTAAATTTACTCACTGGAACTGCTCGAATTGGAGCCCCCAAAATAGCCGAATTTGGCAGCCCAGCACGTGCCACATAGTCACAACATGGTTGCCCATCGCCTTATCAAAACGGCGTCGTTTTGGGCGCCTTATGTATAATAAAAATCAGTCAATTCTCCAGCGTACGCGCAAGCCTCCCACGGATCGAACCCGCGACCTGCCACTCACCCCTCGCGCGCGCTAACCGCCTTATCCAGCTGCCTCTTCCATAAATCACATTTTAAACCCACAACTTCCAAAAATTTCCACATACACCCTAAACTCCCTTTTCCCTTATTACATTTATACCCCAAGTTTCCATAAATTCACCAAAATCATTTTATTTTATTATTTTTCTAAATACTCCCCAATAATTAATTATTTTCTTTAAACAATACACACTCAATAATCACCAAAAATACAAATTAAATCAATATTTCCTGATTTTCGTAAATACCCCCAAGATTTTCCCAAAATTCCACTAAATTAAGTTATTTTACTATTCCCGTTAATACTCCCAAATAATTTAATTAATTACCTAAATTTCCTATTTCTTCAAAACATCATAAATTATGTTTTTTCCTTAAATCTCCAAATACCCAATAATTACCTCAACACTGATATTTATAATTATTATTTATCTCAAAGTTTCGGGATGTTATATTAGCAAATACAAAATTTTGATATCTGACCCCCAATTCAACTTTGTTGGTTCCTAATGATGGCAAATATATCTCAAGAGGGGGTGAATTGAGATTTGTATAAATTTTCGATACTTTAAAAACTTTGATGGATGGCAAAACACTAGATTTCGAAATATAGAGCTTATGTTTTGAAATAAGACTTTTTGTTAAGTAGGTTTCGAAATCTACTATATATGTTTCGAAATATACCTCACTGTTTTACAAGTTTCGAAACATGAAATGTATGTTTCGAAATTTACTTCACTATTTTGCTTGATTCGAAATCCTTTACCTAGTATTTCAAAATAACGATATTTGGAAAAGATGATTTATATATTTAAGAGTATACCAAAGATGTTTGTATATCAAAGATATGTTTTCTATGAATGTGTATTAATTTATACTCAAGAAAACTGTTTTAGCCTTTGATAACTAAACTTATGAAAACATGTGCAATAGACAATAATGATAAACAAAAGTTAAAGAACAATTGCACACAAGATATATAATGATTCGGCACCTGTCTACTCCACTACCTTCAAGCTTACCCATTTGAAAGATTTGCAATCCCAATCACTTTTACTAGTGATCAACCATAACAAGTGTTTTACTATAATTCACCCCAAAACCTTACAATGTGAGTTTTTATGGGCTCAACTCAAACCTAGCACCAAGTGAGTTTTTACAGGCTAAACTCAAACCTTACACCAAGTGAGTTTTAAGGTTAAACTCAAACCTTTGACACAATGAGTTTTAGGCTCAACTCAAACCTTTACACCATAATAAGTTTTAGGCTAAACTCAAACCTTACAACATTTACAAGATAATAAACGTTTTATCTTTTACAACCCAATGAGCAATAAATGCCTTACTATATGGTTGTACAAACCTTTTAACTTGAGGTGAGGAGAGCTAGAAGGATGAGACTTCAGATTTCAGCTTGTTTCTCCTTTTCATACTTGCAATGCACGAGAATATGATGCGTGTAGATCTTCTTGAAAGCTCAATCAAACATTTTAATCACCTCTTGTGCTTGAGTGTGTGTCTCTAGTGTGTGCTCACTTGTTCTTGCTTGTTGTCTCTCAATCAATCTCTTCTTGTTTTCAAATACTTGCTATTTATACCAAAAGATAGAAATCTGACCGTTTTATAGCTGTTAGAGACAAGACAGAAAAGTAGGTTTCGAAACATGCATAATAGATTTCGAAACATCACAATTTTACACATAGGTTTCGAAACATACTCCTCGTGTTTCGAAACATACAGCCTTTACAGCTAGATATGAACCAAGAGATAGCAATGAGTGGGAGACACAATCTATTTCCCACTAACACATAATAATGATCTCCACTTCAAATTTGAATTTGAATTTTGCAAGCCATGGAGAATGCATTAAAAAATGTTTTAAGAAGCTTTTAGATAAATATTAAAAATGCAAAGCAAAAAGCATCTCGGATCTCTGCTGACAGAGACATAGGTTTCGAAACATACTATCATAGGTTTCAAAATATACCTCTCTGGAAATGAGGTTTCGAAACATACCATCATAGGTTTCAAAACACACATATTTGGAAATAAGGTTTCGAAACATGGTATACAGGTTTCGAAACATAATTCAAAACCTGAAACAAGTGCTAATATATAGATGTTTCGAAATAGCATATGCACTTTAGAAATCATGAAAGCTTTTCAAAGAGGTTTCAAAACATGCATAGAAACATGACAGATATCAGAATGATTTGCGCGATAGCACAATCCACAGCATGTATACATCACAGCTTATTTACATTTCTTTAGTTTAAGTAAATGTCCACATTTTCTTTTATTTATATTTTACCTCCATTTATTTTAATACATAAATGTAAATATCGAAGTACCTCCTATTTGGATTCAATAAAAATATCTAAAAAATCAGAATCCAAAATAATAAGAAAGTAGATTTTGGGTTTTAGTACAAACTCAAGTTTTAACAATAATACCACATCCAAAATATATATTTTCTATTTAATAAAAAATTCATTAAAAATTGTTTTAGCACTAATAGATGTTAGCTATCAAAATACCGGGAGATAGTTTTTTAAAAAGAAAACTCTTTCTTATATGTCTCTTTATAAGGTGCTAACTTTTCAGACTTAGTCAAAACATGATTTTCATTTTCACAAAATGATTTCTGATATTGAAATTGATATATATTGAAAATCATAGTCTTGATTCATGATTTATTTAGGGATTAAACCAATATATGTTTTTCATCATTCAAACTAATATACAAAAAGTACAACAACAAACTCAATTTGAGTGAAAACTCAAAAACCAAGCACTCATAATCCCAATTTGTTAGAAATGTTATAACTAAGCAACTAGTTGGCTCAATTTGTCGCGGGGGGGGGGGGGGGGGGGGGGGGAACTCAAAAACCAAGCACTCATAATCCCAATTTGTTAGAAATGTTATAACTGAGCAACTAGTTGGCTCAATTTGTCGCGGGGGGGGGGGGGGGGGAACAATTTGTTAAGGCATTACGAGAGTAATTTCAAATGCAAAACTCGAATTAGAGATAGGATTGGTAGTGTCCTAATAAGAGGGTCTTCTCATAAATTTATCAAGTTATGAATATTTAACTTTATTCACACAATTATTATATTTAAATATAGCTTTTTGGTGTGACATTATTAAGTGTGAATGATGTTTGACATGTCACTTGTCATATTAATAGTAGCTTATTAATATTTATGCATTACAAATATTTATTAAAATAATTTATTTGTTATTAATTGGAGAAGAAAATAAAGCTTAAGATTTATATCTCAATAAAATTCAAGATAAATACGAGGTAAAATATAAAATATTAAAATGGCAATTGAGGGTCGCAAAACCTGTTTCTTTGACCCATTTGTCATTCCTTTATTTATCTATTTCCTGTATTAAGAATGCATTAGATTTAGCATTTGAAATTTTTATTTAAATATTTTTACTTAAAAAAAGAGATGAAAATGAAAAACTCTAAAAATTATAAGTTGAGTATAAAAATTACTTATGAACAAAAATATTCTTATCTCTTTCTCCTTTTCTGCCATCTTTATCATTTTCATCAACTTTTGTCACTCCTGATACCAGTAAGTTAAGCATTTTTAGATATAATTTTAGTCTACTTATTCATTTTATTTATATTTAGTTTTATTTAAATTATTAAATATATTAAATTAATTAATCCTTAATTAAAAAATTCATTTTAAAAATAAAATATATTTACACATTTCAAATTATAAAAATATTTATATTTGTTTTTTATTTTTTTGATAATAGTTATTTTAATAATTAAGAACAAATAAAACTTTAATTCTAAACATAAATTTGTAGAATTTAGTTAAATTCTATAGTTTAAATTATGTCATTTAATTTTCAAATATAAAGTAAATAAAATTTATATAGAATTCATTGATTCTAAATGAATTTTAAATTTTGATGCTCAACCTATCACTTGAACTCAAACATCATAGTAGGGGTGTTCAAAAAAATCGATACACTGTGAAAATTAGTCAAATCGAACCGAACCAAATCGATCCGATCGATTTTTTTTTTTTTGGCGGTCGAAAACGATTTGGATTCTGTCCAAACCGCGCGGTTTGCAGTTTGGACAGTTTGTGGTTCGATTTTAAACCGAATCGCCCAAGAAAATAATAATAAAATTATTATTATAAAAATCTAATAATTGGCAGCCCATCCTATTTATTTTTTACACTATTTTGTCTTTATTTTTTGCTCATATTTATTTACATTTAATTGTCTTGATTTATCAATATTTGTGTCTTTATTTATCATTTTTAAATATTTTTTTTAGTGATTTTAAATAGTATTTCAAATTGCGGTTTGGCCGAACCCAAATTAGACCGCGGTCTAGTTTGATTGAAAAATCACGCTAATAGTTTAGCGTGTTAAAAATGATTTAGACCGACCAAATCACACCGCGAACACCCTTAAAATTATAGTTAGTTGGTTGCGAGAACCAGCTGTATCTGATTAGGCACCAAAGGATGACTACCTAGTCCAACATCTTTCCACGCTCGTAAATCTCAACCGTTAAAATGCTCCCATCAGAATACAAATTGACATGATGAGCTTCTTCCACGCAATCAACGGCTCAAAAATGAAACGTTCATAACACTCGCGTATTCCGGCTGTCCACTCGAGTTCCCGTGCATCCAAGTCAAAATCATTAGACTCATCGCAAGCCTCAACTTCTGCTTAAACTCCGACGACCTCCACCACCGCAACCGTTCTCGGCGGATCTCCAACGATGGCGGCTCTGAGGCCATCGATCGTCGTCGTAATGCTTTGGACTGTATGGTCCTTGGCCGAGTCGAGCAGCGACACGAACACCGTCTACTCGCCTTGCTCGGACACAAAGGTCCAGCGCTCCGACGGGTTCACCTTCGGGATCGCCTTCGCGTCCCGGACTTCGTTCTTCTCCAATGGAAACAACTCGGTGCAGCTTTCGCCCTGTGACAAGAGGCTTTCGCTCTCATCCAACTCTCAGCTTGCTCTCTTCCGCCCCAAGGTCGACCAGATCTCTCTCCTCACCATCAACACCTCCAACTTCTCTCCGGTACCAATCTATACTCTTATCTTCGTTGCTTTTATTGTGCATGTAAATATTTTGGTGTTCATTGAACTCAGATCTGCTTAGTAAAATTCTAGGGTTTCGGTCATTGGGCTCAGTTTTGATTGCTTCTATAATTTAGCCAGATTGATTACTTGTTTTACTGCTACTTTGGACCATGATGAGTTTGAAGACACTCATGGAGTAGGAAAAATTGATAATCTAAAGTTTGGGCTTTTACAGTTCTTTATGAGATATGTATGTAGAGTCGGTTTTCCAGGCTTTGATAGTTTGGAGAATTTAGCCCATTTGTGGTTCAATTGAATGCATAAATCGATAATTCTACTACTTTTCAATTTAACCGAGTTATATTTATTGTGAAAACAGGAGAACGTAGGAATAACTGCAAATTATATATCTTCAATTTCCATTGATATAAAAACTAGTTCCGAACCATTTCTCTGCTCGAACCAGAATATGTAATATGTTCTTCAGCTCCTCCGCTTCCCATGTTGTGTTTAATAGGTAATATATAAGTACTTCTCTTCTGGACATGCTCCTCTTGTTACCGTTTTCTATTTTCTTTCTCCATTTCTGTTAATTATAAAAATGACATCATATCAGTATGTTTCAGTAACGTGATAAATGACTATGTTGTTTTACAAAATGTGAGAAAATCGTTTGATATGGAATAAATGTACAAAGCTGGAAGGCCATATTATTTAAGGAAACTCATTAGAAAGGTAAATTGATACTCCCTGAAGCTCCACTAGCACTATTGGGGCATATTTGTTAGAATTGGATATAACATCTCCAAGCTTTTGGTCTATGGATTACTTACCAAAAGGGAAAATAAAAAAAAAATAAAAAAAGGAAAGGAAAAGCTTTAGATCCATGCACACAATCACTCATCATATTAAAAAGAGTCATGGTCAAAATCTAGTTTAGATATTTTTGTGTGCATGGAAAAAAAAGATTTTAGAAGTATTGGGGAAACCATATGACATTAAACATGTTACGAGCTGAGTGCTACAAAATTTGAACATGCTATGCAAGCTGAAGAGTGAGTAGCTTGTTGCTGTGTTAGGTGTCCTTTAATGATTTGAGGGACTGTTGTGTCGAGTCCCAAGTTTCTAACTTCTGTCCAAGGCTTGAAAAGTGCTCAAACGACTTCAAGAAAGGAGCAAACAAGCAGTAGTTTTGGAAGGACAGACTCTAGAGTTGTTGGGGGGTTCAAGTCGTAGTGAAAAGGGGAAGGAACTCATTCATTTTGGAGCTATAAAGGGTTACAGCAACCTCAACCTCATACAATCTGCCCTTCACTGTTTCAATTCTCATGGGTTGGACTGTGTTTCTTATTCTTGTCCTTCACGTCTAGTTAATTTACTAGATGTTGAAACTATCATGAAGAAGACATTGAAGAACTTCTTTGTGATGAATATGTTGAAGACGAGGAGGAAGAAATTGACTTGTTACCTGTCCAAGGCGAAAGTCTTGTTGTACGAAGGGTGTCATTTTCTCCTAAGGTGGTAGAACAAGAAGATTGGAGAAGCATATTGCATATTTCACATGAAGGTAACTAATGGAGGAAAGGTTTGTGATATTATTATGGTCAAATTCCTCGTGGCACACCTGAGGTTTGCCAAAAAAGCACCAATCACCCGTGTTTTCAGAAATACCACAGTACCTGTAGTGTAATTAGTCTTTCAAGATACTCTGTAGGCTATCATTTTTATTCTAATTCTATGTTTAAAGTTTCATATTATCGTTCCATATTAGATCTTACACCGTTTTAGCCCAAATTTGCACTTGTTATGCTGATTCTTCCTCTCACTCTTAGTTAGATTATGCAAATCCCACATAACATCAGAACACAACATGGCACATCTCTAGTACCTGAAATTTCTAGCCTTTGCATCCAAAAACTAAGAGTTTCATCTTCAAAAATATCAGTAACTGGTAGACTCCTTTCACCAATGATACCATCTTAGAAATAAGAAGTCCAATGCTCCCATTTTAGTTTTTGTCTTTGTTGCTGAAAAATAAACTGCTGGAAGTTTTTAATGAGAAGAATAAACTTCCATAATCTCATTGATTCGAGGGATGCAAAATATATATACACAAATTCCTAAGAAATCTCCTAAAATATAGGACTAGATTACAACAACATATTTCAGATTAGGATTGGATTGAATTTAGGACTTCCTTATTTGATTTTTTGGAGCATCCTTGTTGAGTTTTGCATTGAGTATTTTTCTAAAAGGATAGAAGGAATCAGGAGATCTCTCGAGTGATTGGAAGTGGCTAAATAAACTAAGTTAGGAAGAGGCTATCTTATGTTGTATATGTAAGGGGCAGTTTAGACTTTGTGTAGTCTAACTTAAAAACTTTGTAATATCTGCCCAAATCCTCTATAAATAGAAGGCTTAGGCGGGTAGTTGTGATCACTTGATCATTCTCAATTCTATAAATGAGTGATAGTGCCGTAATCTGAGAGGAAGGGCTTGTATAGAGAGTATTTTGTAATCTCATAAGTATGGTGTACTCGTGAAGGGATTTGTGAGGGTTTCTTGTACTGATTCATACACGATTTCTAGTGGATTGCTCTCAGACCAAGGCTAGATATAGGATTGCTCACAACAATCTGAACTAGGATAAATTCTTATCTCTTATGTGGTTTGGTTGTCTCTTTCCCTATTTCCATTATTGCTTTAAATTCTGCTTTTACATTATGTTGATTGATTTGAATTCGGGTGAGGGTGTGTTTTACATTTGGCTGAGATTAGAGTGGTCCTAGAACTCCTAATCATAACAATCCTTATCCTTCTTTTTCCTTATCTTCTCAGCTTGAACTCTCCTTCATCTTATCACATATTAGTCTTTATCTTCTTCTCTTCTTATCCTTTCGTTTATAACTTGAATTTTCTCCTTTATCTTCTCCAACACTTCCTCTCAAGCTGATGAATAGATATCCATCATTCCCAGCTTACCTCGAATAGATTCAAATCCTTGCTTTTGCATTGCTTTTCTTGAAACTCAATAGGGATATAAGTAAGACTTATATTTCATCTATCAATTTCTTCCTTGACAATGTGTCGGTCAATTCTTATGGGTTTCATTTGGTCATGTTGTATAAGATTATTCACAATGCTAATTACCGACTTATTATTACTATAGAGAATTTTTGGGGAGGACACTAGTAGGTGTAGGTCTTCCATCATTTTTTCCACTCAAATTACTTCACATATACCTTGAGCAATAGTCATATACTTTGTTTTTGCACTGCTCATTGCCACCACTAGTTACTTCTTGCTTTTCCAAGTTATCAAATTATCCCATAATTTTGTGCAATAATTGGATGTAGATCTGATGTCTTCAACAAAGCTAGCCCAATCAGCATCTACAAATGCATTGATCCCTCTATCTCGACTCTTCTTAAATAAGAGTCATTTCCCGGGGTCCCTTTGAGGCACGTGAGAATATGATATGCTGCCTCAAGATGTCTTCTTGCAGGTGAATGCATGAACTGACTAACCATGTTTGCAACATATGCAATGTCTGGTCGTGTGAGTGATAAGTTTCAAGCTCTTAGGTTGAGGGCTGGTCAATTGAGAGAATTCAAGTGAATTCCAAGAAAGAAGAATTGAATTTTAGGGAGAAACAGATAGAATGAGGAGAAGGGAGAAATGGAGAACGAGAGTGAAATGAGAGAGAATCAAGAGGGAGAAGAACTGATCATTCATTCAATCGATAACCTTCTCACCATGCTGTAGGTTCTTATATAGAGAATCTCTAGCCAATTCAATAGCTCATCTAACTACTTAACAGCCTAACAGATAGCCGTCTATACAACCAACCCATTCTTGCCTACTAATTAACCGACTCCTTTAGTTAGACCCCTAACGGTTTACAAGGTCAGTTCCCTACCCAATTACAATATTGCCCCTAGGGTTGTGACAATTTCTACCCTTTCAAACAATTATTGTCCTCAAGAATTGACAGTTGCCGACCCTGTTCTTCATCCAATTCCAGCCTTCACAATTTGAATTCTTCTTTGCCTTTTCTTGTTCTTTTCTCTTACTTGCCTTGGCCTTTTTTTCTTTCTCCTTCTTGGCTTTATCTGATGAATGAGAGAGAAAACATCTCATTGTTCAACATATATTTCAAGTTCTCTTGAAATACCTCATTTCTTTTCCTTTGCTAAAATCAACCCCAACTCCTCTACATCTTCAGCAGTTGAGAAAAATCCAACAATATCATCTTTAACTGCTTTTTCCTTCTCCCCTTTGGCTCTATTATGTAGATCCTCAAAAAGTAGTGTTGCATTGTCATTAGGTATTGGAGTACCTCATTTTTAAGAGAAACAAACTTAAAGTCTTCAAAATCCACTATTGCTATGATCATATCCCTTCTTGAATTTATAGTATCTTTTACCTCATCTTCCCTATAGATCTCCTTATTAGGATTATCGTTTACTTCTTGAATTTCTTAATCTATTGCAGAAAATTCATCTTCTTGCTATAAACTGGGGGTAGCCATAAAATTACCTTTATTCTGCTGGTTGCTCTTAAGAAAACTTTTAAGTGGCAACCCATGCTTTCTGCAAATGGCTTTCAATGCCAATTCTTGCAGCTTCGCCTTCTTCGCTACTTGTTTCACCGTAGTAGGACATAACATATTCACCATATGCCTTAGCATTAAGACCATTAGTGAATTTTAATACGAAATAAGACTCATTTAAGGTTGGATGGGAATGGAGAGCTCGCGTTTTCAGTTTCTCAAACGTGCCCAAATACTCTATAATTGAGTCCTCGTGTTCCAGCTTGTTGATCTTGTCATTGTAACTCTCGTCTCGAACCTGATTCTTCTTGGTAGACTTAGTCAAATATTCATCAAACTTTTGATAAACCTTTCAATTTGTTGTCAATACTAACCCAAGTATTTGCAATTCCTGTATCCATCTTCTTAGTTCAAATCCTTGCTAATTTGCCTCCAAATAGCACTTCGTCCTTACTTCAAAATCGCGCCTTCAAGATCACCAACTCTGTTGACCTTCCGATACCTTCCTTCTTTTGTTGCTTACGACTCGGTCCTTTCGACACTGTTGATAGGTTGATCTTCCATCCCTTCTAATCGTCGATTTCTCTAGAGTCTTCTGTTGTTCGTTGCAGTCCACCACCGCCTTCGCTAATACCACTTTGCCTTCAACTTCCAAGCTGAGAATCTTCGTAGTCATAGTCTTCTATTCTGCATTTGATTTATTGCGGATTCAAAATCGCCCAAGCCTACATCCACTTCTTACCCAATCACCGACCACTGGCCAAAATTCACCTAAATTCTTGAATTTCACCATGCAATGATGTTAGTACTGGAGAAACTGACAAGGCTACTTGACAAAATTTTGGAAGGAATTCTCTGGTTATCGAAGAGAGAGAGAGAGAGAGAGAGAGGAAAATCAGAATATTTTCATTGCATGATTGGTTGTGGGCCCCTTACATAGATATAAGTGGTTGGGGTCCTTCTAGAAGGTGGCCCTGTCATGTCTTTGCTGTGAATTTGGTACACTCCTAATCCAGTATGGATTAGGAGATGATTTCGGTAAGAAACGAATAGAACAGAGCAAGGAAGAAGGAGAGTGGGTAGGAAGGAGGAGAAAGAGAAAGAGAGCACTTTATTTGGGGTCACATTATTTTGGGGAAGGGAGTGAGTATTGATCCGAGGAAAATTGAAGCTATGGTGAGTTGGCCTAGACCTGTTATTGTTAAGGAGTTGAGAGGATTTTTGGGATTGATGGGGTATTATAGAAAATTTATTCAGCACTATGGAGTGATTTGTAGGCCGTTGACCGAGCTTCTTAGGAAGGATAACCTCCATTGGAACTTCAAAGCGGAGGCAACTTTTGGGGCCGCCCTTAAGAAGGCCATGACCCAAGCTCCAGTTTTGGCGCTGCTTGATTTTTCTAAGCCCTTTGTTGTGGAGATTGATGCTTGTGACAGTGGAGTGGGGGCTGTGCTTTTGCAAGAGGGGAGACCATTAGCTTACATGAGCCAAGGTTTGGCTCTTAAGCATTTAGGGTTGAGTGTATATGATAAGGAGCTTATTGCTGTGTTGGTGGCTGTGGATAAGTGGCAGCATTATTTGGAGAGCAATCCTTTTGTAATTAGGACCGACCTTAAAAGTCTGTCGTTCTTGCTTCAGCTGAGGCTGCATACTCATTTGCAGCGGAAAGGGGTTTCTAAGCTCTTGGGGTTGGATTACACAATCCAATACAGGAGGGGGAAGGAGGATGTGGTGGCAGATGCCCTATCTAGAAGGGAAGAGAAGGGGGCTTGTCAGGCTATTACAGCAGCAACACCTGATTGGGTCAAGAATATTGTGGGGAGTTATGCTAATACGGAGTGGGTGCAATGGTTGTTGGCTCAGTTGGTTGTCCACCCAAATGATCAGCAGGGTTATAACACTCTAATGGAGTGATCCGGTTTAAAGGAAGGATCATGGTGGGAAATGATGAGCAATTGAAATCTCAGATCATGCAAGCACTGCATGGTTCACCTGTAGGTGTAGGTGGGCATCTGGACGTGAGGGCAACCTACCACAAAGTGCGATAGTTTTTTTATTGGCATGGGTTGAAGACGGAGGTGGTGAAGTATGTGTTGGCATGTGAGATATGTTAGTGCTGCAAGCATGAATAGGTTGCTTCTCCAGGGTTGCTGCAACCATATGCCCATACCAGAGCAAGCATGGGAGGACATCTCTATGGATTTCATAGAGGGTTTGCCTAAATCAAAGGGCAAAGATGCAATCTTGGTGGTAGTGGACAGGTTAAATAAATTTGCCCACTTCCTCAGCCTCACTCATCCTTCTTGAGCTTCAGAGGTGGCCCGGGTGTTTTTGGATTCAGTTGGGAAGATTCATGGAATCCCTTAGACTATTGTGTCGGATAGGGATAAGATTTTTATTAGTTCCTTTTGGCAGGAATTGTTCAGGAGTTTGGGGGTTGGGCTGCACTTGTCGACTGCTTATCACCCTGAAACCGATGGCCAAACCGAAAGGGTAAATCAATGTTTGGAACCTACGCTGCATGTGTTTTTCTAGGCCTAGGAGTTGGCATAAGTGGCTTTCCTTAGCCCAATGGTGGTACAATTCAAGCTACTACATGGCTATCAAGCGGACTCCTTTTGAGGCCCTATTTGCATACTGTCCACCCTTGTTACTGGCTATCATGAGCTCCTCAGCTACCCTGGCTGATGTGGAGCACTATTTCCAGCAAAGGCAGGAGGTTCTAACAGATTTTAAGGAGTTAGCTACAGCCTGCAATCGGATGGTGCAGGCTGCCAATAAGAAGAGGAGTGCCAGAACCTTTGCTGTGGGGGATAGGGTGTTCTTAAAAGTGAAGCACTTTCTTCAGCCTACTTTCTCAAACACTCCAGTGTCTAAGTTAAGCCCAAAATATTTCGGGCCTTACACTATACTTGCTAGAGTTGGAGAGGTAGCCTATCGGTTGTAGTTACCTGCTGGAGTGAAGGTACATCCCGTATTTCATGTTTCATTATTGAAGAAAGCAGTTGGTCCTCATACTGCTACCAGCCCTGTGTTGCCGCCTATGGAAGGGGAATCTGACGTGGTGTCCAGCCCTGTGTTGCGAAGTTGAAGTGGTGATGGAACCCCAGGCCATTGTGGATAGGTGGGTTATATATCAGGGTACAGCCCCTATTACCCAAGTTCTGATCAGGTGGTCCCATCTACCTCCGGATCACCCTACTTGGGAATATATTTGCCGGATGTGCTGAAGCAGTTTCCTCGGGCTATCAATCTCCTCTAAATTCTTGAGGACAAGAATTCTTTCAGGGGGGGAGGATTTGTTAGGACCCGGGGGTTTAAATGTAATAAGGGATTGATTGGTGTAACTGTAGACTAATTGGGCAGGGGGTCAGGCGGGGAGGACGGTTAGTCAGTTGTAAATGCCTAATAAGTAGGCTGTTGTAGGAGGAAGGCATGTCTTGATTGAATAACAAATTATTTCTCTTATTCCCTCTCGTTCTCTCTCTCTTCCTATTTCATTCTCGCCCTCATTTCTGTTCTTACTGGAATTCCGCCCCATTGTCAGCCGTTAACCTAAGTGCTTGACAATAGCTTCCGATCTATCAACTTGTCAATGGCTCCTCTACTCGCATTTGTATATCTGACGTGGCTGTGGTCACTTGCTGAAGGCTGAAGCTACGCCTCCATTTGCATCATTCTTGTTCCATCCGCCATTGCTTCCTACATCCAATTGACTGTCGAAGGCCAAGGTTTGAAGTTCTACTTTGCTTCACTGTCTCAATCGTGGAAATTCAACAGAGTCCACTGCAGTAGCCGAGTATTGGCTGCTACAAATCCACCTGCTATGTCTGTCGACTCTAGTGCAACCAATGGAATTCACTGGTCTGCTTTGTCGTTCAATTTTTGAACGAGACTTGCCGGATTTCACAGTCGAGAGTTGCCTGTAGCTCAGCTTACTAAATCGCCTCTAGCTCATTCCTGAGAATTGCTTGCTCGATTACGATCTGTCTCAAGTACCTTCAAGTCGACTTGGAATGCACTGCAGAAATTATCAGCATCGGAAAACAACAGCCTAGAACTGTCGGACATTACCAGCCGAGGAACGTTTGGCTCCGTTACAGTCCTTCAAAGTCGCCTTTGACACTTCTCCAGGAGTTGTTGGAGATTCGCCTAACTCGTCGGACTTACGGCGACTGTCGGAAATGTTTCTGGAAGTCGCCTTGTCAATTGTTAAAGCTTCCTGAATCACAGCCGAATTGCTCTAAACAGCTACCATGAGAATTGGTTGGCCTATATGCCGCCTTCTGATAATTCTCTTTCTGAAAGTTCAATTGATTCCGTTGCTGCTAGGGATCGCCTAACAATCGATCGATTTCTGCAGCTCCGAATCACTAGAATTACCGTGGATTATAATCGCCTCTGGAACTGATTCTGGGAGTGGCGAATTGCAGGCACTGTTCCGCTTCAAAGTCGAACAATAATTGCCAGAGTTCCAGCCAAAAGCCCCCTGACACTGCTTTGTCTTTCAATTCCGAGCCACAACCTAAGTCACAATGCAGTAGCCAAGAACAGCAATCGCCAATAATCTACTGTAACCTATCGCCAATGATTGCAAACACTATCTACTTCCTGACCCAATCGATCTGTCCTGCTGAAACTGCCGGAATTTATGGAAACACTCTCCTGAAACAGGCTCGACTCTGATAGCACCTCCTACAACTGATCGCCTCTGTTGCAGCTTCTTCAAAATCGCCTTCAATCAGCTTCTGAGGAAGGCCTTGCTCTGATACCAAATTATCATGACCCTAGGGTTTCAACAGAGAATTAGGGTAGAAATTGAGGAAGAGAGGGGAAAACAGAAAGAGGTGGAAGAAACAGGGAGATCGAGAGAGAGAATAGAGGGAGAATCAGAAGGAAGAATGAGAGAGAGACGCTTGAGGGGGAGAGAAGACAGGTCCGAGAGGGAGAGAGAGTTTGGAGAGAGAAAAATCAGAAGTTCAATTGATATTCTGGATGATCCCCATTACAACAGCGTATGTAGCTACTACAACAGCTCAACAGAATTAACTATTTTCTCCTGAGGGATAATTTGCTATGCTCAACCCTACCGTAAGCTCTTATACATCCTAGGGTCCTGACATGGACCCTTTCCCTTGCTTGTCAAGAGGGTGCTTAAAAGATGCTTTTTAGAGTGATGACAAAATTTTAAGAGATGCAATTTATTCATTTTCATCTGTATTCATCTGTGGTGATCTTTTGTGCCTTTTCTTATCTGAAAGGTTTTGGAGTGATGGAAGTTCAATCAGGGTTTTGTTTTTCTGAATTTCGAAGTTTCAGATTCTTATTAACTTGTTCCTAGCCACAACCCTGTTTCCCATTGAAAAAGAGCACCCACCAAAAGCAATAAGAATAGTATTGTTCGAAGAATGTTTTGCACTTTTATCTTTCAAGGAGTTGGTGGATCCATTTGGATGGTAGCTTGGCTTTGCTATTTCTGTAATTTTATTTCCAAACCCTAGTAGAGAAGAGATTTGTAATTTGGAGGTGAAAATGCTATTTAGCTAGTTGTAATGTGGTTAACTGGTAGAATGTGACAATTAGTATTACATGATGAAACTGCCTTTTTTCCATCCCCCAACAAAGACTGGCACACACTAATTATGGTACTAGTAATGTTCTTTTGGTGTAATTTTGAACTTCTACCAAGTAGAAAAGCATGTAGCCCAGCCTATTACACGTCTTTCATCCCCGTGACTTTTGGGACTGCCAGGATTCTTATGGTGGGTATATGGTTGCATTTGCTGGTCGAAAATATGCTGCAAGATCTCTTCCTGCTTTCGTCGCAAATGGCACATACACAGTAACCAGCTTTACTCTTGTAAGTGAAATTTTTTTGTTTTGTTTGCTATTTCAAAATTTTATATGCTTTCATTTTATATACAAAAGGCTCGCATTATGTTGTGGATGCTGATTTCTAACCTTAATATGCTTCCATTTCATGTATAAAAAGACTTGAATTATGTTATGGATGCTGCAGGCTCTTGAATTCAAGAAGGGTAGGCTGCAGAACTTTTATTGGAAGAGAGATGGCTGTGCTAAATGCTCAGGCGACTCCAACTTTGTGTGCCTCAACAATCAAGACTGTGCAATCAAAACAAGCAGTTGTAAGAACCATGGGGGTTCTGTCGACTGTAGCATTGGGATACAAATGGCTTTCTCTGGCACCGATAAGCACGAGGCAGTTTTCAACTCGTGGTATGAAGTGAAGAACCTTCGGCAGTACTCCCTCTATGGCCTTTATTCCAATCTCAGGGATTCTCTAACCGGTCAGTATAACAAAATCTTCTAATTGTTTCTGTAGATTTCACCGCAGGTAACTGTTGTTAGTTGCTTTGTGTTGCCCTCTTGTTTAGTAGTTGTCTTTTCTGTTAGTGCTTTAAATTTAATTGCAATCAGTCACTTTCATCCTCCGTTCTTCTTCGGGAGTTGGATCAAAGTTGTGTAAATTTCTATATTGAAAATGGATTTGTTGTGATCATTATTAACAGAGGTGTTATCGGATTCCTAATGTTTTATCATAAGGGCCATTGGATTCTCTATGTCGTGCTTTTATTTATTGATTCGAATCTAACGTTGATTTGATTTACCTGAAGCAAAGGCGATAAAGAGGAAGAGGTTATCCAAATATTTATTTTGTTGGCGGGTTTTATTCTTCTATCAGACATTGAGGAAAAATTTATGAGTCAGCTTTTCCATAAAATTAAAATATTCTAATGACTGTGTTTTTTTATTGTCTTTAGTCATTACTTACTAGCAAAGAAAAAAGGGAAGTGTTTCGAACCTTTGGTAAAAATTAGAAATAATCACACTTCATAATGAGCTACGTCTTGTGAAAGTTTACAACAGGAAAATTAAGAAATAATAATAAGAAGAAGAAAAGAAAAACGAAAGTTTTGTTTTTAGAAAGTTAGGTCTTGTTTTAGTTTTTAATTTTGAATTTAAATTTATTTTGAATTTTATATTTTAAGTATTTGTTTTGAAATTGTAAAAAATATGTATTTTTTTTGTTTGTAGTGTTTTTCACCTTTTGAAAATTTTGAGCGAATTGATGATAAAAATAATTAAAATAATTTTTTACTATTTGGAGTTTTTTTATAATTTTTTATTCTTGAAAATATTTTTTTAAAATATAAACATATTACGTTTTTATTATTTTAAAAAATTAAAAATGATAAGAAAAACAAGATCTTATTTTTTGAGAACAATTTTGATTTGTCAATAACGATTCTTCTGCATGTAGTTACTGGCCACCAATATTAGTCGTCGTATGATTTACCAAAATTATATGACTTTTATTTACTTTAAGAATGCAATAAACAAATCATCCACTTGCTTTAATTATTGTAATGAAAATTTTTATTTATTAGTTATTGCATGTTAAATAAATTTTGTACTAAAAATTTATAATTACAGAAAACAACTGTCTCACATTATACATATAATATTTTGTATAAAAATTCTGTGTATATATATATGTGTGTGTGTGTGTGTTGGGGGGGGGGGGGGGGGGGGGGTTGGCTGGAAAATTATGATGATGGATAACTATGGATAATTAATCCAACTGTATGTCACTAATTAAGCTTGATAAACAAATAATTAAAAAGCAAATCCACTCAATGGATAGGCAGTGGCGATGCCACCCATGTTATTTTTAATTTTGCTTTTTTAACTTTTAACAAAAATAAATTATAGATGATAAGAATGAACAAATAAATTTATGTGTTGATGCCGTTGACTTTACATAAAAAAAAACTTGATTTTGTTTTTTTTTTTTTCTAAGAAATGAGAAATCTCTTTAAGATTAACTTGATTTGAGGTCGATAGCGACATTATTAGCTATGCCTGTTATGGATTACACAAGAAAAGAAATAAAAAGAGAAAAACATTCACAGTGAAATTGCAAAACTTAGGTAAGCCAAAACCAGTCGCCTTCTTCTTGTAGACATGGTGTGGTAATAAAGTATTTAAAATTTTATATAAAATATTAAAATTTGAATTAATGTGATAATTTAAAAAGTAAAATTATTACTTAAAGATAATATTTAGTTAAAAAACAATAATAAGGCTAAAAAATAATTGTCGCATGAATTATACTCAATATCTAATTCTAAATATATATAAATTATGTTTGTATTTAAATTTATTCTATAGATATATTAGAAGAGAGAGTCACTCACGTTTAAGAATTGATGGAGCCAAACTTAAACACTCTAAATGAATAAAAAAAAAAAAAGAAGCAGCCGCCTTTAATTTTCAATCTCCACTTGTAAACTTCGGATAGACTTCCACTGGTGAGAATCTTGTCCTGTGCATTAGTGTTCGACACCTGGCACCCATTCATTCGCATAATTCAAACTCAAACTATTAATTATTTGATAAAAAAAAGTTCGTACTACATCACAAATATAGTTAGCTAATAAGTAACGTCCACCTATGTTAAAAATTCACTACCGGGTAGCTGATCAGCTGGTCTTTCAATATTTTTAGGTGCCCCTTTGTGACATATATTAATAATTTCTCATATTCTTCTTAAGAAATGAACTCATACGAGTCGCTTATTAGTGCTCCAATTAGCTCTCTACGACATTAAATTTTCTCTTTTGTTTAGAAAAAAGATAAATTCATCCCTGAAAATTTTATTTTCATATTATTTATTGATAAATCATATAAATGAGGTGGTACGAACTTACCTAATATTTTTATATTTGTAAAAAAATTGATTTAATATTTTGCAAAGAGCATCTGTATAAAATTAAGTATTATAGGTTGTTAAATTTCTATTATTCTTTTTTTATTTTATGAAGAAATTTTATTCAAGATAGAGAGTATGTTATGTGTTGTATGACTTTTATAAATAAATAAATAAATAAATTATAAATTTTAAAACTAACCATGAAAAGTGAGATAACCCAGAGAAAATGACAATATCTTATCCACCATAACAACGATTATTGCATGGAATCTTGATTACATTTATTTTGTTAATTATGACCCAAAATAACAAAAATTCATAAGGTTGATAACAAGTTTGATTATATATGTCACACCCTTCTATATATAAAACTAGAAAACAGTTCACAAAACAGCCTCCCAACCACCTTTCGACTTTCATGTACCTAACATATACCTCACACCCAGAAAATTCCAATGGCCAGTACATATATATGTATATATTCCTCCCATAATCCTTAATCAAATGTGTTGATGCAGTCAAAATTAGTTTTTATCACCCACTTACAATTAAAAAAAAGAAGAGAAAAGATCCTGGGTGACAGGAACACTAATATTTTTTAAACTTATCTGTTAAGAGTTGAATTTTAAATCCTCTATTCCTAGGCCAGGTGAAGTAACTGAGGGATGCAAACAATCTTGCAAAGAGAGGTTGGCTTGGCTTGGCTTCGAACCCTGCTTTGATTTAATTTAAATGGTAAATCTTTTTCCCATATTTAACACATATGTTTATTAGATTTTATTTTAATTTTACGTGGTAATAATATTTATGTTGGGTTGAAAGAAAAATGAACTGTGTTACAAACACTCTTTTATTCTGTTACTGTTTTGAGGTATATAAAAGAAAAAAACTTTTCAGTTGCTCCCAATGCGGATAACATAACAGTGTCTATACAAAGGAAATTGTGTTCTTTCTGATTATGAATACTTAAATGTGTAATTATGACTACAGTTTACTATTAGAAGGTTGAGAAATATATTATTAATATTTAGTTTAGTTTAATTTGATTTTAGATTTAGAAATTAAATAATTTAATATATATTTAATTTAATTATAATCTAATTTATTTTGTTAAACTCTGTCAAAGTCGAGAAAAACAACCTAACCCAAAATTGACTCGAATTAGGTAGTTGTTGGGATTGTTATTTTTTTTTTAATAAAAAAGAAGTTAGTGGGTGATTGTTATTTTTTTTTATTTTTATTTTTCACAAATTAGTGGTCGGATATGATATCTTAAATATTAAAATTGGAAATTTTAACATGATTATGTTAATATTTAATTAATTTATTTAATATGTGTAATTATAAACTTTACCAAAATATAACTCAAAGCACAAAAAATAGTGATGAAATCTACCGAAAATGAAAAGGCAGAGCAAAAAGCAACAGATATTTCAGTAGACGCTTCTTCTTGTGGCACGCGTCCTTGTGTAGTCTCTATTCTTCTCCTTGCTTCCTCTGCTTCAAATTGCACCGACAGAAATGGCACCCTCCGCCCAAATGGGGTTTGTTCGCTTGAGCGGTTGAAGCTGGTTCTGCTTTCTGGGTATGTGAATGAAATACTCTCTTCTCATCCCTTGTGCAAACAAAACTCGATAGTATTGGCAGAATACTGTTCTTCAAAGTTGACTCTCGCTATTCTCTCTTGAGGTAGTCTCTGGTTCAATCTAACTCAAGTGTCGAAAGCCGGAGTTGGTTTTTCATCGTCTTTCTCAGGATATCCTCTTTGTTCTTCACCACCTATTGCTGTTTTGGTCTTTTACTTGCAGCGAGTTCATTTAGGTATTTACAATAACATAGCTTGAATTCTTCTTTCAGTTTTGGTTCTGGCATTTGCATTTTAAAATTGGCCATTTAGTTTGTTTTCTTGGTTCTTATTTGTTCGGTTTAATCTTAGTTCTTTTGGGCAAGCCTTCTGGACAAAATTACAGAATCCTTGAATCTAGTGTCAGTAAATTTTCGATGACTGAGTAATTGTAGATCCTCCACGGAGATCACCTAGTAGAGTTTTCCAAGTACTTGTTGAATGACTTTGTCAAAATTTTGGTACTTGGTAGAAATACTAAATTTTTATGAACTTAAATTGCAGGAACTAGACTAAGTAATCCAAAAAGTGAACTCTAATTTGGAGGCTGTATGGCCATGCCCACTGTTTTCATGAAAGAAAATGAAGGGATTTTGAACAATCCCGTTTTCCAGCCTTCGTCTACTTTGGTGCCTTGGTGGAGTGGACTCGGATCTCAACCGGTTGATGGTGGATCTGGAAGCCAATTTAAGTTTTCCCATGTGGAGCAATCCACCGGTGGAGGCCAACTGACTGCCCCTAAGGATTCTGGGTGTGATATGGAGCAAGGTCTGGAGAAAGGGAGCATACTTCAGTTCACCATTTCTCCAGGTAATTTCTTCAACCTTTTGCATTATTGATGATTACAACCATACTAGAGTACTGAAAAAGTAGTGAAATAGTGCTGGGGGAAGCAGTTGCAGTAATATTTAAGTGGAATATCAGTGAAAATGCGAAATTGTTATCCAGTTTCTGAGCATGAACAGACATCACACTCATCACACTTTCTTAAATCTAATGTTAATGACTTTAAGAAGTTTCCATATCATTGTTATGGTTAATTACATCCGCAAAGACGATATTCCAATCATTCATCACGCATGAGTATCCTTTGTGTGTCTTTGTTGCATAAATTGATAAGGTATAAGATGTGCATATTGATTAAACATTGAACTCTGTTACATTTGTGGATATGAATGGTGGATTTGCAGTGAGCATATGCACCCAGAGGTTAAGGAAGATAAAAATATTACTTAACAATCTAGATAGCAAAGGATGGAAGATGAGAAGAGGGTCATTCTCTCGATTTCCTGTGGATTTTTCCTTCTTTGTCCTGTGACTTGGTGACAGTGCCTCTATGGGACTTGAGCATCTTTGATAGAGAAAGTTCCTTTTTGGGTTAGGAGTTAATGTTTTTCACCGTGGACTGCAGATTTTTTTGATGTAAGAGAAGTATTGAGTAGTCCCTGTTTAGGGAAAATGGAAAAATTAAAATAATTACTTAATCTAATGTTAGTTTTTTCCCTTTTTTTTTTTTTGTTTCCCCCCTGAAGGTAGTTGAAGGTGGAGGATTACTAGTTCATACGAGGTCAGTTGGTACATAAGCCGTGTCACCTCCCTCTCTTTCTTTATGCCACATGTAAATTATTGATATTCAGCATAGTATGCTCAAACAGTTCATGATTGACAATTTTGAATGAGACTGTTGTTTGATTGGAGAAGGCATACAGTTTAACTGTTTAATCACCGTCATATTTGTATGAGATCCCTTTATTTTATGGATAAATATACTAAAAAGTCTATCAAAAAACTCTAAAAATGTGAAATGCCATTCATGTAGTTCTTTAATAGAAGCTTGTCATGACTTTAAGGTAAGAATTCATGAAAGTTGGTGACATTTCTTAGTAAATCCAGGAGAAGATTGGTTGAGAGCATTGGGAAGATTTTCTGTGATTTGTTCACCATGCTGGAGTTATAGTGATCTCCTTACCAATCCATTCAAAGAGGTTCCTTTTAGAGACTTGCCATTGCATTGAAGGTTAACAAAGCTTGGTTGAAATATAATATTTCTAAAAACCTTTTGGTCATACTTAATCCCATTAATGGTTTGGTTAAATGGATTCTATTTGTAGCTCTTCAATATCCTTATCTATGGCCATATTTTTTGTATGCTGTTATGTTTGATGTCATGTCTAATAGTTTTTTGTTAAGGTTTTCTCTTTTAGGTCTTCCTCTGTTTTTTTGTTACAAACTTTTTTCATTTCATCCACTTTCTTTACAAGTGTGTCTATTGGCCTTCCTCTCACGTTTTCAAATAATTTTAATTACGTCTATCTTCAATATACAACAATGTTATTATAAATAATCTTTTTTTTTTTTTTTTCATCTTTTCTTATATGGCCACACATATGTTGTAATCATATTCTGCATACATTAATATTTAATTGTCCAATTTATGCATATAACAAAGATGGTCTTATAATCAGCTAATACAATTTCTTTTTTTTGACTTTAAAATTTTTTTACGATCGTATGAATGATGTGTTTTTAATTTAATCATCCTACATTAATTATGTGGTGACATCCTCGGATCTTCCCTTTCTTTTTGAATAATTAATTTAAGAGATATAAACTAATACTTTCTAGGAATAACTTGATCTACAAGTCTTTCTGGGACATCATCAACCCTTTTATTTTTATTAAAACAACAATATACAACATGCTCTCTTGGTTCTTATTTTGTACTTGTACCTCCTCAATTCATCACCTTGACTCTTTTGGTTTGGAGCTTTTCTTCGTGATTCTCTTAAAATAGTTTTTGCTATATTTTGGATAGTAATAACCATTTCGATGCACACTGATTTAGTATTACTTTTCATAATCCAATTCTTTTGTTACACTTTTTTTTTCTTAAAAATAAATTGCTTTCTCCTTGTAGATTTCACAATTTGATTCATGGACTTTGTTTCTTTAATAATTTTTTCTCCATTTTTTGTTATGGACATCAAAGAGTATTAAGCTTATATTGAATGGTTTGGCATTCTTTTCGTATAACTTTACAATTGTTATAGTATAAGCAATCCTTTTGCCTCCTAAAAAACTAATTTATTTAGATAGCTGATAACCAATTTTTATTGTCACTAAACATTTATCCCGCTTCTTATACATGATATAGACATTGATGAGGTCATATACTATGACAAGATCTGAAATAGCTATTTCCTCTCTTTTTCAAAGTCATACTGTCCATGCACATCTCTATAACTGTTTATCTTTGCTCATATAACCAGTCAAGTCACTCCTATAAAGATTTTGGTAAGATTTCCGATAGAGTTCCAACCAACAATCAAGTATTAGTAACAAACAACTTTCCAGCCAAGAACAAGATCACCCAGGGCATTCGAGAGGCCCTCTCTCTCCCAAATTCCTATCGAAAAACAGCCTGCCCACCTCTCTACCCCCCCCCCACCCCTTACATATTCCTCCCTTTACCCCTTAACCGAATTCTGTTATGCCATAGCTGGGCTGTTACACCAGCGATACCCCATTCTACCCCTTACGCACATGGCTAGTTGTTATGCCAGCCAACTTATTTACTCCTCTGCCCTTGATTGTTGCCCCTTAGACCTTCTTTGATAAGTCAAGTGAATCGGGGGCCTATCATTACTCCCTCCCCCAACTTTCACCTTGTCCTCAAGGTGGAAAGATGAAAATTGCTGCTGAATCACTGAGTAAGGCTCCCAAGTGGCTTCCAATGGTGGAAGGCCCTTCCATTGGATCAACACTTCTGCTCCTTTCATGTTCTTGCCAGCACTCGACCGCACTCCTAGCACTGCTGAAGGTTCCACCACCATTTCCAGGTCGTCATTAAGCTGTTGGGGCAGCTCTATAGTAGCCCTCACTGCACCCTTAGCCTCCCGTAGTTGGGACACATGAAATGTAGGGTGGATTTGACAATGTGGTGGCAGTTTTAGTGTGTAAGCTACCGGACCTACCTCATTTTCAATCTCAAACGGGCCATAATAACGAGCAGCCAACTTCTCATTTGCACGAGCAGCCAAGGACCTTCGTCGGTACGGCCTTAGTTTCAAATAAACCAAGTCTCCTATCTGGAACTTTACTTCTCTTCTTCCCTTATTTGCTCTTTTCTTCATTACTGTCTGTGCCCTCAATAGTTGTGCCTTCAGTTCATCTAGGATCACATCCCTTTCAATCATCTGCTGCTCCACCATCGAGACAAGGGTAGTTCCCTTCTCAAACCGTAATAAGGGAGGTGGTTCCCGCCCATACACCACTTGAAAAGGAGTTAACTTGGCAGCTGTGTGAAAGGAGGTATTGCACCATAATTCAGCCCAAGGTAACCAAGTGAACCATGCCTTTGGTTTGGAGGAAGCAAAACATCTTAAGTAGGTCTCCAAAGTCCGGTTGAGTACCTCGGTTTGCCCATCTGTTTCTGGATGATAAGCTGTACTCCTTTTGAGTTTGGTGCTCTGTAGCCGAAAAATCTCCTCCCAAAATCTGCTCATAAAAATTTTATCTCTATCCGACACAATGGACCTAGGAACTCCATGGAGCCTCACCACTTCTTTGATGAAAGTTTCAGCCACATCCCCAACTGTAAATGGATGTTTAAGGCCAATAAAATGTCCATACTTGCTGAGTCGATCCACCACGACCAAGATTGAATCCACCTTGTTCGATTTTGGTAGCCCTTCAATAAAATCCATGGCAATGTCGTCCCAAATTTGGTTAGGAACTGGTAGTGGCTGTAACAATCCCCCCGGTGACAATGTTATGTATTTGTTTTGTTGACAAGTCGTACACTCACTTACATACCGATGCACATCCTTCTTCATAACCAATAATACTGGGCTGGAAAATGGACTGGAGCTGGGTTGGATGATTCCCGCGGCCAACATTTCACCTACTAACTTCTCAATCTCATTCTTTTGTAAATAAGGATAACGGTAGGGTCTTACACTCACCGGTGAGGATCCCGGAAGTAGGTTTATGGCATGGTCCCTTTCCTTACTAGGCGGTAGCCCCTCCACAGCAGTAAACACCCTTCCATATTCAGCCAATGCCCCTTTCAGCAATTCTGGAACTGCTCTCTGATCTTCTTCAATTTCAGCTGCCATTGTCCCCAATTCCAGCAACATCCCTTCCCCCTTCTCCTTGAATGCTTTTACCATAGCTTTTAAAGATACCAATGTCTTGCTCAAGCTAGGATCCCTCTGCAAGGTTACAGCCATGCCCCCTACTTGAAACTTTATGGTGAGAGTTTTCCAATTCACATTCATCTTCCCCACCGTTGCTAGCCATCTCATTCCCAGAATAACATCCGAGCTTCCCAACTCCAAGGACAAGAAATCTTCCACAATCTGCAAATTTTGGAGCTGAAGCTTCACTCCTTTGCAAATACCAGCCCCTTGAATTGCCACTCCCGTACCCAAAATCACACCGTACCCTGTTGTTTCCTCCCTGATTAGCCCCAACAGCTGCACCAAATCTGTTGCAATGAAGTTGTGGGTGGCTCCTCCGTCGATGAGCACCACCACCGGCTGCCCCTCTATATCTCCTTTAAGCTTCATAGTTTGTGGTGTGGTTAATCCAACTACCGAATTCATGGAGAGCTCAATGACCTCCCCACTTTGCCCAGGCTCTCTTGTGATTTCTTCCAACAGTTCTCCCCCATCTACCTCCTCGTCTACCTCTTCATCGTATATTATAAGCACTTGCAGCTCCTTGTTTCGGCACCTATGGCCTATAGTATACTTCTCATCGCACCTAAAGCATAGGCCCTTATCTCTTTTTGCCTTCCACTCAGCTTCGCTAAGCCGCTTGAAGGGTGGGTTGTTCCCTTTCCCCATGGCTTGTGGTCGATAAGAATTAGGACTGACCGTCGTTTGTTTTTGGGGCTGCTGGAAGGGTGGTAGAATTCCCCCTCGCTGATAAGTTTGAGCTGGGTTCAGCATGGCCTATCCCTTGTTCGACCCTGAACCACCCAGGCCACCTCGGACCACTCGATTCTGCTCTTCTATGCGTTGGGCTAAGTCCATCATTTGCTCTAAGCCTCTCGGCCTCAACACCCTCAACTCGGCTTTGATATCAGGTTGCAGTCCATTGATGAAATGCCCCTCTAGCATGGCTTCCGGCAGGTTTTCAAGGGGCGATGCCAATGCCTTGAAGCATTGGCGGTACTCCTTGACAGTTCCTTTCTGCCGGAGGGCGAGAAAACGCTCTTCGATTGAGCCTTCTTGGGTGGGTCGAAAGCGGTTCCTTATCAGGAACTTGAAGTCCTCCTAGCTCTTAACCCTTTGTTGCTTCTCCTCCCATTGAAACCACGAGAGCGCAACACCCTCCAAGCACAACGCTGCCGCGTCCATCTTCTCTTCTTCAGTCAGCCCATTCACTGCGAAGTATCTATCGGCTCGGAATATCCAGCCATCGGGGTCTTCACCTTCAAAAAGGGGCATCTCCAGCCGTCGACCTTGGCCCTCCGGACGCCACCCCCCCTCGAAACCCCCTGCCTCCACTCGCCTCACCTTGATTTCCGGTGTCGCTTCTGAATTTTGGGTGAATTCCGGAGGCTGGCCTCCCAACTTCTCCTTGTTCTTCCTCTCCCTCTCCTATTCTTCCCATCTCGTTCTCAACCAAGCGAACTGTTCCAGCAAGTCCGCTACATTCTTCTCCACCGATTCAACACTCCGTTGCATGCCATCCATCCTGCCTTCCAACTCACTCACTCGGTTAGTCAGGTTCACCATTAGGATCGGTGATGCTTTGATACCAAAATGGTAAGATTTTCGATAGAGTTCCAACCAACAATCAAGTATTAGTAACAAACAACTTTCCAGCCAAGAACAAGATCACCCAGGGCATTCGAGAGGCCCTCTCTCTTCCAAATTCCTCCAGAAAAACAGCCTGCCCACCTCTCTACCCCCCCCCCACCCCTTACATATTCCTCCCTCTACCCCTTAACCGAATTCTGTTATGCCATAGCTGGGCTGTTACACCAGTGATACCCCATTCTACCACTTGCGCACATGGCTGGTTGTTATGCCAGCCAACTTATTTACTTCTCTGCCCTTGATTGCTGCCCCTTAGACCTTCTTTGATAAGTCAAGTGAATCGGGGGCCTGTCAGATTTTTTCTCTTCTCAGTATTCCTTGAAATAACATCTCTAGATCCTTGCAAAATTTTACTTTTGTCTATTCTCCCAATATTTAATGTCTCTAACAATATTTAATGCCTCTTCTCTTTGAACAATTTTACCTATAATAATCCTATCTCCAACCTCTTCACATCCACTACCTTTTTTTTTTATCCCTAATAATCCCCACTCCTTTCCTCTTACAGTCCTTTCTTAAGTACCAAAGTTTATATCCTAACCCAGCCAACATTTTAGGCTTCTCACTGATTCATCTTGTCTTTTGAAGTTAAATAATATTAATATTGTTTTCTTCTTCTGACCATCATATCCAATACCTCCAAATTTTTTTTTCAAAGTTCCAATATTCCATAATCAAATTTTGGCCTTTATTCTTAGACTAATTTTTTTACGCTCATTCTTCTATGAAAATGTATGAACCTTTGCAAATCTAACACTACATCTGGGTGTTGATGCAGCAACTTTAGCACATTTTTCACTGCATCTATGCTATAATAGTGTGTTGCTAAGAGGGTTACTCCCCAACAAAATAATATTTTGTGTAGAATTTATGTTGAAAAGATCTGGCAATATTTTGTAGTAACTGTGGCCTTCCTAATGTACCTTCATCTATTTTGGGGCTTGGGACCAACTTTGCTAGGAAAACCTTCAACCCTAGAAGTGGAAAACTTAATGTACTTGCAGAGTTTCTGTTCTACCAATAAAGAAAAAAGTTTGTTAGAATAATGCAGAAGCTTTGCATGTGAAATTGGTTGAGGAACCTGGGTGCAATGATGTTTGTGAAGTAAGCTTTTGACATTTTATTGTTTCGTAAGACCTGGGATAAATAAAGCTTTAGTGTACAGCATAGGGATCATTGAAAATGGAAGCTTGCAGATAATTACAGCAACTAACCTATGATTATGAATTCTTGTTTGTAAAAGATTGCGCTGAGTTTCTTCCAAAAGAAAGAAACAACAAATAAATTATGTGTAAGGCACACACAAGAGCCACAATATTTGGCTACTATTTTTGTTTCCCACTAAGAGAAAAAAAATCTAGTAATAAAAGAATAAACAAAATAAAATTAGAGGCGGTTGTCTCTCTTTTTATCCATACATTCATAATCATCAGCACTTACCATCAGAGGAATGTCTTTATTCCATCAATGGTTACTCTCTTCTCAATATTTCTTTCTCAAAAACACACAGCATATTCAAAAACTTCAATGCATGGACATTTCTCTTTCTTATGTGCAAACCCCCCCCCCCCCCCCCCCCGCGCGCACGTGCATGCACGCGCCCATGCATACATATATTGATTGTTGGGAATAAAAGATAACAATTAAATTTTGAGACCCACTCTAGAATTTATATGCTAGGCACTTCCATCTGGATTCTGGCTTTCCTTAACCATCTAAGTTGGCCCCCTTTTCAGGTGATTGCAAAACTTCATCCAATGGGCAGAAACCTTCAAAACTCCAGGCAGCCACTGCTGTGCAATCAGCTTTGGCAGACTATCGAGGTCATCTTGAGCTAGGATTTGGTCAGCCTGTGGTAGGTCCACGAATTGTATATTATCTCTGTTTCTAGTCAAGGAATGATTATTATTTCTTGTCCCTTAACTGATGCAGATCTGTGCAAAGTATCCATATTATGGAGTTTATGGACCTCTTATTACGGTTTGTCTTCTTCTAACCTTCTTGTTTGCCAATTATCCAGAAATGATTATATTCTCACCTATGTTTTCTGTGTAAAGTAAAATTCTTCTCTTGGAGAAATCTGTATGATTATATTATCCAGAAATGATTATATTCTCACCTATGATTTACTAGTTAAATTGGAAAATGAACTTAGCAACTATTAGCAGTAAAGTTTTATGTCTTCTGTTTTTTCTAGTCAATCATGCAGAAGGAACATATAGAAGTATGTCTTGACAACAAGACATGGACATAGTGTTACAAAATATGGTTGAAAAAAAGGATTTGTAATTGAAATTTGGTTGTCATATTTTGCCTTTGTCACACTGTCCACACACCCAGTCCCACCAAAACTTTTCCAAGCACTGAGCCTGATACATGCTTCCAAACATTCAATTGCTCCCAAGCATACAATTGATTCTTGGACTCTACCTCCACCAAGCCGACTTGCCACAACTAGTCCAATGTGTCAGTTTGCGGTACATGGCCATCCAAAAATGGAATGTTTTAAGTCTCTATTTCTCCCAGATTCCTAATGGAGAGAAATAATATGCATTTGTTGTCTGAAGACAGCATAAGGGATGTTTCTCTATGGTTTAAGGAGGCATTGTAAACGAGCAAGAAATTTTCTTATGTACAAAATAAGAAAATGTTATAAGAAGCAAAAGGGAGCATTTGCAGCCCTTCTTAATAGAAAGCCCTGATTATTAGAGGTTGTGTACTAGAGTCTTATTATGCCATTATATGCATGCTTGTAACAGTCAAAAAGTATAAAATCAAAAACCAAGAAGAATAGTGAAATTCCTCATTGACTAAGAAGTATGGGCAATTTTAATACGGTTCCGTATATGTGTTGAACAGAACACATTAGATGCTCCTTGATGCATATTGGTTGTCTGAATTGTATACTTATTTTTGCACACACTCAAATACCTAGGGAACAAACATATTGATTACTGACATGCACAGGAAATGTAGTATAAGTTAAAAGAAAAAAAAAAAGAAAAGAAAAATGAGATCCATCATAATGGGTTTGACAAAATTTTACCTTGCCTTTCGTTTACCTAAAAAACCCTTCTTTATCTAGGCTTGAGGTTGGCCTTGGAAACTGTAAAGATAAGAAAGACAAAGCACATTGTAGTTTTTTTTTTTACACCCTTCTTTATCTATGCTCATGGTTGGCTGTGTAAACTGTAAAGATTAAGCAAGACTAAGTGCAAGTAGTTATTTATTTATTTATTTTTGGCTTGCTATAAAGAGCTAAGGAAAAGTTATCAGGATAGCTAAAATGATCTAGGGCGGACATATGAGCCTCAGCTATGTACTTCAGCCAGGCATCCGGAATCTGGACAGAAGTGAATTTTAACTTAGGAGTAATGGTAAACCAATGTAGAATTATACATTTTTATTCTTCTTCCTTCTCATGGCTGAATATTAGGAATTAACGCTAACTAGAATTTCCAAATATTTCACAAATGGAGTTTCCTGGGATAGATCTTTGGGCTTTTCATTCTTCTTGCAAATATGTAGAATGTGGAACATGAATTCTTGCTATTTAATACAAGCAAATGTAATTGTCTCTCTATTTGAAAAGAGTATTAGATAATTGATTTTTCTCGTGTACATGTAATACCTGTTTATTTGTTATCATAGTGCTGTTTGTGGTGTTCTCACTTGTTTCAAAATCAAGTTGTTTGTGTTGTTCAAATCTGTCTCACGGTGCTTCTTAGCAAATTAACAGAGATCCATGTAGTTTAACTCTAATATCTAGGGAATCCTTATGTATACTTATTATTATTTTTTTTATTGTTTTACCTTTGGTTGGTGTTATGGCTTGGCATTGTTTCATTAGTTTTCTCAGGAACAAATTTGGACATAGCTACAAATTCATTTACTTTCTTTTTGGCATGATTAGGGCCGAGTTATGCTGCCAATGAACCTGACTACAGATGATGGTACAGTGTATGTCAATGCTAAGCAATATCATGGAATAATTAGGCGTCGGCTCTCACGTGCAAAGGCAAAATCTCAGGATAATGTCCTAAGAGTACGTAAGGTACGGTTTCTGAATTCAGCATTATCCTCAAAGAAGGGATTGGGCTTTCAATAGGAACTGTAATTGGTATATTGAATGCTATATTTAGGGGATTAGTTAGGCGGTAGTCATCATTTTATATAAGTTTAGAATATTATCTGATCCTTCCAAATAAGTTCTCTCAGTTTAGCTTTTATGTAGTTCAGATTTAGTGGCTAACAAATTTTTCTTTGAAGCCGTTACTTCATATGAAGTCTCTATCAAATTCTGAGTTGTTTTCATTTCTCTAGTTTTCTCCTTGATTTTTTTTTTTGCCGATTCTTTCCTTTCATTAAGTTCTTACCTCTTTCAAGCAGTAAATATTCACCTCGTGGTTGCGATTAAGGTTTCCTGTTCTGGTTTTTTCACAGCCATACTTGCACCTGTCACGCCATCTTCATGCCATGCGCCGACCAAGGGGTTGCGGTGGCCGCTTCCTCAACAAAAAGATCATAAATGGTGACAAAGGTGGAGCTGAGAAGGAGAAGACTACGAACAGGCATCTTTCTCGAGCCACTGAGTCTCAAAACTCTGAAGTTCTGCAGTCTGAGAGCGGAAACTTGAACTCACCAACCAAAGCAAATGGCAGCATGCCAAACATTTTAGGGTCAGAGGTGACCAGTATATTTTCCAGGAGGGATCTGAATCACTTTGGGATCAATCATCTCCGGCCATCTGTCCGCGCTCCCTCTGAAACGACGCGTGGCCTAGCCATGTCGGGCAAGTGGGTTGGCGCGGCCGATGGCAGTTACCACCTCAAAGTTTGAAGCATTGCCCCGCCGCCATTTTTGGCGGAAGGCAAGTCATTCTTGGCTCATCTGCATTAAGGTTGTCTTTGCGGTTCCATTTGCATGCTGCACTCTTGGTGTGGTTGGATGGTGCTGAGAGCCTTATTGCACGTTAGAATTGGATAAAACTATAATGTTTTATTCCATCCATATATATTCGAGTAAAACTACGTAAGGTGTGATTTCATATGTGTGTGTGTGAGCTTGAAGAGGTTGAGTTTGTTGTTGTTGAAAAGTGTTGTATCCTATGACTTTTGGGCTAATAATTTGTGCGTTTTCGACTTGTTATTATGTAAATTTACTAGCATTATCTAATACTATATATGGTTGAAGATTTACATATTCTTTTTTTTGGTTTTTTAAGGTAATCTAGCATGTGAACAGCCTTTCGTTCTACTCATGGATTTGTCATAAAAATAAAAAAGAAAATAATAGAAGATCTGTATATATATATATATATATATAAATAATGTACATGAGGAATGAACGAAGAGCGTGACCACGTTTTCCTTTCACTTTAATATATTTCTATATCATGTTAGTACTGGAGGAGAATAGGAAAAGCGAATTGAGGAAATGATTTGCTACATTTTTAATTAACGGTACATTTTGGTGATTTGAAAAAATGTTTAACGACGGCCAGAGACTGGTTCCGGGTTTCTCATTCAGAAATTGGTTGGTTTTCTGCATGCATTATTCAACCGAACCCATCTACTGATGGGTTCTTCTGATTTGAACCTATCCATCAATCTTTATTCTATTTTCTGAACCTATCTATCAACACTGATTTGAAATCTTTTCTCTTTTATTGTTATTATTATTATTATTATATAGCTGCTACTGATCAGACAGCTATTTCCTGGAAATTTCAATCTTTGGCTTTTTTTAATTCCTTAAATATTCCCCCAAAGAAGTTTCTATCCCAATTCTAAACAGAGCTTTCATACCCAGATGGATTAATTAACCTGTACGACACCAATTTTTATATTCAATTTATGACTGAGAGGCCGTTCAAACGTCAAACCCATTTTCGCAGCCTGGCTAGCTACTATTTTATTCTATTTTCATTTAACTTAATGATCATATAACACCAACTTTCCAAAACTACCCCCAACACCACATTATAGACCAGGTCTCTCATGTGAGCCTCCCCCCGAATGGATCGTTCGTTTCTTCTGAATTTCTCTCTCATGAATTTCTGTTGACTTTCTCTCTCTATTCTCTCTTTCTGATAATGCTCCATCTTGTACAGAGTAGTTGACGAGTCTTACCCACCCAATCCGGCAGCCAAGACGCGTTTTCAAACTTCCCATTTCTCTCTCTCTAAAAACCTTCATTCCATACCCAAAACCCAGTTCCGATTCTCTTCCCCCCAATCCCCACACCTCTGCCTCCCTATTCTCTTAACAAATTTCATTGCCATATACTGCAGAATCGGACCAGTGAATTAATTGGAGGTTCGAGTCATCAACGACGATGAACGATATATTTTCAGGCTCATTCTCTCGCTACCGCGACGATGGTTCTCCGCGCAGCGTCCAGATGTCGGCGAATTCCACCGGCGGCGTCAACCTCGACAAGTTCTTCGAGGACGTGGAGGCCATCAAGGACGATCTCCGGGAGCTCGAGACTCTCTGCGCCAATCTCCAGAGCGCCAACGAGCAGAGCAAGACCCTCCACAACGCCAAGGCCGTGAAAAACCTTCGTTCGCAGATGGACAACGACGTCGCTTCGGCCTTGAAGAAGGCCAAGATGATCAAGGTCCGGCTCGAGGCCCTCGACCGGTCCAACGCCGCGAACCGGAGCCTCCCCGGCTGCGGACCGGGCAGCTCCTCGGATCGGACCCGCACCTCCGTCGTCAACGGCCTCCGTAAAAAGTTGCAGGAGTCGATGAACTCCTTCAACGCGCTCCGGCAACAGATCGCCGGCGAGTACAAGGAGACCGTGCAGCGGCGGTACTACACGGTGACAGGCGAGAACGCCGACGAGTCGACGATCGACCGGCTGATCTCGACGGGCGAGAGCGAGACGTTCCTGCAGAAGGCGATCCAGGAGCAAGGACGGGGGAAGGTCCTGGACACGATCATGGAGATCCAGGAGCGGCACGAGGGGGTGAAGGAGATGGAGAGGAACCTGAAGGAGCTGCACCAGGTGTTCATGGACATGGCGGTGCTGGTTGAGACGCAGGGCGAGCAGCTCGACGACATCGAGGCTCAGGTGAACCGAGCCAGCTCATTCGTGAGCAGAGGGGCTCAGCAGCTCCATGTGGCTCGCAAGCACCAGAAGAACACGCGCAAGTGGACCTGCTTCGCCATTATTCTGCTCTTGGTCATCATCCTGATCATAGTCCTCTCCCTCCAGCCATGGAAATAGCGGCCGTTCGATTGGCGGATTTGGCTCGCGGGTTCAGCGTTCCCCGTACACCTCGATGCACAATCGTATTGCCCTTTTCTATATTTTTTTGGAGGATTATTTTATTTTTACAAGAGTCCGAGCTTGATGACGCCACCTGTTGGAGGATGGGAGTGAAGGGCAAAGGCGTAATTTCGGGGTCTTGGGACTCGGAAGTTTTCTATGTCCTTTCGTTGGTGGACTGATTCAAGTTTTCGCTTCTTATTTTTAATTTTTATTTGTTTTCTTTTGTGGTATAATTTTAGTTTTATTTTGGTTTTAGTATTTTGAATCTTCTCTTTTGTTATTGGGATTGGGATGTAAGTATCAATCAGCTTTGTGAAATTGTCGAATGCCACTTTTACAGATTTTTTATATAAGCAATAATGATTTTATAATTGGCTTATTAATATATCTTAAAATTCCTGATCTATTAAAAAATATGATATTAAATTCTTCACCTAAAAAAATTTTAAGATTCAGTCTTTAAATAATTAAAAATATATATTTTTAATTCTTATCGTTTATATCTATTTGTGTGTGACATCACGCACTGTTTAAGATGCCTGACAAAACAAGTAATTCAAAATGATTTTATATTATTTTAATTGTTATTATATTCTTGCATTTGCATGTACTTGGCATTTCATGTGCACTTCGACTTGCTCAGATCCACCCCCTCCCATGGCCACAGTCATCACTTCCTCTTGTCATGGTCGTAGCCCTCTTTCTCTCTCTCTCTATATATATATACTGTATAGACCCATCTTCCTATTCTCTCTCTATATATATATTGCACAGTGCACAGACCCACCCTCTCCCATGGCCGCGACCCCCCTCTCTTACTATTTTATATATATATATATATATATACTGCCCAGTGCACAGACCCACTCACTACAAGAGTTTCAACTTTTTTCGACGATGAAAAAATCGCCGGAAAAAGTTGAAAAATCGTCGGTAAATATTTTACTGGCGGTAATTATAACCGTCGAAAATACCGGCGTCGGGAAAGGTTTTCGGCGGTTGAAAATCGCCTGGAAAAATTAATTACCAGTGGTTTTGATAAACTGCTGGTTAAAGTAATAATTCCCGACAGTTCTTAAAAATCGCCGGCAAAATTCTTACTTTACCGGTGGTTTTAAAACTGCCGGAAAAATTCTTCCTTTACTGACGATTTTAAAATTGCCGGCAAAATATAATTCTTCCTTTGCTAACGATTTTAAAACTGCCGGCAAAATATATTTATTTTATTCTTCCTTTGCCGGCAGTTTTAAAACCGCCGGCAAAGGAATGTAACCAAAACAAATAATCAAATACATCAACATCCAACTTCTACTTGCACGTAACCAAAACAAATAATCATAAACAACAAGAAGAAGAAGAACAAAAAAAGAGTTTGGTACGTAAGTGATTGATTTATTGTGTACAAAACAAATAAAGCCACCTCTCACTTCATTGGTAAGGTACGTAGAGAGTGTCTTGAGATGAATCCACCTCTCACTCATTTCATTCCAATATTGAACTAGGCAAACACAACCTCCTCTTCTCTTTGATTGCCCGCAACGCCCATGAGAATATTGGATATCGACCACTCCCATCCCATCCAACTTAATCGGGAGTTCTGGACCGTGCATGCATGCATCATTACTATATCCAAATAGCCCAACTATATATATATATATATATCTTGTCATTTCCTTCTCTATTGAAAGGAACTTGACAGTTATAAATCCAAAAGCATACAAAGCTCATGAGGATGAACTCTCCTAAATTTTTCATTTGTGATGTTTTATCCAAGTGAATAATAAATGGCAATCAGGGCAGAATTACTACATATCTTTGAGGGTGGGCAATTGCCTCCTCTCTCCAACTTTTAAAATTATCCTTAATCCTTTGATATTATAAATATAAATTATTATGCTTTCTAACATTTGTCCTCTTAAAATAAACAAATAGAGGACAATTAAATAGTGTAAAAAAAAAAATTAATATACAAAGTTGAGAGTTTTGTCTCTTGACTCAAGATCATAATTAACCCGATCACTAATGACAATAGCACTTAAATTTCAACAAGAACCTAGTAAATTTAGTTAGTCTCTCGTAATGAATGATGACAAATATTGATAGAAGCCTAAATTAATTAGTTGGACAACTATCTTATCTAATCTAGCCAAGCAAAAGATAAGTCCAATGTGGGGAAAATTTATGTTCAACTTAGTTCTAAAGAATATTATCAAAGACTAAAGAATATATCCAAGACTAAAGATAAGTCCAAGGTTGAGAAGAGCAATGAAGAAGATTATCAAAGACTAAAGAATATATCAAAGCATTTTGTGGGGTAAAAAAAGAACAAGAGTGCGAGAGCAAGCGAAAAGAAGCAAAGGTGGAGTCATTGATGAGGTATGCTCAATGTTAGAAAACTGTCAACTAACCAATGGCATTAGTTGTACAAAGTGGCTAGTTCCTTAAATTCATATTCAGCACCCCAGTTGTTACTGTTCTACCAAGAAAACTGACTGTGCATGGATTTGCATTGCTGCCTTTTTTTTTTTTTTTCCCTTCCTTTTTTATGTAGACCCAAAGACAAAATAGAAAATTCCTTGAGCCTAGTGGATTGATCTCCTGCTCTACGTCTTCACATTAGTTCTCACACTTGGGTGATAAATGACAAGAATTTAGCAATGAACAGCCAATTATTTAATAAATAATGTTTTATACTATACATTTTAAAATGGAATAAAAAAAGAGGAGCATGCTAGAAATAGGAATGGCTTCACCTGTCACGTTTCTATTTCCAACCAACTTGACATCATTATCTTCATTGTTCTATGTAATAAAACAATTCATTGCTTGTTCTACTCCACTTAAGATGCAGTTCTATTAACATTATCTAATAAATAACAATCATAATTTTAGAGTAACTCCTGAAATATAAACCCAAAGATTGGCAACAACTTGCCAACTGAAGAGTGGTAAAGCGCTAATCGATTTATTCCATCCCTTGTCTTGAGAACATCTTTACAAACCTCCAACTTATTTGAAATATCATTTTGCAACAGTATCTCAGCACTTCCTCTCTTTCCCTAACCTTCAACCTATGCTAACAGCTGTAGAGTCAATTAAACTTCATGCAAACCATAAACTTAAAGTGATTAAGAATTCGCTAAAAAAACTCTACCAAATACCTCTATCTTCAAATTTATGTTCCTCGAGTGCATTAGAATCACGCTCGATCACGACCTACAAGAAAACGATCGCGTGCTTCGTAATTCACTTCTGTTAAGTCAATCGTGTTACCACGGAGAAAAAAGAAATTTCAATCAATGACTTCCAGTTACGCGCGTTAAAACTGAAATTAATTCCTGATCAGTAGCTATTCTCCACTTGTTTGTACAATGGGAAAGCAAAATTAATTCCTGATCAGTAGCTATTCTCAACAAATGGAATATGTTGAGATCATACAATTAAATTAATACTTTTTGATGTTCCTGCTTGTAGGGTAAGCAAACCTATTCCTATATAAATCCTAAAACTCAAACTTAAACTCAATTCACTTTAAATTGATATATAAATCCTATCATTTATCATATCATGTATTGAAAATTTCAAATATTAATTTACTGGAAGCATCATGAACATCACGAGAACATAATCAATCCCATTGAAATCACTATAACTATCATATCTGCTCAAATTGGCACAATTCCAATATCAAACGGAAATCAGATCTCAGAAAACAAAGATTAAAACGGAATAGCGTTAATCCAGCACAAATACCAAATACATTATACAAGATCTATAACCAAATTTATATGGATTTGGATTTACGAACAGATTCAAGGGCTCTGTTCGTCAATCCAAATCAAAGTAGAAGCTTGAGGCTAACCTTTTTTGAGGGCGAAGGCGAGAGCGATTGAGGGCGAGTGAGACCGAGACGAAGAGGGCGAGAGCGAGCAGCGAGGGCGAGGGAGGCAGCGACGAGAGTGAGCAGCGAGGGCAAGGGAGGCAACGGCGAGAGCGAGGTCGAGTGAGCGAGCAAGAGAGGGTTCTAGGGTTTGCAGGGGGGGTTTTGGAAGAGAAGGCTAGGGGATGAGAGGCAGATTTGGGCGGGGGCGCGAGAAGGAGGGGGTAATTTTGGCTGTGCCTATTAAATAGTATCCCCGGCGGCTTTTAAACCGCCGGGTATGGGCCAACATCACCGGCAGTTCCTAAAATCGCCGGGGATTGTGTTAAATCCCCGGCGGTTTATTAAACCGCTGGGAATTTTGGTGTATTCCCGACAATTCTTTAAACCGCCGGGAAAACTTCGCCGGCAATACTCCTTTTTCCTGTAGTGACTCCCCTCCCATGGTTGCGCCCCTCTTCTCTCTATATATATATACTTTACAGACCCATCCCCCTTCTCTTTCTCTCTCTCTCTCTCTATATATATACTGCACAGGTACATGGGGAACAATGGGGGTTGGTTTGGGCTACTACAGTTGTGGCTTCACCTGACCCGCTAGTGGTCGCTATTGAATGGGACTCTAGTTTTGGTTTTAGCGCCATGGAAATGGAGTTTGTCTCGAATTCACGTTATTGCTGGTAGATAGATAATAAAAATCTCTTGCTCGCATGCCTTATTCCTTTCAATTATGAAAGCACAGAATACAAATTGCATGTTGAATGCTTAAGTTTAAATTTTGACAGCTAAAAATTCATTTGCATTCATGTTTGGCATTTAATCATACTGCTATTTATAATCCCGAGTGACGTCAAGAAGGAGCTGAAATCCATCTCGATATTGATCAGTGTGTTCTCTCTCTCTAGATCGGGAATCTGTAAGTGGTCAGTTTCTCTCTGCGGGGAGCATAGGGAGTAGCCGTTGATGCGGGGAGAAAAGTAACTGTTGGCGTTGAGGCTGGAGATTAAAGGAAGAAAGACAGGGTGGGTGGCTTTAATGGTGGAAAGTCGAGAAAATATCTGAGTTTGAGGGTATGGATTTGAAGAGGTGTGGCGATGTCTTGTGGCTTATTCTCTCTCTCTCTGAATCTAAATTTAAAGAAGAAGAAAATACGAAAAGACAAGTGAAAGTCCCTACAGAGGCTTAAAGATACAGCAAATCAGATGATGAAGAAAAGGACATTACAGAAAGAGAGAGTCAGAGAAAGTCCAGTGTAGGCGATGCGTCCATGGCGGTGACTGCCATGGCCGCAGCCCTTTGTGTGTTTGTGTATATGTATATATATACAAAGCTGGATGTATGTGTATATATAGGTTTGGGACAAACATAATGGAGCTCTTTACTCGCATTGACGGCAAGGACTAAAAAGATATATTTTTAATTGTTTAAAGACCGAATCTTGAGGTTTTTTAGGTGAGGGATTCAATGTTATATTTTGTAATAGTTGAGGGACCTTAAGATGTATTAAGCCTTTATAATTTAATAGTGATATTTTATAATTAATAATGCTAATTATTGTTTTAAATAATTTAATTGGTTGATCATTGTTAAACATTGTTACGGGTAGATCTCGACCCAATCACATGAGGCCTAGTAGATCTCAAACTGAATTCGTCGAAACAAGTTCGCACATTACTGGAGTCCGAGCTCGGATCTCAAGGCTAAGCGAGCTCATAGCAATGTCTCTGGCTCGTCGGCCTATCCGAGCGAGCTCCCAACTACACTTTGAGCGAGCTCTAGCAACCATTGCAATTCGCCCATTTAGCCAATTAGCTCGCATAACGAGAATGTCATGTGAAAGAAAATATTAGTAGGCTAAGGGCCGTCCTAGCTGGGCCATCCAGGCCCAATCTAGCCTGGTCTTCTCGGTCCATTTGATCAGCCCATGTCAGTCCCATTCTAGTCTCTTGCAACAACATCATTACAGTTGTGTCTGGATTTTCGCGAGTTTACCTTAGATTTCATCCTCATTAATGAGTGTCCCGTCGGCACCTTGCTGCTGCATAGGCATTCCCGTCGACGCCAGATACTCTATCCCATCACCTGCAGATGTACAACACATGCAGGAGGACATCTTCTCCTCCCATATATCAACCAGCATTTTTGAGAGCCTTATTATGTTTTTTCTGCCAACTTGCTAATACTCTGCATTTACTTACTTGTTTACTCATTTGAGTGTCAGAGTACTTTACAAGGACCAGTCGGTGGGTTAACAAATCGAACCAGATAATCCATTCTCTCTTTCTTGAATTCATTACACCAATACAGGTTAATAAATCATAGTCGACCAATTCTGAACGTTGACACACATAAATCTTATTTTATATTATTATTATTATTTTTTTATTTTTAATGACGAGAATCACTTTATTGGTATTTTTTTTATACGGAGACTATTGTTTTAAGAACAATTTAATATCAATCAATAAAATTATTTGGTTGTTGAAAACAATATGCAATAAGCGGACTTCATCTATAGATGAACTCAATTGACTGAAGGTTGTGGTTAATGATGTTAATTTAATCTGAACTGAATTCACTCTATATTGGTTTGAATTAAGGTCGAGATTCTTAAATGTCCTAAACCTAAAAATTGAACTAGATTGGATTAGTTTAGTCTAATCCTAAATATTTTTTCTTTTTCAATATAAAATTTTAAAAATTGTATATATTACATGTATATTTTAAATTTTAAATGTATTTTATTAATAAATAATAAATATTATATTAATTGTAATTGATTTTTGATTTTAGACTGGGCCACCAAAAATTAGTGAAAATCTATAAGCGGCATAAGATTTGACTAATTTGAAATAGGATTAAAATTTAAATTTCTCAACTTGTGATCGTGAGTTTTTCTTTTTTGTTATTAAAAGAAAATGTCATGACGTATATTATTGTAAGTTGATATTTGTTTTGATAAATTAAATAGAAGCGTAAATACATGAAAGAACATATTAGAATTCAAAAGTTTCAAGCAAGTTATAAATTGAATATAAGGTAATGCTAATTAAAATGTAATATACGTAATTTAAATATTTTGAAATTAATAATAAAATTTAACAAATACACATTATGTAAAACTAAGATAGATTTATTATAGGCCCCTAGGGGCGCTCGAGAGGTTTCCATGAGGGGTGGGAAAGCCCAAAAGTTCAGGTTCGAATCCTCTCGCAGCTACTTGCTCAAGTGTGTGGGGATTTATCTCCTCTCCACATGACTGAGCTTCGATGGAGAGACGTTCGCAAAGAGAGCTCGCAGCTGCTTGCTCGGGTATGCTAAGATTTACCTTCTCTCCACATGAGTGGGGCTTCGGTGGAGAGACGTTTGCAAGAGAGCGCATTCCAAGATAGATTTATTGTATCTTGAACAATGATTAGGATATTATTTAATACATATTGTAGTTTAATACAAAAATAATTACGGATAATGCTACGGATAAGATTTGAATTTAACATGTGCAAAATATAGGTATAATTAAGAAAAAGTTATTTATAATAAAGTTGAATTAATACTTATTGAGGATAAAATATTTAAATTATTAAAATAATTTAAATATACTAGAGGAAACAAGGTGAATTGAGAAAGATGCGTATGGCACCAAGAGTTATGATGGAAGAGGTAAAAACTAACTTAATCATATTAAGATGTAAATTTGATTCAATAATTAGTGGGACAACAAAGGAGGACATACTCTAAACCTAAACCATAAACTACTTCCATCCATGCCTTTTAAAAAAATGACATATAATTTATAAATAATTATTGTCCAAAAGTTTAGAGGTAAGATTGCAAGAATGGACCATGCGATCAAAGGGAAGCAGAGAGTTATAGAAAACGTTTGCGTGCAACAGACAGATCATCCCTTTTTAAGAGAAGGAACCAGACTTGAACTTTCTTAGGGCAAAAAAGCAAAAAGAAAAAAGAGGAAAGAGTTGCTTAGCACAAAGAGTGAGTGGGCCTGTTAGTATATATGGGCCTTCTTCATCGCAACATAACATGTCGTGTTTCTCTCCATTCATCCATTAATATCCAACTCACAAAAAAAGAAGACACGCAGGGCAGGGACCACTTTTTGCCACCACTAGAGAGACTTTCGTGATGACGATCCTCACCAAAAACCCTCCCTCCAGAGACTGCCACTAAAAATGGCAACCTTAAGTTGATCGTCACAACAGCAGGAATTTAGTTGTGATTGGAGCTGGATGTCACTAACATTCCCGTTTTTAGGGACAAAGCTGTTGATTAAAGTGATAAAAGCCTTCTAGTTCTAGTGAGGTTTGTTTTAGTCAGGAAAAAAGTGGCTTACCAGAACCACGCATGAATAACCTACTATATATATTTTCAATTAAATCACAATCACACATTCTATATATTCTAATTAAACTTAACAAACATCCCTAAAACCAAACACCAAATCTTGGATACAACATATCAACCAAAATAACAATATTCATTTGAACAGTGTGGAAACTTTTAGGGCAAGCTTCTTTTATAGTATAATAACAAGCAAGTAACAAACTTTACAAAAGTGAGAGAAAAAAATAAAAAAAATACTGTGAATAGTACTCTTAACATTTTAATACCATGTTCTAATTTTTCTCTTATCACTAGTTAATCTTAATAAAATATTCAATAATAATCAAAATGTTTTTATATTTTAAAAGTTTCTCCCTCCCTCTTACTTTTTTCTTCTTAATTTCTCTTTGGTGATCGAAGGCTTCTTTCCTAGCTTTCGACTTTTCTTCATTAATTGGGCAATGTAATTAAGTTTTCTACTCGCCTTTCGAGATGGTGGCTAGCTGCAGATGATCGGCCACCATTAGTGTTAACAGGTAAAATAATTAATTTATTTTTATGAGGTGATTAACATTTCAATTTTCTACTAATTAATTAAACATGTGTCTCACACAATATATTGTGGTAATGCTGCTGAGGACGGAGCTCAAGCGGATATGAGGTCTCAAGCTCTCAACATTCTGGTGGTCTCATGGATTTTCAACGTCGAATTTGTCATCCTGACTAGATTGTGACCAGGTAGTGCATGCGTGCTATTCATTAAGTTTTATTTCGCGGTTAATTAGCTTCACAGGTTTTGAAAGAGATATTTAGTGATGAAGGCTGGTGGTTGTTAGAGGTCCAACAAATTTGTTTAAAGTTTTTCTCGATTTCGCTATTAATGGTTGGGTCAATTGATTTGGTTGATTGGTGAAGTCAGTGTTGGCCAAAGATGCATCTTTCCTCAATGTTGTTTAGTCCTTTTCGCTGTTTTGACTAATTTGTTGGGATTTTGCTTCCTTTGTTTGTCATTTTGTTTTGTCAGTGGAGGCTAATGAAGGATCAAAAGAGAGAAAAACTATAATTAAGAGAAAAATTGTATCTTCTCATTAAAAAAAAAAAATTAGAAAAGAAAGATATGAGATGTATATACACAAGGAGAAAAGTCTTCTAGTTCTAGTTGTACTTGTTAGCTATCTAACAGGTGTAATTGATTAATTAAGAAATTGTATCAACCATCTATCTACTTCAATAAATTATAGCTCATAGGATGTAACAACCTAACTGACAACTATACATTCTTGATACTCCCCCTCAAGAGCAGCATGGATATTAAGAATGCTCATCTTGAATAATAGCAAATGAAATTGTCTTGACTGTAATGCTAATTGCTAAGTGGTTGAAACATATCAAGATAGAATTACTCCTGCTAACACCTTTTCCTTGACAAAAATGACAATCAATAATGGATTCTTAATTCCAAATATAGAGAGCAGATTGATTGTCACAATACATATTTATAAGAAGTAATTGAGCCACATTAATATCCTTCAGTAGAGATAAAATCCAAATAAGCTCGCAACATGTAACAACCATGGCTCTATATTCAGACTTTGTAGAACTTCTAGCAACCAAAGCTTGCTTCTTAAATCTCCAACTAACTAAGGAATCCCCAAGAAATATGCAATAGCCTCTAATGGATCTCCTAGTATCTAGACAACCATCCCAGTCATTATCTGAATAAGCTCTCTAAATGGAAAGACTAAATTGACAACAACAAAACCTTGTCCTAGTGCATTCTTCAAATATCTAAGAATTCTATAAATTGCTTTCGAGTCAGGGTAGTAAAGAAGTTTACCAATCAACTATCTATAGTGTGAAGGATAAATTAAAATACCTTCTATAACTTGTGATAATTAACCTGTGATTAGGGTCCATAGGAGTAGAGATAGGCTTAGCACCAAGTTGACCATACTCTTCAAGAAGATCTAAAGTGTATTTTTGTTGACCAAGAGCAATTCCCTTATGTGATCTTGTCACATCTATGCCGAAGATATATTTAAGATCATCCAAATCTTTCAACTTAAAATATAAATACAAATAATCTTTAAATGAGAGATATCCTGTGATGATGATCTTGCAATTGCTATATCATCTGTATACACAAACAAGGCCAAGAAACCAAATTTAATTAGTTGATGCAGCGAAGAGTGAATAATCTACCTTAGATTGATTGAAACCATATGACAATAAAATAGTCACTAGAAGAAAACAATAAATTTGAGATGGATTTTGAGAAGAATTTTTTATTTGAGACGGATTTTGATTCATCCAAAAAATGGTCGGTGCAAAATTTGAGACGGATATTTAGACGGCTTTTAAGAATTACAAATAAAAAAATTAGTCTTAAAATTTCGTCTAAAAAACTCGTCTAAATATTTGTTGTAATGGATGATATTATTTATTGTGATTAATTTATATTTATGCATGATTTTTAATTTAGTTCATTTGTTTTGTTATATTGGTGCATATGTGTACTGTATCTATCAAAGTTAATTCTGAAAGAAAATAAATTTTATTATTTTTAAATTAATTTAAATTTGAGACAAATTTTGAGAATTATAAATGGAAAAATCAGTCTGAAAATTAGTTTGAAAATTCTGTTTCAAAAATTTGTTTGAATATTCAACTCAAATTAGAAATGAAAAAAATCAATCTCAAGAATTCATCTTAAATTACAGATGAAAAATTCAGTCTCAAAATCCGCCTTAAATTAGAGACGAAAAAAATTCGTCTCAGATTACAGACGAAAAAATTCATCTAAATATCTTTTTCAAATTAGAGACGAAAAAAATCTGTCTTAATTTCATCTCAAAATTCGTTTCAAATTTTGTAACAAACATTTTTTAAACGACCCAAAATCCGTCTCAAATCGAAAATAATGTGTTTCAAAATCCATCTCAAATCAATTATTTTCTTGTAATGTAATGAACAATCCCATGAGAACAACCCCATGGAAGAATTAAACTGTGTGAACCATATTATAGAAGGTATGATAGAAACAACATTTGATTTTGATCTCATAAAATAGATCCAAGTCATTCTAGTGTAATCATCAACAATGATAAAAAAGTAATGATATCTACAAGTACTAGAAACTGAATAAAGACCCCATATGTCTATATTTATAATTAAGCTCAAAAGGAATAGAGAGGTGCTTGTTCATGAACAAGAAAGGGCAAACCGTCTTTTGTTTAGCAGACTTTACAAAGATGGTTAAAATCACATTTGACATCAGAACAAAGCTGTTGAATTTTCGTTATTCTACTATCACAAACATGAACTAAATGACAATGCCAAAGATCAAAAGAAGACACATTACAAGTAGCATTAGCATTAACAAAAGAAATAGGCTCTCTCATGGACATACTTGCATTTACAAATTGGATGATGTACAAATTTCTTGCAACTGCTCATTGAGAATAGCCATAAGGCTTGAACTTGAGTCTTGGATAAACTCAACTGAGACAGAGTGTTGGTGATAGTAAGATCCTCTAACTTTACACTTGGTTGAATAGAAACACTGTTAACACTTGATGAAGACTTCTAGAATTTACCCTTGGATTTGGTAAATTTGAAATTAGATGGGAATCCAATAAGCTTGTAACAATTTTCCTTGCCATGTCCATTCTTTCCACAGTAAGTACAGGTAATATCATTCTTAATCTTCTTCTTATTATTAGGCCAAGAAACAAACCATAGCAGAGGATATTAGTAAATGGTTGAGTCGTCAATTGAAAAGATCTTGTGATTCCTTTTTAACAACTAGATTATATGCTTCATCAAGAATGGCGAAGGGTTTCATCATAATAATGTGACCTAGTTGCAAAATAAGATTGATTCAACCCATTGAGGAATCTAAACACATAATCCTTTTGTTGAAGGTCAATATGAGGTTGAAAACATTGTGAATTACAATCTCCACAAGTACAGTGAGGTGGTGGTCTAAAACTTTGTAACTCCTCCTAAATCCCATTCAATTTTGTGAAGTATGCATCAATAGACCTAGTATCTTATGTAACAGAACGAAGTTGATGCTGCAAGTGACAGATTCTCACATCGACAGGATAACCTTCTCTTCAAAGTGTCCCAAATTTGAGAAGTTGTGTTCATATGGAACACCTGTAGAACCTATCGATGGAGATATGGATTTCAGTAACCATGCCACTATCATACTATTACATCTTGCCCAAGTCATATAGAGAGGATCGGCGGACTCAGGCAGCGATATAGAGCCATTAATGAAGCCATATTAATTTGCTGTAAATGGACAAAGCCAACAAGAATGACCTGTTCCAAGATGCATGGTTGCTCGTCGTAAGTTCTGGAGAAACCACCACGTTCTGTGATTGTTTGACTGGTGAAGAAAATATGGAAATTGAGGATCATTGAGTGGTTAAAGAGAAGCTTGTTTCGAAGTAGCCATTGAAGAATCTCAAGAAGAAATGAAGAAACTGAGAGAAGATCAATGATTTTGGAACCCTAGTTTTTCATAGCTCTAATACCATGACGAAGGATTGAAGCGAGAAAACTAGAATTTAGAGAAAAAATTGTAATTAACTTCTCATTAAAAAAAGAACTAGAAAAGAAAAATACAAGATATATATGTACACACACACATACAAGGAGAAAAGTCTTCTAGCTATAGTTATTAACTATCTAACAAATGTAACTCACTAAGAAACTATATCAACCATCTAACCACTTCAATAGATTACAGTTCATATAATTTAACAAACTAACTAGTTATAACTGATCACTTTCTTTTACTGACAGCTGTACATTCTTGATATAAGCCCCAACATGATTATGTGTTGTATTGTATCTCGTAGGTGTAGGTGATCTGTGTTTGGTCTGGTAGGTTTTGTCCTCTCTGAAGAGTAGTGGACTTGAGCTTCACGATCAATGCATGCCCCTTTATTGGGTCAATTATTCTTCTGTATCCAAAATTTAACAATTTGGTTTTGTTTTCTATATATTGGTTTGAGACTTGTGTTTGTTTGATTTTGCTGTTCTATGGGCTCTTCACTTATTTATCCAGTTTAGATCAGTGTTGTATTCTCTCTACGTGGCTTAATCCATGATTTCTGTTCTAGCCAAAAAATTAACAAGAAACAGTTTGCAGGTTTTATTCAAGTTGAAAAAGAAATGGTTAAAATTTAATATCACAATCGACGTCTAAGGAAGGTGCCGTCGCCGAAATCTTCCTCCCCTTCTCGAAGAATAAGACGTTTCAAACGTTCGTAAAATCAGGCATTAGAATTCAAAATATGCTTTAGTGTGAGAAAATCCTGAAAAAAAGTTCTATTTATTTAGTTCCCACAATCCCAGTCCACCAATTTCGGCCGAACATGTTGACAACGTCAGTTTGTTTGTACATCAAACTTTGCCCATTTCTTTATTTCATTTTCTTTATTTCGTTAGGTGGCGTGGCAGATCTTTCTAACGTCGCGCTGCCGATCTTTTATTTTCTGGTGGGTAAACTCAAACTGATTCCAATTAATCACATTGAACTGTACATGGGTGGCTGATGATGAGATCGACCAACCCCAATTATTATAATAACCTCTATACGTGTTTACATTTTCTTGATCAATCCGACCACTCATCATCTTTTCGGTGATGCATTGATCTAGCCACCGCACCAACTGTTGAGACATAAAAAAAGAAAAAGAAAAGAAGACCTTGAAACTGAGATCGAATATGCATATTTTTAAATGTGTTTGTTGCTTTGGGTGTTTGAATCAAGGAAAGGAAAAGAACCTTTCAAGATTCTCTTGGCTTTCTGTATTTTTAATTTTTCGTAGACCAAGCTTAATTTGAGAGTCTGATTCTTTAATGGATATGAAGGTTTTCTGCAACAGTAGGAGGGACTTTGAAGGAAATATTGCTTGAAGCGAATAGATGTTGGATTTTAACCTTTTTCTTTCCATATACAGCAGGCTAGGCTAATACAGTAGCAAAAGAGATGGCTTATTGTGGAGTTCCAAAAATGAGTTTGATGAACACTAAGAATCGCAATTATTTTCTTTCACCAAGTAAAAAATATTCAAATAAGCAGCATATCCAGCGAACTTTACACAAATCAAATTCCTGAAATTGCAAACAAAAGGTGGAATGAAATTAATATTATACCAATTAACAGCTGACAACTACTTGAAACCGAAGGAGAACAAAGTTGTAGAGAAGAATTAGCACCCCAAACCGAGCTAACACTATAGCAGTCCAATCATCGCTTTTAACCATACTAGAGATGCGAACGAACATTGAGATCAGCATACACATATCAGAACAACAATTATTAATCGTTGCTCTTTATTATCATCATTTTCATGAGCAAAAAGTTCATAAAAAAGAATTTTTCAAGTATTAGCAAATCCATTTACACATTGAAACAAATAAAAAATAAGTTAATTGGCACTTCCCTCGCCGCCCCACCTCTCCTATATATCTTCAAATATTCAAACTATGAGATGAATGTACAAAAATAAACGAGAAATCTCTCCCTTTCTCAAAACCAATCAACATGGATCGGAAGAGAGGACAGTACAAGCAGAGTTCTTCCAATGCCTAGCATGCAATTTAAGGATCTCTCTTGCTCGCTCCTTGGCCGAGCTACCGCTGTCAACTTGAAGCACCAAACATAGCTTCGCCACAACTCCCAGCTGCAACATCTCTTGAACAACACTCGGAGTTGCAGAAAACTTCGAAATGGAGAAGAGAATCCTAACCGCCCTTTCGCTCCCCACCTTCGAAACCCGAAGTATTTTCTTCGACACAATCGCTAATCCGGCTCCGTGCTTCAACAACTCGGCTCTTCCTTCTGCGCATTGGCATAACTGGTCCAAAAGCACCAGCATCATCTCGCAAGCCCTCTTCTCGGATGAATCGAGGAGCTGATCGATCAAAACAGACACTGCCCCGGCTTCAACGGCTTTGATTCTGTTCCGGCCAAGTGGCGAAAGAGTGATCAGAATTTGAAGCGTTGCTTTTGATGCCTTGGAAGAGATTTGATCATGCAAGAGCTGGACTAGCTCGGAGAAAAATTGGGGCTTTAAATTTGTTAACTGCATTGGATCGGCCACTTCGAAAATGGATTTCAAAAGAAAGACAGCGTAGGTTTGAGACTCATAGCTCGCGCTTTGGATAACACGCATTAAGGAGTCTACGAATTCGCCATTTTTTCCGACGAGGGACCTGAGCCCTTTGTCGGAGAGTTGGAGATTGTGGAGGATTCCTAGGGCATCGTCTCTAGCTCTTGTGGAATCGAACCCATCTTCATAAACTACTGCTTCTGTTGAAGTATTATTATTGTTGGTGTTGAAGATGACGAGTGAAGCTAAGAACTCGGCGGCGCCGGCGGCTTCCAGGGACCTTTTGTTGGATTCACTGGTGGACGCCATGGATCGGAGTCTTCTGAGGCACTTTATTTGGGAGTGTGGCGATGTGGCATCATTCAGAAGTTTCGCGATCTGGGCTTTGCTGACCGGAGGCTTCGGCGTTGGGATCCTCTCGACGCCGTGGGAAGCGTTCATGGTGCACCAAGATTGGATCAGCCGGCGAAGAGTGTGGTTTGGCGTCAAATCGGTGTCTGAATTAAGGGCTTGTTTAGTGACCGGGCACGTGTTGTTTCTCCCGGAAAATATCCACTTCTCGATGCTTTCCCGGTCGTATGTTATGCCAGTCGACACAGTCACCGGATCTTTCATGATTTCCAGAGAGATGGGGCAGAGAAAGTAGGGAGGAACTTCGATTTCATCCATTTGAAGCTAACAAGAAGATCAAGATTCAAAATCCAGATGAGAAAATGATCAAACAAATAAAGCCTAGATTGTTGTATGAGCAGAAAACAAAAGGAAAATGGTAGTGTTAATTGAGAGTAGAAGAGTAGAAGATGAAGACAGGTGTGGATTGGTTTGAAGAAGGTTGGTTTGAAGAAGGCAAGAGGCGATGCCGTTTGTTTATATATACGTCTTTTGCGTGTGTACAAGACAGATATTCAAAATGAGAAAGTCTCAAAACACGGAAAACGAAAGCGCTGAGAGAGAGAAGACTTTTTCTGGATATTAATACATTGAAAGGCTCGAGGAAGAAACTAATACCCGGTCCTGAATTGATGACCCTCGCTCCATTGACTTTCTCTCTCTAGAAATTTGGGGTATGAGGTTCTCTCTCTCTCCAACTCGTGCTGTTTTATTTGGGCGCGTCTGTTCGTATTTAACGAAATCACGTAAGTATGCGGCCGACAACGGCTCTTGGAACGTTGAGTGCATGTCTTAAATCTTAATAGGCGGCCGCCGCTGATGGGCCCAACGGTATGGGCGTCTGCCACTCGAAGCATCGTATTGGCCTATGTCTAACAAAACTCTTAATCTTAATTTCTATTATATTATAAATAATTTATTTTTTATTTTAATTTTATCTAAAAAATTGTATCTAATCTAACAACCCTATTATTTTCTCTATTTCACTTACTATTTTATTTATTTATTAATAAATTTTAATTTTATTTATTTTAATATATATAATCAATAATTAAATATACACATACAAAATTAATAATTAAATATATAAAATAATCACATACACGTATAGATAAAATTAATAATTAAATATATAAAATAATCAAATATACAAAATATCACTTATTCAATATAAAAATAAATACAAAAAATCACAAAAAACAAACCCGCTGCCAAAATCAAAAAAATCCCAAAATCACTCATCCAACGGTCAATCTATTCCCCAAGAATATGCCACAACCATTAGTGGCCACTGCTTGATTTGGAGTTGTCTGGAGTCGTCGCTGCTCGATCTGAAGTTGGGTTCGACCAATTTCATCTTTTTGTCTTATCGATCCTTCTCTTCTCTTTTTTGTTGATGGCCGTTGGAGGCGCGTTGATGGCAGTTGGGGGGTAGGGGAGAGATGGCGAGGAGAATCTGATTGCCAATAATAGTGAGGCATTTTGAGATTATAAAAAATTTGACGAAATGAACTGGCGATAGCGAGCATAGCTAGAGCGAGATTTTTGGAGAAATCTCGCCAAAGATAGTCTTGGCGAGATGGAGCAAGGTTGCTCAAGATAGCTTTAGATGGAATGTTCACCCAGCAATAAAAATAGGTAATTTATTGAACCAGATTTTTTGTACAATATCAACTAAATGTTACTATATTTAAACGCTTAATTGTGATTTTTTATAATATTCATACATTGATTGATATGTTACACGTTTACACACCATAAAAATAGAAAAAGATAAAGATGAGATCCCATTTTTATGTTTCTAGTGAAGTTAATTAATTAGTAGGTAAAGGAATGAATATTATTTCTAATAAATCATTATTTCTTTTATTATTTAAAATGGATTTTTTATCCTAACAAAATAGAATAAGGTGTATTTATTATATTTTATTAAATGACTTTTTGAATATTTCTTATTTTTTATTGATTAGAATGCCCTCAGGGCATAGTATGAAAACTGCACCCCCCCCCCCCAAAAAAAAAAAAAACAAAAAAAAAAACAAAACCCTTAAAATGGGTATGCACAATTCATCTTATTTATTTTGCTTGTATTTTTTGTTGCCCTAAGCTTTAATCTCAATTATAGCAAAAAAGAAAAAAAAAAAAACGATTTTCAATCAAACTCATAAAATTAACCAAATTTAAAAAAAAAAAAAAAAAAGCTTTCCGAACTCTCTATATTTAAGTTAAATGCAACGAATATAAAGTTAAACTTCAACTTTTGAAATTAGCCTCTCATGCAACATAAACTTAGCATTTAAATTATTCAAACCTAAAGAATATATTGAACCCTAATTTATTTTTCCTTTTTTTGAAGTGAACCCTATTAGTTTATCGAAATTTGAGTGCAAATTAACTGCAAATTTGTTTGTTTGCTTGTTTAATTACAAACTAGTTAAGTGCATTGTGTCTCTAGTTAAGGGCCACCCTCCTATGCATGTAAATTCAGGTCAGTGAGTATTTAATTAGTGGCAACTCTATGCATATTATGTTATTTTTTTTTTTGAAAATTTTATAAACAATTTATTAACATAACATTATTGTTTTTGCTACATATATATTATTGTTGAATAATTATTTTAAATAATAAAAATACTATATGTATTAAATTATATTATTATTTTAATCTAACACGCCACCTCCTTCCTCTCACTATCAAAAAAACTTAAATTTATAGAGAGATGACTTTATTTTTAATAATAATAATAATATTATTATTTTAATCTCAACAATTTTAATTTCAAAATATAGGTTTTTCTTATTGAACAGATGGTGCCACTGCCATATATACAAGCCAACCACCATTCTTTTATATACTTTTATTTCCATGCTAACATGCGGTACCAGCAGCGTCAACCTAAATTGCGAGCAACCAAAACGGATAAGGTAATGAAAGGCTGACGAATGACGATGGTACAACACATCGATCGATGAACAGCTGCCTGCCCCAACCGACCCGCCCAACAGGATTTTCAAGGAAACCCATGACTTTAGAAAAATTATTCACTATATTTTAAAAATAACCTGATTAATACAATATTAGGTTTAAAAGTATAATAATAATAATAATAATTTATATGACTCTTTTTGAAATATATATACAGTGATCAACTTAACTTTAAATTATTAAAAAATATAATAACTTATTTAATCTTTTTAAAAATATAGTAACTAATAATTTCACTCTCAAAATAAAATATAATAATCACTCAATTCTGTATTATTTATTTATTTGTTGAGCAGAAAATAATGGTGGATAAATAAAGCGCAGCCAGGGAAATGACGAGTGATAACAGTGGCGATCGAGCTGAGCTTTTGTCACAAGTAGCAGTTACATGATGAGAAGGAAGGAGGGTGTGCCAGCGTATTTGACGTGTTTGATTGAATCGTCCAAACTTCAAATTAAAGACGACGAAAACGAGTCGAATAAGGATAAGGAGTACCCGATTTACAGCCACTCCCCCCACATGACGCGGACTCAACACCGTTGCACGTGCGTGCACTACTAGATTAGGGTGACCCACCAACCCAACCCCATAAATTTATTTATTTTCATTAAATTGTGTTAGTTGAAATATTTGCGTTCCAAATTTTATCAACTAAAATGATACCCTAATTTTTTTTATCTTTTAATATACATTTAAATGCTTTTAATAATTATATAACTAAATGATATACTTAAAATTTTAAGATTTAAAGAATCTAAAATTAGATCAATGACTTTGCCCCTAACGCAAAGCAACACAATCTTAAATGATTTTGGTGCATTTATTTTTTATATAAAAAATCTACAAAAGTAGACTTAATCTTAACTTAATTGAGCGATTGACTAATTATCATCTATGATTAACCCCCAAAAAATGGTTTACTCATCCTCCAAAACCATTACATTAACTAATCCAAGTTGTTGAGTCATAGTTATCCATTCGTGAGGTGGTGTATGCAATCCCACTTTTCACATACATTTTTTGTGTGAACACTCTTTTATATATATAAAAGACACTAATAATAACACTTTCAAGTAAAGACATATAATTATAAATAATATTAAAATCAATTAAAAAAATAGATAAATATATAGCTTGAAAAACACATGATACATGCATTCAAGAGATGTGTTTAACCAGCTAATTAACTCTGCTTCGTCTTCTTATACGTAATGTTAACTAATTATTATATATGTTTTGAATCATTAATTCAAACTAGTAGTGGTTCGTATCAATTAAGAAAACTCGTATAACAACTAATGTCCCAAACAATATTATTTGAAAATTAACGTATATGTTTTTTGTTAATTAAAAATATAATTAAAATTTAATATATTTTTTGTTAATTAACCCTAAAATTAATTCGTTTTACTCCATATATGAACCCCAAATGCTCAATGAGAATTTGAAGGATCACGTACGTATATACGTCACCAAAATCCATTCATTTAGAGGAGATCAGGAGAGATTAGGACAAAACACATCTTTGGTAGCACAAAAAACATATATTAACACAATGGAAAACGCTCCTTAATTAGTTTCATGGGTTGTAAGTATAAATATTTTCCTTTAATGTTCATGGATCGCAGCTAAGTTATACATATATAAATGCAATGTGGAAGCAATTCATTAATAATTAACAATTAGTGATCGAAAAAATTAAACATGTGAATGATTATATTAAAATATTTGTACCTAGCTAGAAGGCTTTCAAACCATTATCAACTTACTTACTAATTAGGACGCGTTAAAGGTTTTAGACTAAATTAATTATGGTCAAATTTTTACGGATTTCAAACGATACATTGTACTTTTGCAAGGTGAGGAGGGGTGACTAAGATGATAGGTGACAAAGTGTCATTTCTAAATATGGGTCACGTATCATTTAAGGCTAGCTAAGGCACATCACAAGAAAAGATTCAATAAAACTCAAACTCAAATTACTCTCATTTAGACTATATAACCCCTAAATCCTCTTGAGATAAAAAAGAAAAAAAAGAGAAGATATAGCTTAACCTACTCATCATTCTTTCCTTTTGTTCATTTTTTAAAATTTAGTTACTAATTTAATCGTGAAAAATTACTTCAACTACTAAAAATTCTATATTTACAAAAATTAACCAGTAGTACGTACCTCAAATCCGAATTCTCTAACATCACAACAAAACCTGAAAAGAAATTTTGTTGTATAATAGATTCTGAAATTGCAATGAGACATCCAAATGATCCCAATTTAGGTGACTAATGGAAATTAAGTAAAATATCAATTTCATGACCTTAATTAATTAATTTACTGAAAGATGTAGCACTGAAAAATTAATAAGTTTCCAAAATATATCAGCAGTGCAGGATTGGTGGTAGTTTCAGCATTCCCATGAACTGAATCTCGAACGGGTCAGGTATGAACATGAATTTTTAAATTAAGCGGGTATGAATGGCAAAAAAAAAAAAAAAGGAGATTGCTACACATAATTTTAAATAATTCTATTTTATTTCATTTATATTCATAATCTTATTTTTCTATCTAGATATAATATAACTTGAGTAATTTTTTTTTGTAATCTTTATATCTATTAATTTTAATTTTAATTTTTGGATCTTAAATTTTTTTTTTCTCTGTTAATACGTACGTACATTGCTGTATATTTTTAACTTTTAAAATTGAACATTAATTTGAAATGTGTGACATCTACATAACATACTAAAAAAGACATGTACACAATATAGAAAATCATGATTGAGAAACTAGTTAATATTTAGAAGTAGAATATTTTTAATTAAATTTTTATGTAAGTTAATTGATGAGTAACAAAGTATTGAGGGAATATCCGTTCCCTAAATACCAAAAACGTGGATGAAATTGAAGCATAGGCAAGGCAGAGGTGTTTAGGTTCAATTCCTATATTCATGTAATTGAGATTATTAAAACATATACTTAATCTCATAAAATAAATTAATTAGCAGGAGAACATTTACAACAAAGGAGGATGAGAAAAGAAGATGCAACATGCAAATTAGTCTACTGGCTAGGCTTAGGCCCAATAAGGCCCGGTGGTACGTAGGAGAACTTGGTCAAGCCTTGTAAATTGAATTCCGAGAAGAAGGTGCCTGAAATTTCTAGGAGAGGCACGCACGCACTACATTTAAAAATGAAAGCCCTCTCTCTCTATATATATATATGCCATTGCCGATGGATTTTGTATTAAATAACTTTGAACTGTTTCTATCATTGACCAGACCAAGAATAATGAATCTGAATCTATGGTACACGTAACGTATTTAATTATTGCATGAAAAATCTAAAATCTGATTCAGCCAAAACATCACCTTTTTCACAATATATGTATTTATAAGGTATAGTTTGGTGTTTATATATATATTTCTTATTATTTTTTTGGCTTAATTTAGATAATTGTTTTTTCCCTGAACTCCATGCATATATATATATATATTCAATGCAAAATGTTCAACACGATACGGATAACGATCCACCATGCATGCGCGTGCCAATGACCAAACTGAGTAACACATTCAGAATTAATTTGGGTCACTCTTAGGAGTTAGGAGAAGCTTAAAAATTAACATGCATGCATAAATGTAGAGGCTTCTATAAATTATAGCTTCTGTTTAGTAGTAGAGAATATTTTATATTTTTAATTTTTTATTGAACCTTCAGTTTGAAACTAAAAAAACTCAAGGTTTGTTTAGTTGTAGAAAATATTTTTTGTTTTTTTATTTTAATTTTTGTTGAATATTTGAGTCTCTCATTAGAAAATAAAAAAAATTAGTTTTTTATTTTTTTATTATACTACAAGTTAGAAAATATCCTTTTTTATGTTTTTAAATTTTCTTAAAATCAATTATTTGATTTTTTTTAAATATAAAATATTAGCATATCTTTACTTGTTAATATATTTTCTAAATCCGAACAAGGTCTTAATTTTTAAAATTTTCAACTTTGTCATATAAATTAGAAAACATAAAAACATATTTTCCAAATTTTTTAAAAAATGAATATTATTAATTTTGAAACATAAAATGTTATAATTTGTTTAATTGTAAAATTAGAAATAAAAAATTCAAAAAATATTGTCTACCACCAACAGATCCTATAACTTGTCTTACAAAATGCCATGCTTTTCCTATAATTAGAAAAGATTAAAAAATCCAGAAGACAACAGAGATGGTTAAACAAGTTGTCTTTGCCTAACAAAAACAAAAGAAACTAAAAATTAGAAAAATGACATGCTTGGCTGCAAATCGTTGTCGAGATGGACAAATCTCTTAATTAATGCTATATATATTTGAAATAATGTTGTAATCGAATTAAGTCGAGTTAAGATTTATTGAGCTCATGCTCACCTCACGAGCTACTTTCAAGGAGTTTGAGCTCGGCTCGTTGAAAGGTTGACAAGCTGTTGATGTTTGGAGTTGGTCGATTGTGATTCGTAGGCTCATAATTAGAAAAATGAGCACAAATGCAAAGAGTAGGAACAAATAAAAATAAATAATAAGTCACATACTGAGAAGTTTTTACGTGATTCAACTAGAATAATGTCTAACCCATAACTATTCTCTGGTTATTCCGACATAGTAATAGTATATCATTATTGTTCATCCCCTTATAATGGTGTTTTGACTTCTATTTATAATGTGGGATGTTTACAATTTTAATAAAATACAAAAGTGGAAGGATGACATCATGGGGACAAGATATTCTTATCGATTCCATAAAATCGAGAGTGGGTACTTCCCTATTATCAGGGATCTAATTTGCCTCAAGTAAGGTAGGTGGGTCCCTGCCTCCGATTGTTCCATGGTCTTGTTGTTATGCGAGTTGAATAGTTAAGCCAGCGAACTGGAAGCATAATTGGGAGCTCGCTTGATTCTGTGGTTTGAGCTCAAGTTTTGACAATGTGCGACCTTGTTTTGACGACCTCGGCCTTGGGCCTATTAGGTTTTAGGAGATCGAGCCTGTCTGCTAGGTCGAGTCCAGCTCATAAAAAAAGTGGTTTGAAAAATACCCATAATACAAGCCAAGCTCAAGGTTGAGCTCAAGCACTTGTTGGTGAGCTTGAGCTTGGGCTCGCTAGCAGGTTTAGAGTCGCTAGAATCTGTTATTTTGTTTAAACCTAATTTGTTATTTTATTTTATTATATATACATATATTATATTATTTTAATTATATTATTATAATAATTTAAAGTTTGATAACTTTATGTTAAATAATATATTTATGAAATTATAAGTAAATGTATTAATGTATTTATAAATGAAATTGTTCACCAAATATTCAAGAACTTTTAATCGAGTATATTTATGAGTCTTTAATCAACTCTATCAGTATTCATGAATTTTTAATCGAATACGTTCATAACTTTTAATGAGCTGAGTTTTATTAAGCTCAAGTTCGACTCATTTATAAATCAAGTTTTAAAATTACATTTAAATTCAACTCATTTATTTTAACGAATAAGCTCGAATGAGATTTTGTTGAGCTGGACATCGAGCTGCTCGTAAATGGTTCGAGCCATTTGTGACCCCAATTTGAAACAAGGATTTTTCGATACACACACGCACATATACGACGCCTTGTGTGTGTATATGAGTATATATTAGAGGAAATTTTAAATATACTTTAATTTTTCTTTTTCTACAAGTAAGAATTAAAAAAATTCTTGATTTAGTTGTAAATTATACTTTACAAATTGGTCGTCATGAGTTCATATATTATTAAAAATTTTATTTAAAAAATTATTTTATTGACACCACTCCAAACACTAAAATGGAATTAGCATACATTACATCACTCAACCACACCCATTTTTTCTTTTCCCTTTCATTCCATAAATCCCTACTCCACACATATCATAAATGAAATCCTGTGAAGAAATTAGAAATTAGTTTGGAAATCTTGTAATTATATTCATTAACGATTATCACAAATTGATGAAGAATTAATATATATCATATAGGGTTTTGTACAATTACGTACCCTACCAGCTACTTTGGTTTCAGAACAATAGGCCGAGTACCCAAAAACAACATGAAAAATATTACCTAAGATACATAACATATATATATATATGTATACATGGATTAAACAAAATTAATTACCCAAGATACGTGCTTAAGAGAGTTGTAATTTCAACGCAAGGAGAGTTCTTCCACGCCACTGAATGAGCTCTAAGGATTTCTTTTGCTTTGTCCTTCAAGTGCATGGCACATTCAACTTGAAGCACCAAGCAAAGCTTTGTAATCGTTCCAAGTCTCAGCATCTCCTGAAGAACCGAAGCTGTGCCGGAGAACTTACACACCATCGAAAGAATTGCCATGGCCCGATCGTCCGCCGCCGGAGAAACCTTCAGAATCCTCTTTGTGATCACCGCAATTCCGGCGGCGTGGCTCAGAAGCTGAGCTCTCCCGTCGGCGGAGGAACACAGATGAAACAGTACTCCCATGATTAGCTCGGTGGTTCTCTTTTCCGGCGATCCCAATTCGAGCTCGATGAGCTCGGAAACCGCCCCAGATTCGACCATCATTATCCGGTTTCTCCCCCACGGACAAGCGTCTAGCATGACTTGGCAAGCAGCTTTGATTGCCTGTTGAGAGATTTTTCTTAAAGCGCTCAGAATTCTTTGGAAGAATTCGGGTTTTAGCATCTCTAGTAGACTGGAACTTGCCTTTTCCACGATTGTTTTCAGTATCAAAACTGCATGGCTTTTAACCGTTGCTTCGTAATCATCAATATCTAGCCCTAAAACCCATGTCAATGAATCGATAATCTGTTCAGTTTCGGGAAGACTCAGGTTTGTTTCGACTTGAAGAAGGTAGAGAATTCTCAGTGCTTCCTCCAGACCCTTAGTTTCCCCTGCTTTGTAGAGTCTTGCAACAAAGAAAGCCACAGCCTTTGCGGCACCAGCTTTGACCATTAACTTTCTATTCCTAATTCCATTCTCATCAACAGCCAAGGCTTCTAGTCTTCTTAGGGTTTTTATCTGCAGCTTTGGAAACCATAGATCTCCAATGAGGCCGAAAACTTGGGCCTTGTGTAGAGGATGTTTGTCGATGACCTTCAATCCATTGCCACCACTCAACAAGTCACCTTCAACTAATATTTTCGAGCGAGAACTTGTAATATTGTTACAGCCATTGAGGCTGGATGTCCAAGTTTGGATCATGCGGCGGAGGATGTGGTTTGGGGTGACGACGGTGTCTCTGGGCAGGCGCTGTTTGGTGACAGGACAAGTGGTGTTCTTGGCCTTGAATAGCCAATGCTCGATGCTCTCCCGATCGTATGTGATGCCGGTTATGGCTGTCACCGGATCTTTCATGACCTGCAGGGAGATGGGGCAGATGAAATACTGAGGAACTTCAATTTCATCCATGGCCGCCAACAATATACAATTAAGTGCATGGGTGTGTTTATATGTTCTTGTTATATATATATATAAATATCTACATATCAATGAGATGAAGCAGTGAGGAGAAGATAAAGATGGCTTAAATGATGAAGTGTGGAAGAAGGGAGCAAATGTGAGCTGGTAAGAGATTTCGGCTTGGTTTATTAGCTTACTTGACTCTGAGAGAGAGAGAGAGAGAGAGAGAGATGGGACTGGTCCAGTTTTCCGGGTCAGCTATTCTAATTGGGCATTGAATGGTCAAAAGAAGAAAACTTTAGAGTAGCCATGTGGCCCATATGAACTAGCAGCAACCCTAACGCCACGTTTGGCCCTACATCTGCCGGCTTTGTTTATTTTGGCAAGTTAATTGATTGCCCACTAATGTTAAACAATTTTAGGGCTTGCAAAATCAATGGTAACGGTAGCATGGCCAATCTAATCTCAATGGGAAATGTGAATTGATATTTAGGATTGCCATTTAATATTAGTATATATTATATCTTTGTATTAATTAAATATGTAATGTAATATATTAATATAAGAATGACACATTAAGTATCATTTCTAAATGTTCGATCAACTAGCATTTCTGCATTTCAATAGTAAGTCTCTCCAGCTTTGATATATTAGAATAATATTTTGAGCAATAGATAAAATATAATAAACGTATTTTTTTTAGATATAATATATTTGTTTGTAATTAAAAATAAAATATAATAAGTGCACTTTATATAAAAATAAAATACTATGACATCTTAATTATTGTCTTAAAAATAATGATTAACATTACCAATAAATTATTATGGTTTTTTGGGTTTTGTTAACAATCACCTAATACATTTTGTTTTTAACATTAAAACACTTTTATTAATTGATAATAAATATATCTATTTTGAAATAGGTTTAATACATACAATGCCTCTTCAACAATTAAAAAATATGACATTTAGCTTTTAATGCGTAAAACCTCAAGATTCGATATTTTAATTATTAAAAATAATTATTTTAAGTTTTACCGTAATAGAACGTTAATACGTATATGAATGCGCTTGTTTTTGCGAGTAGTATATCACGTGGATTGTCAATTGGTAGTATTTGAATAGACTGATTAATTTGTTGTGCTCATTCAACAATTAAAAATATGGTGTTTGATCTCTAATATACAAAAATGTCAAGATTGTGTATTTTAATTATTAATAATTATTGTTTTAACTCCTTACTCTATGTCATGTAGAATATATATGTACATAGAAAAGAGAAAGTGTCATGTCATTAAATTAAAATTTACCTTGATGATGAGAAAAGACCAAATTAACTATAACTTAAAAAAAACCTAAAATCCCAAATATTTAAATTTCTAAATCACTAACCCCAAAAAAATAAAAACACTACATTTATCTATTCTTAATCACAAAATATAACAAAACTAAACTTATTTTTCTAAACTTATTTTGATTGTCGGAATCTGGCATGGACCATGGGTAGCGACATTTTTTAAAAAACGCAAGTTTAAGATTTACAAAAAATTAACTATTAAATTAAACTTATTTTTGAATATATAAATCACCACAGTTGGGAGAATCTATTGGCTGGTTACGATCATTGGAATCATTGACCGACGGTTGTTTGTTTTATCTTTTTGGGTTTGTTTGATTTTTTCAATTTTTGTTCATTTTTTTTAGTTTTTAATTTGTTTTTCTGATTTCGTTCAGTTTAATTCTTTTTTACAAAATTTTAGTTTTTTTAATTTATAAATTTCAATCAATTCAATATATAAATTGTTTGCAGTTACCTGATTGTACCAGCACTATATTTGTGGCCGATCTATAATAATGAATCTGGAGTTTAGTTAAAAAAAAAAAAGTGTTATAGATGATCTGTCACATCGAAAAAAAAAAAGAAATTAAAGCGTGTCACTACCTACAAATTCTCGCTTGTAAGTTTGAAGTTCGATATTTTTGTTTGTATTCTTCTTTGACGAAGAAAGCTAAATGAGTCTAGATACACAGCTAGCATACGTACTAAACACAAATGGACTTTTAATTACGTGTTACAGTGAACTTCAAATATAAAAATATTGTAGAATTAAGTCGGCATTCAACTATATATATATATATTACTATTATATTTTATAAATTTTATGCTAATAAAAAATATTTGCACATACACACACACATATATATATATTTGATACAAAATTGAAAGAATAAAAAAAAATCACAATAATGCGATCGAGTATAATCATTGAGTCAATGGAAGGGATGTATTAGCACAAGTAAGACATGCCAAACACAAAATATATAAGAAATGGGGAAGTAAAATAGAATATAAATATAAATCCTTCTACTATATATATTTTAATTAGTATACGTTGGATTATAATAGTGGAGATTGAATCCCTTTATCTAATTCGATTGTAAATATTGAGGGAATATCAAAAGGTATTTTATTAAAATTATGGTCCATTAAATATGCTGTTTACTACGTACAGTTGTTTATTGGCCATGTATACATATTTAAGTAATTGAAGAGATGATATAACAAAATTGTTGAAATAATTGTATCTTAAGGTATCGTTTGTTAAAATGAACAAGATAAGTCCGGAATGATTTTCAGACCAAGATATGAAATGGTCAAGATAAAGTTAAGAAGCATTTTAAGATTTTTATTAAACTATTTGTTAAATTCTTTAGAATGCATTAGAGGATATAGAAGTTATTTTTTTCTATTATGTAGGAACCAATATATGCTTATCTTGAAGAAAATGAGAGATATGCATATCTTGAAATATTAAGATAAGAGGTCATTAATGATTTTTTTAAGAATTGTCAAATAAATTTAACAAACATGTTGGAAATTATAGAAATTCGACATACATTCCATATCTTAATTTTTCTGCCTCATATTTTGATTAACAAATATCTTTAAGAATAAATATGTATATATTAAAGTGTAAAAGATGAATATAATAATGGAAAAAAGTAAAAAAAATACCGATGATAGCTCCTTGGATTTGTTGGATTAAAAAGGGGATTCAATCGATCAAATGATACACATATAGAATGAAAAAGCAAGAGGGGTTTGCTTGAGTCAAAGTGAAGACGTGGAGAGGGGTGTGGATTGGATTGGTGGGGGAAATTAATTAATTTATTGAGCTTAATTATGGGGCAAACTAAACAATATCATCATCACGGCGTAGCTAGCGTAAATCATGCTCCAACCTCCATTCCATTGAGTTGAGCTAATCAAAAGGCTTTGGTCAATGGTCCAATTTGTTCAAGCTTTCCCGCTAGTTCCACGACTCCGGAGACCATTTTGAATGATTAGTCTCCCACTGACATGAGTTTGAATATCATTTGTCACCACCCGCAACAAATTAATAAAAATAATTGGTCGCTTGTGGATGGACTACGGACGTCAAGACTTGGTATTTAATTTCATGCCATATATGTAATGTGATAATTGTGACTTAAAATTTTTATTTATTTATGATTGAATTTTTTAATTTTATTAAGTTTATGACTTTGAATTTGACCGTGATTATGATGTTGTCAAATTCGATTTCATCTAAGACTTATCTCATCTAGAGGAATATTTTCATGCGTTATATTCTGATTAGAATATAATTTTCTATATTCATCTATAAATGATTTTAACTCTATAAATAGATATTCAGGTCACATAAAATTAGATTATTAGATCATCACAAAGTGTGTCAATATCACTTTTATATTACTATTTTTGGTTAGTGATATTTTATTCTTTCTACTCGTGATTTTTTTCAATTTGAGTTTTTCACTTAAAATTTTATGATCGTGTTTGGTTAATTGGTTTGATTGTGGTTTGTATTTAATCCTATTTCGTAACAAACTGGTACTTCTAACTGTTGGATCAAGCTATCATACGTTTGCAAGATCCAAGCTATTGGATCTGAGAAAAAAAAATTCAGCAGCAGTGTCTTCTTCCTCTTTGGGTTTCAAGAAGCAAGAGCAGCAGCAGCCGCTGCCACCACTGGGCGCCTCCAGCTACTGCAAATGACTACTGCGCCATCGTCGCCGCCACAACCACTGGCTGCCACAGTTCGAACCGCTGTGGTCGCCAGTGCCTACCACCACTGTCGATTGTGATCGACGGCCTTCACCCCCACGACCGTCGCCTCTGCTATCACTGTTCATTCATCACCACCCCTGTTGTCTCAGCGGTTAATCTGACCGCCGTGTTCTGCCATTATGACCTCCATCGTCGTCGCTGCATCTTACGCTCGACGTCGCCCCACCATTGCCGACCGCTCAAAGCTTTCATCATCGTGACAGTCGGCCTCCTCTTTTAACCATCGCCGACCATCAACGTCCGCCTTCTTCTAGTCGTCGGCCGCCTCCGCTTTGTTTGGCATGCCTTGTCGTCGGTCTTCCTTATCCGATCGCTACCTCCGTCAAATGCTGCCTCATTGTCCGCCATTAATAGAAGCTTCAAAGGCTTCAACAAGACACCCAGATCTGGTCCAGCCCACTAAATTTGACCCGACACCAGATCCAGCAGATTTCCTATACAGATCCAGATCTGATCTCTACCTATTTTTTTACCCAGATTTGTTATTTCTGATCCGTTTTCAGTTGGGTTTATTATTGAAATTATTTGGGATTATTTAATGGTTTTATTGAAGTACGATATTCCTTTATTGGATCGGAATATTAGATTTTCGTTATGGCAGGTTAAGATGTATACAATTTTGACATAGATGGATTTAGATGATGCAATTTTGAGTTTCGAAAAAATGCCACAATCATGGAGCATTGAAGAAAAACAGCTCAAGGATCGTAAGGCCTTATCTCATATACATCTGCATTTATTGAATCAAATTTTGCAGGATATTTTGAAAGAAAAAACTACTACTGCTCTATGGTTGAAATTGGAACAATTGTGTATGAAAAAGAGCTTAACAAGTTGCATCTGAAGCAAATATTATATTATCATCAAATGACTGAAGGTACGTCTATTGAAAGCCATTTAACACTTTTTAAAGAAATTGTTTCTGATTTGGAGGTTATAGAAGTTAAGTATGATGATGAGGATTTAGCTCAAATTTTATTATGTTCTCTACCAACCTCTTATTCAACTTTTAGAGATATCATACTCTATAGTCGGGATACTCTCACCCTAGATGAAGTTTATGATATTTTATTTTCGAAAGAAAAAATTAATAAGTAGTTCCATGGGGACTTCTAAGAATTAGGGGCAATGTTTGTCAATTAGAGGTAGAACACATGATAGAAATTCTAGTGGTAGAATAAAAAGTAGATCCAAATCTAGGAACAAAGAAAAAGTTTGTAATTATTGTAAGAATAAGGGACACATAAAGAATGAGTGCTATAAGCTACAGAACAAACTTAAGAGACAGGAAACTGACCAAAAAAGAAAACAACCAGAAACTTCAGGTGAAACCAATATTGTTGAAAATATAACAATACTGATGAGAACTTATGTAATACCCGAGAATGATTTGAGGTCATAAATAATATTTGATGAAGGGCATAAATGGACTTTGTGGAAAATAAGACTATAAGTTACACTAACGCAACTTTGGACGATCGAATTAGTCAGAGGGAATACCCTGGACCCTAGATAGCCAAGGAAAATGGTATAGTATCGACAAGTAATACGAGTTATGATTTTAGGCATCAAAAGAAGTTGGATCAGGAACGGTTCCCGGTACAGCTAAAAAAAGGCAATTGTGATTTAGGCTGAAATACCGAATTATCGTACGGGGCATCCGGGAAGTCAATGGAACCCCAAGGAAGTTCATATTTGGCATATAGAGTAACCCTTCAGTAGTTTTTGGAAGAAACAAAAGGGTTTGTAGCTAAAACGAAGATTCGGGCCTAAGTGCAGTTTTTTTGAAATTGACGGAGGGAGATCGAAACGATATTTTTTCGGAATTTTAAAGAGAGTGTTTTGGGATATTTCAAAGGGTTATAAAGGTCTTTAAAGAGAAGTTCAGTTTTTGAGCCGGGGGCAAAATCGTAATTTTGAGGTTGGGGGTAAAAGTGTAATTTACCGAAAAATTAGGGGCATTAGCGCAATTAGTCCATTTTTCAGGGACTAAAATTCAATTAAAAATTAGCCCGGGGACCATGTTGAAAAGGGTCTAAGTGCAATTATCCAAAAGTTCGGGCCAAAGTGTAATTCTTGAAATCTTTTTACTAGGGGCATTTGGGAGATTCAGGAAAAAAGCTTCATAAATGACTTTAGAGATAAGGATGAAGTCTCATGATGACGTTAGAGATAAGATGAAGGCTCATGATGACTTTAAAGATAAGATTTGTATAAGATTTGATTGGATAAGAAAAGATTTGATTTGGATAGCAATGATTGCAGAAGATCTTACAAGATTTTGGAATGAATATATAAAAGATATTAGAAGATTTGGAATGATTATAGAAGATTTACAATGATTGCAGAGAATCTTAGAAGATTTTGGAATGATTACAAAAGATATTAGAAGATTTGGAATGATTATAGAAGATTTACAATGATTGCAGAGAATCTTAGAAGATTTTGGAATGATTACAAAAGATATTAGAAGATTTTGAATGATTATAGAAGATTTACAATGATTGCAGAGAATCTTAGAAGATTTTGGAATGATTTGCAAAAGATATCAAAAGATTTGGAATGATTATAGAAAATATTAGAAGATTTGGAATGATTGGAAAATATTTTGAAAGATTTGAAATGATTGCAGAATATATATTTCTTGGTGGCTAAGTTTCCTAAACATATAAATAGGGGCTCAAGGCTAAGGATTCTCTCATTCGAAGTTGTGATACATTTGTGCTAGACGAGAGTGCTTCGGGTTTAGTGGATAGAGGGTTTTTAAAGCATACGCGAGGCATCACACGCGTAGAGCACTTAGGCAGCGCGTGAGGACCTGTAAAGAGGTGGTTTGGTTAAAAGACTTGAGGAGTTGCACGAAAATTGAGGTTGGGCACAAGATTCGAGGTGTTCTGAGTTTCATTCAAGGTGAGTTGTTCGCTACCAAAATTTGGCTTTCTTATGAGTGGTTCTCCTCCAAAACTTGATTTATTGTGCTTGTTCTATCTGAACATATGGTGATTTCATGCAAAATGGTTTTGTGCATTAAAATGGTAACCGGTGACGGTTGGATTTATGAGGGAGGTTTGTCCCTAAACGTTTTGAACTGTGCATTGCATTTTATAAATGTTGTTTATACGATGCATTGAATTGTGAATTGTGGCATTGTCTTGAGTTTTATGTGTACGTATGGAATGTCAGCCTCGGATGTTGTCTGGATAGTGTAGCCATAATTCTCCAAGGGCGTGACGGAATAATAGGGGTATCTGATGCTAGTGTGCATGTCAGGATAGCCGCCTTGGTTTCCGTGCCAGACCGTTTGGTCAGGGAAGTTGCACTAGGACGACTAGGTGATCCATACTGTGTTGTTCATGTGGGATGTCAGCCTAGGATGTTGTCTGGATAGTGTAGCCGTAATTCTCCAAGGGCGTGACGGAATAATAGGGGTATCTGATGCTGGGTGTGCATGTCAGGATAGCCGCCTTGATTTCCGTGCCAGGCCGTTTGGCCAGGGAAGTTGCACTAGGACGACTAGGTGGTCCATGTGAAATTTTGGAGTTGGGATTGTATGGTGGTTCCTGGATGCTTAAGGTGGGAACGTATTCTGGTGAGATGCGTTGGCAGCCCCATTTAAGCTAGAATCGCGTCGCGTCGTCGTGTCGTCGAGTCGGTATGGTGGCATAGCTTTTAGAGAGATTGCTCTTTCCCCATGGTAGGGTTAAGCTCGTGGGAATTCTCTTGAGCTAGGGCTTACCGGGTATATTGGTTTATTTCATGTCTTGCATTATTCATGAAAAATGTGTTTTGAACTCTCACTTAGATGATTCATCATCTAATTTGGACTTTGTCTCTGGAATATTCAAACGTTCCAGGTGAAGGCAGCGGTGCAAAAGGGAAAGGAATCGTCGAGGAGTGACGGCGATTAACGGATAGTTTACATTATGTCTTTTCAGTTATGTTATTTACTTTTGAAAACGTCATGTAAACGTTGGTGCAACTTTATATATAAATAAAGTGGTTTTGGTTATGACCTGTTGAGGTTTCGATCTAGCTTCCGCATTTGTGTTGGTGAACCTGTCTTGGTTTATTAATGGTTCATAGTTGATATACTGAGAAGGTGTAACGGGATCTTCGGGGAATGGTTTTTGTGTTGGATTTTTGTTTGAAAAAAATTTATCCCCGGAATCTTACGTTACGTTAACGCTCCCGAGAATTGGGGTGTTACAACTTATGGTGGTTACTAATGAGGGTACTAAACCTAGTGAAGATTGGATTCTCAACACAACATGCACGTTTCATATGTCTTCTAATAAGGATTGGTTTTCGACATATAAAACTTTGAATTCTGGTGATATGTTGATGGGCAATAATTCTTCTTGTAAAATTGCTGGCATTGGAACTGTTAAAATTAAGATGTTTGATGGTATTGTTCGAACTTTAACTGATATTAGACATATTCCCGATCTTAAGAGAAATCTTATTTCATTGAGTACTTTTGATTCGAATGGGTACAAATTCATTGGTGAAGGTGGAGTTATTAGGGTTAGTAGATGTGCTCTTGTTGTGATGAAAGGTATAAAACAATATGGTCGATTATATGTTCCACAAGGTTCTACTGTTACAGGTCATGCTTCAGTTTCTACTTCTTCTTTATCTGACACTGATCTCACTCAGTTATGGCACATGCGTTTTGGACATATGAGGGAAATAGGTATGGCTGAATTGAGCAAAAAATGACTTCTTGAAAGGTAGAGTACTGGAAAATTGGAGTACTATGCTGCATTTTCGGTAAGCAAAAACGAGTCAAATTTACTAAAGGCATTCACAATACGAAAGGTATATTGGATTACGTCCATTCTGATATCTGGGGTTTGACCAGAGTACCCTCTACAGGTGGTGCCAGATATATGTTGACTTTTATCGATGATTTTTCTAGAAAAGTCTGGGTATTCTTTTTGAAGCAGAAGACTGAAGTTTTTTCTACTTTCAAACAGTGGAAGACTATGATTGAGAAACAAACCGACAGACATATCAAGCATCTCCGCATAGATAATGGTTTAGAATTTTATTCAGGTGAATTTAATGATTTCTGCAAGAAAAAAGGAATTCTAAGGCATTTAACAATTCCAGGTACACCACAGCAAAATGGTGTAGCCGAGCAGATGAACAGAACCTTGATAGAAAAAATACAATGTATGCTATCTAATTTCGATTTATCTAAGTCTTTTTTGGCTGAGGCTACTTATTTGACATATTTTCTGGTTAATCGATCTTCGTCGTTTGCTATTGACAAGAAAACTCCAGAAGAATTATGGTCAGGTACTCATGCAAAATATTTTGATTTGAATTTTTTTTTTTGTTCATGTTAATAATGGGAAATTGAAACCAAGGTCTAAACGGTGTCTCTTCCTTGGTTATAAGCCTGGTGCTAAGGATTATAAGTTATGGGATCCAGAAGCGTCTAAAGTTGTGATCAGCAAAGATGTTATTTTTGATGAAATTGTTATGTTTCGTGGTTCGTCTGCAAAAGAAACTAATCCTACAGGTCACCAGAGTTCTGATATTCAAGTGGAGCTTGAAATCGACAAGAGTCAAACATCTGAGCCATAATCATCATCTCAAACTAAGTCAAGTCCAAAAGCAAGTGTTGGTCCATCAGATTACTATATTACTAAGGATAGACCTAGAAGAATTATCAAACCTCCTCAAAGATATGCTAAAGCTGATCTCATTATATCTGCTTTGAATGTGGCTGAAGATATTGACTGTAGTGAAGAGTCTTCCAATTATTCTGAAGCAGTTAATTGTCCTGAATTTAGGAGATGGATTACCGCAATGCATGAAGAGATGGAATCCTTACACAAAAATGGTACTTGGAAGTTGATGAAACTACCCGAGAATAAGAAAATAGTTAAGTGCAAATGGATATTCAAGAAGAAAGAAGGTACACTAGGAGTTGAAAAAATAAGATACAAAGCCAGACTTGTAGTGAAAAGATACAATCAGGTTCTAGGTGTAGACTTCACAGACATATTTTCTCAAGTTATGAAACACAGTTCCATCCGGGCACTACTTGGTATTATGGCTATTCAAGATCTTAAATTGGAACAGTTGAATGTTAAGACAACGTCTTATATGGGGAATTTGATGAGAATATCTATATGTAGCAACCAGAAGGTTTTGAAGTTCCAGGCAAAGAAGACTATGTGTGCTTGTTGAAGAAGTCTCCATATGGCCAGAAACAGTCTCCTCAACAGTGGTATAAAAGGTTTGATTCTTTTATGATCAAACATAATTTTAATAGATGTAGTTATGATAGTTGTGTCTATTTTAAAAGGAACAAGAATGAGTCCTTTATATATCTGCTTCTATATATTGATAATATGGTAGTAGCATCGAAAGATAAGGACGAGATAAGAAAATTGAAAGTTCAGCTCAACCAAGAATTTGAGATGAAAGATTTGGGTGCAACAAAGAAGATACTTAGAATGCAAATTTCAAGAGACAAGAATACAGGTAAATTGTATCTAAGTCAAAAATGATACATTAAGAAAGTCTTGACTAAATTTAATATGCAGAAGGCTAAACCTCTGAATAGTCCGTTGGCTACACATTTTAAGCTTTCATCAAGATTATCTCCTCAATTAGATGATGAAATTGATATTATGTCGAAAATTCCATACTTTAGTGCAGTGGGGTGTCTTATGTATGCTATGGTTTGCACACGCCCTGATTTAGCTCATGCAGTGAGTATGGTTAGTAGATATGTGGCTAACCCTAGTAAAGAACATTGGGAGGTTGTCCAATGGATTCACCGATATTTGCGTGGTACCGCTGATGCTTGTTTACAGTTCGAAAGTACTAGAGATAGAATTATTGGTTTTGTTGATTCTGATTTTGCAGGTGATCTCGACAAAAGAAGAATGCTTACTAGATATGTGTTCACCATTGGTGGTTGTGCTATCAGTTGGAAGGCTATTTTACAGTCCACTATTTCCCTATCTACTACAAAAGCGGAATATATGACAATTACTGAAACAATTAAAGAAGTTATTTGGCTAAAATGGTTGATAGGTGAAATCAGTGAAAATTTTCATGACAATACAGTTTATTGTGACAGTCAAAGTGTTATTTTTCTCACTAAAGATCATATGTTTCACGAGAGAACGAAGCACATTGATATACGATATCATTTTATTTGGGATATTATTGCTCGTGGTGAAGTTACTGTAAGAAAAATCAGCATTCATGACAATTCTACAGATATGTTGACCAAGTCCTTGCCTATTTCAAAGTTCGAGCACTGCATGGATTTTGTTGATATTCATTAGGGAGATTGATTCTTCGTGATTTCATTGGAAGAAAGAATTCTGAATAATTCTATTTGCGAATTTAGAGTTAAGGTTTTCTGAATAATTCTGTTTGTGGATTTAAAGTCAAGGTGGAGATTTATGATAATTGTGACTCAAAATCCTTATTTATTTGTGATTGAGTTCCTTAATTTCACTGAGTCTATGATTTCGAATTTGATTGTGATTATGATGTTGTCAAACTCGATTTTATTTGAGATTTATCTTATCTGGAGAAATATCTTCATGGGTCATATTCTGAGTAGGATATGATTTTCTGTATTTATCTATAAATGATTTTAAGTCTATAAATAGGTGTCCAGGTTACATGAAATTAGATCATCACAGAGTGTGTCAATATTGCTTTTATATTACTATTTTTGGTTAGTGATATTTTATTTTTTCTGCCCATGATTTTTCCCAATTTGAGTTTTTCACGTTAAATTTTGTATTCGTGTTTGGTTGATTGATTTGATTGTGATTTGTATTCGATCCTATTTCGTAATATGTAATATATGTATGCATCAGAACAAGGTTATTTTGAACAAGATTAATTAATTAAAATATAAATATTTAATAGATTAAGTGTTTTGCATTTCGTATGAGAAGTTGTTTATATAGCTAGGTTCGACGTCGAGTACTTGCATCTAATTATAAGGGTGTTTATGGCCAATACAAATTAAACCCCAATACACGAATGAAATGGAGAATTCGATATAAATGAATGATGCCACTTGTAATATATATATATATATATATATACAGGGGCGGGTGTAGGGGGGGTTGGCATGGGCTTCAGCCTATGCCAGTCCCAGCTAAATAGTAAAATAATATATAACTTAAATAATAATATATATATATAAATATATAAAAGCTCATGCACAGCCCAGTCCAGTCTCATGCCCTCCTCTGCATCCGCCCCTGTATATATATATATATATATATGCACACTACATGGCACCTTCCAAAATTTAGAGACTAGGGTGGGAGGGAAGGTTGTCTTGTATCTGTTTATGTAGGACAGTCATGAGTTGATGAAGCTCTTCTTAATTACGTGCCTGCATGCAAGCGGAACAAATAATTAAAATTGCCTCCTAAATCATTTTAAGACAAGCTAGCTCTTTAATATTTAAATTAACAAATTATTATTTATGTCTTTTAATTTAATAATTATAGGTACCTAAGAAGGTAATTAAGAGTTCAAGATTATATATACATCAAGGTCTAAGATTGCAAGGTTAATATGATTTATACTTTACCAATATATTATGTTACAGCAGTTACAGTATTTGTGATTTTCACAGATAGAACATCTTGATTTTATGGGAGAAAATTTTTGTTATTCTTTGCCAATGGGTATAGAGTTAATGAACGTCGTTCTGATCCATATCGATCTCTCCAGATAACTTTCAAACAACCCTTAATTACTTATATTGAATTATTTGGAGTGACATCTTGCTTAAAGACAAATAATAACATGATTTTTGTCTAGAAGGTACTGTGTTACAAGTCAATGTGTAATATATAAACATATCGACAAGTTAAGAATAATAAGGATTTTTTTAAAAATTAAAAAACTAATTTTGTAAATAAATTTTATTTATTTATTTATTATTATTATTTTAAAGAAGCGGGTCATGATGATGGAGTGACATAATACGTCCAAAGGCTTAATACATTTTGTAGTTCCTGGACTAATAAAAAAAAATAGTTTTAAGGATATCAACTAAATTGTGCTTACTATTCATCCCTGAACAAAATAATTTTATACACTTTTAGTCCCTGACTTAACCGACGTTAACTGAGACGTTAACTTTATCTCGTTACGCTGCCACGTCATCACGGTTTAATACATTTTTTAGTCCATGGACTAATAAAAAAATAGCTTTAAGGATATCAACTAAATTGTACTCACTATTCTTCCCTAGACAAAATAATTTTATACACTTTTAATCACTAACTTAACTGAGACGTTAACTTTGTCTCGTCACGCTGCCACGTTATTACCACGTCACTCATAATAATCACGTCTATTGTCCATATTTTTATAAAAAAAAAAAAAAAACGTCTCCACAGTTGGGCTCCCCGACCACGGCCATGGGGAGGCTGGTTTCCTCGTTCCAGCTATGGCTGGGACCGGGAGGAACCTAGTGGTCTGGCAACTGGCCGCCATGATCGTCAGTTGTTGGGGGTCAGGGAACCCCAGAACCTTGGTCCTCGACCCCCAGCCGTTCCCCGACTATTGGGTTTAGGGTCCTCGACCCTCAGTCGTTTCGAGGTGACCAGCAATGGCTGAATCGACGATGGGTGCAGAGGCAAGAGCGGTCTAGAACGAGGAGAGAGGGAGATAAGGGAAAAAGGGCTCCCCATGGCTGCCGACATCTATGGTTGGGTATGTGTAGACATTATTGGTTTTTTTATATAAAAATATGGACAACAGACATGGATATTATAAGTGACGTGATAGTGACGTGTCAGTGACATGGTAGCGTAACGAGGCAAAGTTAACGTCGATTAAATGAAAGACTAAAAGTGTATAAAATTATTTTGTCCAGGAATGAATAGTGAACACAATTTAGTTGATATCCTTAAAGTCATTTTTTTATTAGTCTAGGAACTAAAAAATACATTAAGCCGTAGTGACATAGCAGTGCTGAGGAATGACGTGTCAGTGACGTGGCAGCGTGATGAGACAAAGTTAATGTCTCAATTAACGTCAGTTAAGTTAGGCACTAAAAGTGTATAAAATTATTTTAATTCAAAAATAAATAGTGAATATAATTTAGTTGATATTTTTAAATTCATTTTTTTGATTGCTGCATGGAGTAAAATATGTATTAAGCCTACGTCCAAATAACACACATCAATTATTACCAAAGCCGCCAACACGTGGCAATTCACAGGCAGGCCCGCTGAGCTGATAATCCGCTTCCGCAGATGGTCTGCTCCGATAGCAATTGGGTGGCCCGGATTGGGAAAATTTAAAAGCATACCAGTTCTGGACCTGGGCCCAAAAGTTATAACAAATCTTGATTTTTCTTTCAATCTCCTGCAACTTCAACTGAGCTCTCCTTTTTCCCCTTTTTTTTCCTGCTAATACGGCGTCTGAACTGAACTCTTCTCTCCCCACTTAAATTCCAGAGAGAGAGAGAGAGAGAGAGAGAAGCGGAAAGTCCACGGAAAGAAGACAATAACAAAGAAGAGGTACCAGTCAGTCTATGTTTTTTATTCCATTCACATCCATTTTCTTTTTCGTACTAAGTATGAGTCCGTTGTTAGCCGAAGTTTGTTCTATTAGGCATATTTGACTAACATCTCGTTTCGTTTTTTTCCCGGTTTGAATTTGACTCGGCAATCTTTCATTTTACATGGATCCAACTGTCTTTGAATTATTTCTTGATTAAAGAATCTGCAAATGAATGTGTTTCCGACGTGCATTCTTGGGAACATATCACAAGAAAGAGAGTAGGTGAAGATGGCATCTTTCCGTGATAGAGAATTAGGGTGTCTCAAATTAGGGCCATTATGTGTACTTATTTCATATTAAGCTTCATTTTTCTTACCTAGATTGGTTGGTCAATATAAAATTCTGTCAATCCCGTCGACTTTCTTGTGTACACCAGGTGTTTGTCAATGTTTCTGTGAGAAGCTCGTTTACTTTATGTACGCTGGATCAATCAGAACAGGCTGATGAGTAAAAAAAAAGCTCGATTACATCTTAATGTTATTTGTCAAGCTTCTGCCTTTTGTTTGACACGGTGCCGAGTATGGTGTCCTTCTATGAATTAGGGATTTTCTACATTCATGTTTATAGATTGAAGACATCTAAGCTTCCCCTGTTCGGTTTTTATGTTTCTTTCTCCTCTTTGATTTTTAAATACAAGTTAGTGGGTGTTCCCACTTTGGCATCAATTAAAGCATATTACCCAGTGTTAACCTTTGTTTATCAAGGATGTTGGTAGGGGATGGACTGGAGTCAGACATAATGATATTTGGTGTTTACTGATTGAAGAGCCAGTGATCAACTCTCCTTAATGAAAAGAGGAATTTTGCAGAAAAATGAATAGGAAGAATAGAGTAGAAGAAGAAGATTTGTAATCTTTCATTAAGCTTTTTGAATACAATGAGTACACCTTTATACAATTCTCTCTAATGCCTTAGTAACTATAACAACTGAGTTAACTAATTACAGCAACTTTCAACCAACTCACAACAGCTTTTGCAACTGCCAATGACAAATGGCAATCTCTTATTTGTATGTTGTAACCCCTTTAGCAGCCCAAAGAGTGCTTCATGCCAGCTCATTAATCCAACCAATCTCAATCCAAGTTATTCATCTACGGCTTGAATTCTCCCAACTAGCATACCTGCTCTATGCTAAAGATCCCAGAGCAGTTGACTGCTCTACAATGATTGATCCTCCAGCATCTCAGCTCTTCAATCCACATGCCATTTGGGTACTCCTCCTGAAGCCTCTTCTAGTTGGATAAGTATTGTCTTTCCTTGCTCCTGACTGTCCAGTAGCCCCAGCATGCTTATCACATAACCTTTGACAATTTTTGTTTGAAGTGGCTGTCCTTAGACTTCAGAGCCTGAACTTTTACCCTCGCACCATGCAACATTTTGCTTTTGTATGGGTTGAATCCACTTGAGGCAAGTTGTATGCAGTTTAACTCTCTCATTTGCTCGTCACCTATAGCATCTTTAATTTCAGAAAAAATCCAGTTGGATATTTGGAGAGTTTCTTATTATCATTAAAGGAGAGCAGTTTTAGTTCTTAATAAATTTGATGTTACTGTTCATTTTTCTAAACATTTTTAACCTTTATGTTTGTAAAATTGTTTTCATAAATGTTGTGTGTTTAACTCTACAGGTGCCATAATGCATAAAAGATACAAGCCAATAAAGTTCAGTTCTTAATGGAGTCTCCTGTGAGTTTTCCCACTTGAGTAGTAATTTTTGTTGTCCGGGCAATTTCTGAGATTCATTTTAGAACAATATAGCTACTAAACAACTACTTGTTCTCAAATCTTTGTTACTTTAGGCTAGTTGCATATTTGCTACTTCTGCATGATGACATGAAATATGGAATCATACATTGGGCCCACTCAGTAATCTTTTCTTTAAAAAGAAAAAAGCCACTAAAGAAAATTGAGATATTAAGCTGTCTGATTTTGCACTTGATAATATACGATAACAGCTGAGTTTTTGTCAGCTTATTTGTATTAGGCTGTTTTGGTAACACAATCAGCTTTCAGAAATAACCATGTCATTGTTGAAGTACAATCAATTTTGCGAAGCTTAAAAATTTTATGAACTACAAATCATTTTTCCAAAATCATGCAGAGAGAGTTATAGCTTCTATCCAGGAAGATACTCCTGAAACTGAAAATAAGGTCCCAACTGGAGGAATTCCTGATTGTTGTCATGTAACTCAGAAATGGTCTGCTATACTCAGGATTTTAGAAAACACAGCTCATGTCAGCAACAGACATCAATCTGATTTTTCTGCTGCCCCTTGACTCCAAGCCTCAATCATACATCTTAGTAATAACTGAAAACATCCATCTGCTCACTAATCAAGTTGAGTGGTGTAGCTCCTCACCAACTAGAGTGGAAAGAAGTACTTGCAAAGAAGTATCCAAAAAGATGCAAACCAGACACCAGAGTGACTTTGGGTTTTTTAAAGTAGAATACCATAAGAAAAGGCTTATCAAATTGGCACTTTTAGCTGCATTATCAAGTCTTATGGTGATTGTAATGAGCTGAATAACTTGACCAGCTAAGAACTAGACCTCCATTTTTGAACAAGTATCTTACATCCTAAGTTTTGGGAAGAAACTACTGAGCACTATCTTCCCATGTTCCATTTCTTTCAGGAAAATAAAACAAGGGCTTCAAGCAGGATTGGTGATCGATCAGCCAGTGATGTTGTTGTAAGGCTACGAACTCAGGAGGGTCGAGATGATTGGGTATACTGTCACTCCCATATCCTCACAAACAACAGCAAGTACTTTGCTGACCGGTTATCTGAGAACTGGCCCACCTGTCAGATTATTGATTCCCGCAATTGTGTTGAGGTTTACTGTCAAGAGTCTGATCTGGACTACCATGTTAGTGTGCTACGCCTGTTCTATATCAGTGAGGATGGTTCAATGACAGATATATGTCATGGTGTTAGAAATGCTCTTGGTATTTTGAGAGCAGCCAACGAACTTGGTTGCCCACAAATAATTGCTGCTTGCGTGGACTACTTGGAAGCAGTCCCTTGGGAAGAGGCTGAGGAGGAAGAGATTTTGAGAATCATTCCAGGCATGGGAGCACAAGCAGAACCTATTCTTGCTCGTATCCAACCAGTAAATACATCAGCTATCATAAAGATTTTTCTCTCAGCTATCAGGTTCGCGACATCTTCCCCTTCTTCATCCATGACTGATTTAAAAACCTCAGCTCAGGAGCAGCTTGAGTACATGCTTACTGAAGATGATGATGCCCCTTTACTAACAGCTGATGACAACATAAAATCAGAGGTTCGGGAATGTGTCAAGAGTCTGCTAGCCAGATTTCAAAATCTGTTAGAATCCTCACTATGTGAACCCAAAGAATCAGGTTCCGGTGTTAGGAAAATGCAATCATTGCATTCTTATTTAACAGATTTGTCATGGGCTTTCCAGATATTGGCTAAATTGGATATAGTGAGGGAATTTGTTACAAGTTGGGTGGAGGCATCAGAAAATGTAGTCAAGATTGTTGAGCAAACTGATACAGAAGGTGAGATACTTGAGTCAAAGTTGAAGGTTATTGAGGTCTCCTCAAAGGTTTTAGAGTCAATAGGGTATGGAACTGTTATATTGCCGACTGCAAAACGCCTGCACATGGTGAAGGTTTGGCTTCCATTTGTGAGGGCAATGAAGCCGGTGATTGATTCTGCCTCAGCTGATAGTGAGGATGGCCTGACGCTCAAAATGGATGGTGACCTGTGGCAATCGTTGGAGTCAGCTTTTGTTTCAGTCATTCTTGGATTGCCATCGGCAGACCAGGCAGAAATTTTGACTGAGTGGTTACAAAACGAGCATATTCGGTACCCAGACTTGACAGAGGCCTTCGAGGTGTGGTGTTACAGGTCCAAGGTTGCAAAGAGAAGGCTTGCATTATTGGGGGCATCCACGGTATGATGAACCGCACTTCCCCCCCCCCCCCAACAACAACAACGCACACACCAAATATTTCCTCTTTTGGTTTTTGTCTGCTAATTAGCAACCCTTTTGTTTAACCACTGCACTGAGAAGTGAAGATATCATTGTCTAGACGGCAAAAAGCTGTAGAACAGGTCACCTAAATAGATGGCCTGCATTTTGTTTTTCTTTCCTCAAGGTCGCAATTGGAGCTTCGGGCTTTGTAAATAGCAGCGTGCTATCTCGTCTTGGGGTGGTAGCTATTGTAAGCTTCTCAGTAACTCAGATAAACCAAGCAAACATGCCAACTTCCAGAACTTACTTTCGGAAATTGCTATTTGTTTTCTCAGCCAAGTTTTGCAGATGTTTGCAGTCTTCTCCAATACGTGCTAATTTGTTCAGGGCAATTACTTTGTTGTTTAATTGGTCAAGCTTCTTTAGCACAAAATTAACGGAAATTGAAGGCAGCAGGATTCTCTGCCTGTTGCAATCCTAGCATCGTCTTTACCCCACCGAAACCAAGGCCAACCACTCCGCCCCGAAAGATAACAGAAAAGAAGAGGAAATTGTGCTGAAGAACACGCTTCCACTGGAATTCTTATGCTTCCTACTTTAGGGTTCTTGATTTTAACATCTTTTAGTTTTGGATGAATTGTTTCTTCTGTACATTACTTGTCATAATCAGTTTAACGTCATAAACTTCTATATGAACAATGTTTCTATCCTTTAGAGCAAATTTTCTGGCATTGGATTGTTGTTCTCCAGTACTTGGTTACTGCTATATTTAGATATAGAACAGTACAGTACGGTACAGTAGGAACTCAGTCGTTGCACCATCACAAATTAATAGCCATGTTCAACTCTATGGTGATCTTTTGCATATTGCTCTTCTTTGTATTAGTTAGAAGGTTCCTTGGAGAAATTGTTGTGCCTTTTATGGAGAAAAAGCCTGCTTTAATGAAAAGATTGTGTTTAAGCACAACAAAAAGTTTCTTTTTTATGTTGTGGATATAATATTTTACATTGAGCTGTTTTTGTCATGGACTTTTGTGTCGCAATAGTAATTAGGGAATTTTGTAGATCCGATTTTTGTGGGTATTGTCTTACAATTCAAAGTTACTTCATTGTTGAATCACATTTTTTTTTTTTGTGTAAATTGTATTGACCACCCTTGAGGTAAGGCTTTTTAACCTTAATACATTTTGAAATTACACTAAACACACATGTTTTTAAAAATTGTATCAGTTGCAAATAACAACCATTATGTCCTTAATAAAACAATACTCACATCAACGACATATTTGAAAATGAAATATTAATTTATACTTGCATACATTGATTTGTTTATTTTACCCTTATATTAATTTATGTTATAATAAAAAAATTCTGAAATGCTCATCAATAGCTTTCTCCTTTTCTTTAGGTTAAGTAACTTAGTAAGAAAGTCCTTCCAACCACCCAAACTCCTATTTGGGTTTTTCGTTTCAATTTAAAAGAACCCATATGTCAATTTGGATTTTTTTTTTTTTTAATTCAATGAAACTAAATCTCTTAATGAGATTAAAGCTTGATAAGTTATCATAATTAAACTAATTTAGGTAATAAACCCAATGGTGGTGAGTTCCAACTGGGAACAATTTGCCAACAATTTGCCAGACGGGGCAAGAAAAAGAGTAGACGACGAAGGGGAGGCATTGCATTTTAGTTTTTTTCCATAATAAAAAATTTAAATTCTATAATACAAAGATAAAATGGTAAAACCACATGCCCTGTTAACTATTACCAAATAAACTATGCAACTTCCAATATAACCAGGGTGCTTAGAGTAATTCTAGAAACATCAGGCTTATTTGTGGGTGAGTGTAATATACGTTTTCCTTCTTTCTTGCATTCAATATTAAAATTTTCCATTTTGCTACATAATTTTTTTATGGTTTTTGTTGCCTAGGGGTCGTACATGCAAGATAGTGTCACAATGTGGGGACAGTGGCGAAAGGTGCGCTGTGAAACTCTTTGCCAAATTTTAGAAACCAACAAACTGAGGGTTAAACCATCACCATCAGCTTCATGCCCTAGCCATTAATACAACGCAACGCTAGCACAAGACATGGATGACCTTGCCAATCAATGAGCATTTCCAAAAGAGCTTGCAGCAGTGTTGGTATTATTATGGATTTCTAAAGTTATATTTTATTGATAATCAAAGTATTTATTTATATAATTTATTTAAAATAAAAAATACAACCAAATCTGCAGCATATAACATAACAGAAAACTTTCTAAAAAATAGCTGAAGACTAAAGCCTAACAGAAATTTGACAATTTCAATTTCATGTCAACATTAAATCCTAACTTATTTGATTATTTCAACAACATCATAAGTCATTATTCAACACTTCTCCTTGATTTTGATGCTACAAATGTAAAGCATTTTAATTTTAGCATGTCTTGGATATAGCATATGGGCATTTTATGGTTTATAGCTATGAGGCATAGATATGGTTATGAGTTTTGGGACATAGGCATTTTTTGGGGCATATGCAAAGATATGATTTTTTGAGTAGAGTTAAAATAACTCCTCCTTATGTTGGTCAGCAACAGCTCTAGCTTCTCCTTCTTGTTGTTGTGATCTGCACACAATTATGATATGACCTAATTGACTATATTTGTTGCACTTTACATCAGGCCTCCACCAACACTTATGTTGTGGATGATTGGTTTTTTTGTAGTATGAGCAAGGTGGATAATTAACACTATTGTTGTTTTCAACATTTGCAAGCTTCTTGTTGTGATTCCAAACATTTTTTTCACAAGTGGATCTTGTTTGTGCTTGCAAAGCTCCTTCGACAGCCCCTCCTATCCTCACAAGCCTTCTTTGTTCTTGAGCCTGTAAAGCATTAAGTAATTCTGCCAAGTAAATGCTTGACAGATCTTTTGCATTTTCTAAAGAAGAGATTGTGACTTCATACCTCTCTGGAAGTGTAACAAGTATTTTTTCAATGATTCTTTGATCAGGAAAATCTTTACCTAACAACCTCACTTTGTTAGTAAGGCTAAGCAACATGTCAGTGTACTTCTTCACAATTTCTGACTCCTTCATTATTTGCATTTCAAACTCTCTGATCAAATTTAACACTTGCATATTCTTCACTCGTTCATTGCCTTAGTATTCTTCTTTGAGATGATCCCAAATGACTTTTGCTGAAGGCAGATTCATGATTTTTGTGAAAATGTTGGGAGAAACTGTAGCATACAAGTAGGCCATGGCTTTAGCCTTCCTTGTCTTCCTCTCCTTGTGAATTTTTATTTGGTTCACAGTTGGATTGGCCGACAAATCAACTACATAATCTTCCTCAACTGCTTCCCAAAGATCCTGTACCTTGAGATGGACTTTCATTTTAATAACCCCTACCTGATAGTTGTCGCCACCAAATATCGGTGTTACCGGCATTCTGTGACTTAATTCTGCTTCCATCTTTGCAAATTGTTGGCTTGAATTTGATTATTTGTGAATATGATTTTTTTTTTCTCTCTCTCAACTCACAGGTCTCTCAAGAAAAAAAGACTCTGATACCACTTGTTGGTATTATTATGGATTTCTAAAGCTACATTTTATTGATAATCAAAGCACTTATTTAAAACAGAAAAAGTATAAAAAGTACAGCCAAATTTGTTGCATGTTACATAATAGAAAACTTCCTAAAAAATAGCTAAAGACTAAATCAAGCCTAACAGAACTTTGACAATTTCAATTCCATGTCAGTATTAAATCCTAACTTATTTGACTATTTTAGCAGCATCATAAGTCATTATTCAACAAGCAGCCCAAGCTATTATTCAAAGCTTTGGGTGCAAAAGGTGAAATTTCTCACCTTTAAAGCCTTTCACACACTGCCCCACGCACGTAGGAAGGGTTAATCACGGTACGCGACAACGAATCAGGTAAAAGACACAGTACATGGTACCCACAAGAAGCTACCCCTACAGTAGGGTAAAAATCTCACACTGCAGCTGTTATGACTCGAACTTGTATTTTTTAGTGCAATCTGCTACCTAAGAACTAACCATGCTACGCTTGTGGGGACCGCTATTCTTCAAAGCTTGTTGGCATCATGTATGCATACAAGCATTCTGGCTAGAGAAGCAAAGATCTAAATAGGAATGGGTTTTCAAGTACGCATTAGGATCTCAGAGCGAGAGTGAGTAGGTGAAAGCAATGGTAATATTGTTCTTTTGTGATAAAAAAAAAAAAAAAAAATTATGGGTTGGAGTTTCCAAAGGGGGGTTTTCTGGGGTATTTCTTAGCCTAATTTTGCAGGAGAGTTGCATCCCTTCTCTGTGCAAGCCAGAGTTCTAGCTGTTTTGTGTGTTAACAATGGCATTTGACTGTTTCCAAGTATACAGGTTGAAGAATTTAAGGCTTAAGAGGAGATCCATCAAACACATTATGTTAGAACCAATATTCATTTCTATACCCCCCCCAAATAACTCAATCTTTCATATTTAATACAACAATCATCTGCAGATGAAACAAAACTAATATACAATCCTCAAACCATATTCTGTGAACTCCTAAGTTGTCTATAAGAACTCAAATGGTTCTCTGCAATTGTATATACCTATCTATACTAAGTAAATTTCCTTCCCTCTCTAAAACATCGATCATCCAGTTTTTGCTTGCCCTGCTCATAGAGGGAATGTGAAGATACAGTGAAAGGGGCTTTTGAGTTCTCAGTTTTACCTTCTCCTTTTCGTCTCTCATTTCGTCGTCTCATCAGGCGACAAAGTCCGGCAGCAACTGCGCTGCAAACCGCTTGGGGTTCTGGATGTTGATGTTCTCATACACAGCTGTTGAGTGAGAAGATGCAGGAGTGTTTATGCTGCCAAACTCATCCGGCTGGCTGATATCAACTCTTCTCCCTAGCTGAATGCTTCGGTTTGGCAGAAAAGCTTGATGGGCGCCAGACATGGAGAGGTTTTCGCAGTGTGGGAGGCCAAGTGTGAGCGAGACGCCATTGCCGGAATACGTTCCCGGGAACTGATCTGAACCAAACCTGCCAATTTCGCCAATGGGATATGCCCCAAATCCTCCAATGAAATTAGCCGGGCCTCCCATCAAGGTGAAGCTGTCTCTGGTCTGCCTCTCATCTTCAAACTTCACCGACATCTGGTCGTTGTTCGGCTGTCCAGGCATCAAGTTCATGTGCCTTGATGGAACACTAGTTGGGGATGCCAAAATCTCAGCGCTCCTCTGTTTCTTGGGGCTTGCCCGGGTGAAGCCTTCCATCTCCGGTGACCCGATAATGGTGAAACCAGAGTGGTTTCGAATGTTTAGACCAGTGGGAGAAGTAGAAGCTGTGGAAATTGAACCTGCTGGAGGAGTGTTCTGATTTGTGGGATTGTCTGGCTTGGATTTGAAACTCATATTCTGCTTCTCTGCCAGAGGATTCACCTCTTGATGGGCAGACTTGGATACTGAATCTTCATTGTTTTCGGTTCTGCTTGTTTTCTCCTCTGATCCATTCTGTTCTTGCTCCTTGACTTCCTCCTGGTACATTTCTTCCACCATTGGCTTCCACAGCCGAACACGAGCGTTTATGAACCAATTAGAGACCTGATCATCACGAATGCATGTCAACGCGAGTGTTCAGATTAGAATTAGATTTTCAAATTTGAATTAGGTTCATCCCTGTTCAAAATCTTTTAGAGTTCCAACTCTTCATTGCGTTACTCTCCTGGGAATTATTCAAAACTATATCTAATATATGGTTTTGATTCTTTTGTTTCTTCTAACAATGAGAATCCCACAATTCAATAAGAGAATGATCAAGAAGAGAAACAATTAATTATTAGGTACCTGACTCCTAGTAAGCCCTGTTTGTTTGGCGAGCATGATTTTGTCCGAATCCTTGGGATACCTGAACAGAAAAAGAAAGTTCAAACAAAGATGGAAGAGTTGAAACTATAGAACTTTTTTGTGTTTTAGATCAGTGCTTACGGGTGGAGGAAGTGTTCGAAGAGCCAAGCGCGAAGAACAGAGACAGAGCGCTCGGGCAAGCCTCGCTGGGGTCTCCAGGCATTGGGCTGGATCATTCCCAGCTGCTGTAGTGCCCTCTGTTGGCGGAGCTGATGATCGACGAATTTGAGCCTCGAACCACTCTCAGTCTTGCCCCCTCCGAAGCAATCTTCTTCGCCCAAGCTCTTGCTGGCTGCTCGAATTTGGCCGGTGATTGCGTCCTTCAGGCACCGGAATTGCTTTGAGATTGTTTGAAGCGCCAGAGCTGTGTATGTTCTTGCAGAGCCAATTCCGGCGGCTTGTTCAAACCAAGAGATCACAATCTGCATTTGGTGGTGATATTGCCGGTACCTTTGATCCACCTTCGTAACCAGAAACAAAAACAAGATTGAAATTAGAACATCACGAATTGACTTTAATTTCATTTTCCAACTGAATTCACTAACACCCAACTCAGATTCACAAACCCTTTACCATAAGTCATCTTAAAAACCAACTCTTTTAGTTCCAATTTCATCGTAGAACTATGTGTGAAGTTTGTATCTTTAGACTCATTACCTCATCAAGCATGTTGACAAGTTTAGCCTTCTTCGTCTGAATCTCCTGTCTCTCGGCCGTGGTCAGCTCACCGCCGCGCTTGGCACTTGTCTCTCCACCACACAGCCCTTCTCCGGCCGCCGCAGTCGATGACTCTCCGGCGGTCTTGTTCTGCCCATTCGTCCCCCTAGCCGATTCATTTCTGACTCCCTTGCCGACGTTAACCACTTCATCGAGAAGCTCTTGCGCCGCCTTCAAGTACTTGGAACTCAGCAACACACTCTGCACGCCATTAACGCCATTCGAAATCCCCGACGCCCCGGACGGCGACCGGGCTGTAACCCTCATGTCATCGCCGCCTCCGGCAGGGGATATCCCCTGCCCCGCCGCCCCATGACCGGTTTGCTGCGAGGATAGGCTCAGAGACAGCCCCTGCTGAGAGCGTGTCACCTCACGCGCCGCCGTGGGGTCAATTGAACCATAGATATTGTACTGAAGCCGGGGAACGAAGCCGTGGAGGGCCGAGATGTCCGGGTGGTGCTGATCATGGGGCGACCCTGCTCCGGCGCCGGAAGTGGCCGCTTGAATCGGGATGCCGACGAACTGCTGGGTCTGAGTAGGCAGCGCGTGAGACAGATTTTGCGGGTTTAAAGAGTTCCCGGCAGAAGCAGCAGAATTCAAGAAAACGAAGTTTCCCGGCGGTGGCGGCGGCTGTTGCTGCTGTGTGTCAGAGTATCCACCATAGTTCGGATTCATGAGAATAAGCGTTTGTAAACCATCGCCTTGGATTTCTGAATTCCCATGAAAGTACGTCGCCATCTGTCCTTTGAAAATACTTACTCAAACAAACCGCAACTTCTCCTGTCACTGAAAAGAGACTACGTTAGCCTCCACAAATTGCATAGGCATCGTGTGTCCCCGATAAGTAAGTATATATTTACATATTCATATATATATAAATATAACAATACCTGCTCCAGACGAGGATCAACCCATTTGGCAACTGAGGCGACTGTAGTAAGTTGGGAGAATTCACGGTGACTGGAATGGAATTCGGCTTGGATAATTCCTGAAAAAGGAAGGAGAAAACCAAAAAGACCATGATTTTGATGATCCCGGAGCTGTATTATGATGAATTCCAAGAATCCAAAAGAAAACCTATCGTAGTAATTTTGCTTCTTCATGTTCAAGAGCTAGCAGTTTAATTATTGTAGAGATGTGCGGAGAAAGAAATTAAGATGGATGACCTTGCATACTGTACATCTTGCAGAGATATTGAAAGAGATCAGATGGAGAGAGACAGAGACAGGATTCTTATATATATATTTATATATATGTAGAGAGAGAGAGAGAGAGAGAGAGAGAGAGAGAGAGAATGGTTTATAATATTGGCTAATATGATTAGTACCTTATATGATAGAAATCCGAGTGTGCACGTGCTCCAAGATCATCATCTGCAAAGGGGAATTCTAGCTTAGAGTGACACAAAGAAACCCTTGAAAGAATTCTAGAGAGAGAGAGAGAGAGCTTGCAGTAGTTATGGCTAAAATACAGGAGGAGAGGGAAAGGCCAAACACACAAAGACCATACCCACATGTCAATATGGCTATATATGTAGAGTTGTATATGATACATCTATGAATCAGTCGATTTATAAGTCTCTTCAATTGGGGTAAAGCCCTTTGTCAGACTAGAAATCATCTCTGCAACTCTCTCACTTGAAAAGGGAAAGGGAATTGTTGATAGAGAGAGAAGGGGGAGAAGAAGGTGAGATAGATAGAGAGAGAGAGAGAGATGAGGTTAAAAGGTCTTGGAAAAAGATACCCATCTTTAGTCACTCATTTATCCACACATTTATCACTCTTAAAATAAATTTAAAAAAAAAAAGGGGAAAGAATGACATGAACTAATGAACTAAGGGAATTGATATCATGTGTACATGTTCTTGCCTTCTTCTTGGTGAGCCTTCTCTCTCTATGGATTTTGTGTGAAGGTACCTGAAAGCAGATCAGAACAACGGAACTTTACTGATTTGACCTCCCCTTTTCAAATCATTTGATGCAGCCTGACGCCTTCCTCTTCGATCAGCTACGATCGACTTATGAACCCTTTTTCAGAGGGATGTGGATGTGTGTTTGTGTATACCAATATATATATATAAACTTCAAAAAATAAAAAGAAAAAAAAATCTGATTATCGGAAGATACAAACAGCTGATGGAAACTGAGGAAACGTCTTCTTCATCATCTACACAGTGGGAGCTTATTATAATTATTAGTTTATGCACACATAAAATAAAGAAAGACGATGATGATAATCAAGAACAATAGTAGGGCTCGATGGGTCACACTGCTCACCAACAAAATATCTATGCCTTGCCTGGCTCGCTTTATTAATTAATTTATTTTTTCTTTTCCTCTTTCTAATCTCTGTTTTCTCCAACTCGTAATTTTCTGTGGTTGAGCGATAGAGTTTGAAGATAAAGCAATTAAAATGCTGGGGAACACAGGGCCAACCACCATTGGGAAGCCATGGCTTTTGTGTACAGTACGTACTGTTCATATACGTATTATATGTATACATATAATTTTTGGCATGGGGAACTTAAAATTTTATCAGGGTGTACTCCTAGAACAATTGTTTGGCTTGTATCTCTGCAATAATAATTAATGATTTAAGCAAATTGTGTAATAAATTAAGATGTCATGTGTATGAAGTTATTTCTACTTAATTATAGAACCTTGTTGGATGATTTCATTTCATGTGTATGAAGTTAATAATATATCATTATTTATATTTTGACGAAATGCATACTTGCATGCATTGTCCATTTGTACGTAACAAATAATAAAAAGTAGTTTTTTTTTTCTTTTTTTTTTAAAAAAAAGCATAACCATTGAACCAAAACAGCTTAGTAACCAAACAATAATTAAGAACGAACCAGAGAATCCAATAGAAGAAAGAAATTAAATATCGAAAGCAAAATCAATCCCCAATTCGCAATTTACAATATGCAAGACAAATAATAGAGTACTATCCATAAAAACACCAATCCACGGGCCAAAAACTTAAAAGAGAATCAAATGTTGAAAGCTCAATTAGCTTCAGAAATCAAGTCCATTATTTTAACCACAAGGAGGGTCAAAAAAATCCAATAGAAGGAAGCCTTTTACTTGAATGACATAATTATTGGTCGAAGAAGACAGTCTAAGGAGCATGGACCATAATCCATATGGAGGGGGCTACTCTAATATCAAAGTTTGGCAAAGGGAATAAAATGACCATACTATGAAAGTAGGTTCATGATTGGAAAATCCTTATCTACATATATATAGAACACTTAAAGTGGAGGAGAAAGGTTATTCTTACTAGACTCATATATTCTTATTTGAAGCATTCATCTTAGGCATCGTCGAAACTATTGAGCTTGACTACTAAGTTACATGAAAACAAAAACTTGAGACGTTTCTAATAGGAAATGAAAACGCGAGATAAATTATAAATTTAAAAAATATAATATTTTTTTGTAATTATAATTTTTAATATAAAAAATTATAAAAATAATTCAAATATAATACAAACAAACAAACGTAAACAATAACATAAAATGTATAATACATTCAAACAAATATAAATATAAAGTTCACAATGCATTCAAACAACCATCAACAATATTTAAAATGTTTTATCTACAATTTACATAAAACAATACTCAACAAATTACGATAAGAGTTAATGCAATTATCTATAATTTACTTAAAAATTATAATTGAAAAACCCCACCAAGAAAACCACAAATAATAAACCCAACAGATGAAAACATAAAACACTCAAAAACACCAAACGCCATCTAAAAAGACCGTGGATAACAAAAATGCAACCTCTGGCATCCAGTTCTGGTGAAGAATCAATTCACCTAGAAATGTTGGCTAAATTTTTTGACAAGTTATTTCACAACTCAGGTACCCAAATACCATGTCTATTCTTCCACCATGCCATTATTACTACATGTACCCCAATTAAATCAGAATATAGATGAACCTACTCTTAGGCAATAGTTAAACGCATATACCAACTGAAGTAGAAAAACAAATGGAGGAAAAAAAAAAAAAACAAGCCATCGGTGCAAATTCTAGGTCTTTCAAATAAAGAAGGAACGATCGGAACTGAGGAAGCACCAAAGTGAGAGGGCCGAGAAAGACTATAAGTAGATGGCGATGAGGGTAATCGAACTGGAAGCAGACAGCAATGAAGGCGATCGAACTAGAAGTGATTGGCGATCGAATTGAAAGCAATCACTAGAAGAAGAAGATGAAATGTAAAAAGGAATGAGGCAGAGCTTTTTTAGGGATTTGTGCCTCTGTTGGGCAACAATCGCTAGAAACACATTTCTGGCCAAATTTTTTAAATTCTAAAACGACCCATAATTTTTTGAAAAGTACACAAATAATCCGAAAAATGTTTCGAGACATTTTTCCAGTTTCCAAATTGGGAAATGGTTCGAAAATGCCAAAATAGCATCTCCTTGTCATTTTCGTGCTTCACAGCTTAACTATGCATTCCCTAATGTGTGGATATCCAGATTGAGGGCTAAGAAAACGAAACTCAGAGTAACTATTTTGGGATCCCATGGACATAGCAATGTAGGAATGCTTTGTACGTAACTTTTATCTTAAAGACCCCAAACTTAGGCTCCTAATTTGGCCCATCTCCTTTAAGCTAGATCGATGAAGGCATGGACAAGAGTTGGAGCTAAACTAAACAAAGATTGGGGTTAAGGGCTAGAGTCATATAGGCACCATAGAAAGAGGAGAAACAACTTAAAACCATACAAAGGTCTTTCACAGGGATAAAGTAGTGGTGGGTCATTATAGAGGGGAAGAGATATGGAATCAATGGTTGAAGAGAAATAAATAAGGTTTATGGAGTGAAATTAAATAGGAGCCAACTCAATCCCTAGAATCAATGAGTAAAGATGATGAGAGCTATAGAATTGGGGTTAATGGGTGCTTGAAGTGTACATGGAATAGATAAGGAAGTTAGAAAATGAGAAGGACAGCTGAGGCCATTAGAAGAGGCAACTAAAGGGATGAGAGGTAATCAATATTTTTCGGACCAAAATATGAAATAGTTAAAATAAGATTAAAAAATATTTTAAGATTTTTATTAAATTGTCTGTTAAATTTTTTAGAATACACTAGAAGGACACAAACGTTATTTTTTCTTATCTATAAGGATCAATGTATGCTTATTTTGAAGGAGAGAGATAAACATATCTTGAAAAACTTACACAAGAAATCACGTGACTTACTTTTTAATAATTGTCAAATAAATTTAACAAACATTGAAAATAATAAAAAATTAGAATATTTTTTATATTTTATATTTAAATCTTAATTAACAAATATTATTTTAATGTATCTCACGAGTTATAATTTATTTACATATCCAATCATTTCCATCTTGCTTGCTAAAATTTTTGTAGTAATTATATCTATGGATGAAAAAATGGTTGTCTTATCTTCTCTTTAAGTAGACTTTCTCGTGGCTCTCCCACACCCACGTCCATTAATAAAGCATTCAAAGGCTTTTTAGGACACTCATAGATTGAAAAGGCTAGAGACTGAGATTGATGAACTACTTCACTGTGAAGAGATATTATGGCATCAACGAGAAAAGGTTAACTGGTTGTGTTACGGTGATAGGAGCACTAAATTTTTCCATCAAAAAGCTTCAATTAAGCAAAAAAAAAAAAAAGAGAGACTTCTTTTCGGTGTGACACTGTTACTGATTTAGATGGGGTATGGTGAAGAGTCTCAACATGGTATAAAGAATGTATGTAATTCATATTTTGCCTTATTATTTGGTTCTTTTCTTCCTAGTCGTATGGAGGAGGCGCTTGATGTGCCTCTCGAATGAATGGTCAATTGTTTTAACAATTTACTACAGTTAAGATTTTTACTACCTGACAACAGATGCATCCCTCAAAGGCGCTAGGCCCCGATGGTCTCTCTACTCTCTTCTATCAAAAGTTCAGGCCAAGTACAGTTGATATTGATGTTTCTTGAATTATTTTGGATATTTTGAACAATTGTCTCTGTGTGAGTTGTTTTAATGATACGCTTATTATTTAATCTCCCCAAAGGCCACTTCCTTATTTGCTTTTAATAATCGACCTATCAGTCTTTGTAATGTTATTTACAAATTACAAATTGGTGGCAAAGGTTCTTGCAAATGTACTTAAAAGTTGTTCTCCCTAATATTATTTCTCCTTTTTAAGAGTGTGTGTATTTGGGTGGCGTTGTTAAAATTAATAAAATAATATTCTATTAAAATAACTTATTTATAAATTTTAAAATAAGTTATCTATAAATTTTAAAGAATAAATTTATCTTGAAAGTTTAAAATAAGAAGTTATGTGATTTTTTTTTATAAAATTTAATAAATAAAATAAAAATTATTTTTGTTCAAAATACATTTCATATCTTATTTTTTTTATTTATATTTTGATTAACAAACACTGACTTAAAAAATTAATTATAAATAGCACAATTGTGACTTTCGAGGCTTTGCAGTGTTTGAAAATAAAGAGAAGCATTTGACACTCAATTTTGGCACTTAAGCTTGATATGAGTAAAGCTCATGACCCAACGGAATAGGAGATTCTTAGTAAGGTGATGTTACATTTGGGATTTGACTAGGATTTTGTTGATCCAGTGATAGATTGTGTTTCCATTCTTCCAAGTATTAATAAATGGCCAACCATCACAACATTTTTTTGCTCCAAAAATCATGTTTTAAGTGGGATTGAAGATATCTATTACAATAGATTTTGTGTGAATTTTGGTGTTATTTTTCATGGTGTAATTTTAATTGGTATTTATTAAAATATTAATTTTACATGATTTTATTAGAAGAAAGAACTTTAAATAATTTCATATGTAAATTTTGTACCAATGTGAAACTTATTATAATTATAACCTAAAATTCAAATTTGACTAAAATTAAGACTCCAAATTTGATCCTGATTATGAATTTAAATTTAACTATGATTAGAATGTTGTTAAATTCAATTTTAATTGAGATTTATTTCAATGAAGGAATATCTTCATGAATCTTTTAATCAAAATATAATATCATGTGTATATCTATAAATGACTTTAGGTTTATAAATAGATGTCTAATACTCTAAAATTTGTTGTAACAATATTATTTTAGTGATATTTGAGATTTGACAATATCACTTTTATATTAATAACATTTACTCAGTGATATTTTTTTTTCTATCCGTACTTATATTTTTCACGTAAAATTCTATATTTGTATGTGTGATTGATGATTTAATCGTAATTTGTTATTCGATCCAATTTCATAACAATTGTCATTCGATATATTTACTATAAGAAAATACGGTTGGGTATTTATTGGCACAATTGGGTTCGCGCAAATGATCAGTAGTGTAGTGCGAAAGAACTCTTTCCGTTCTAAGATTGCATCCCTGACTTCTTCTAATATTTGTTAATGAATCGATTTTTTTCATCTAAACAATAGGCGTTCAAATAATTAACTTGTAACCGTAATTTTTAAAATATAGTGCCAACGATCTTTTAATCTTTTTTCGTTTCCTCTTAGCACAACCATGTGTCCTGTTATGTTGCCGTCCGGCAACTACAGAACGGAATCGGCGCAACCATTTCTGGCAGGCAGTAATAGCGACGGTGTACCAAAGACCCCAAGCTGACATTAATGGTTTAATTACTTTTCCAACTAATCATTCAGGTTCACACATTATTTCTTAACAATGTGGTGGTTAGGTGCTGTTTAGCAATATTAGGTGGCTGTTGTGATCAGCTCATAATATCTTCACACTGTATATAGATAAGAATTTTGTTAATGAGTGTCTTTACAACATTCATTAATGTGTGTTTACTGTTTAATGTATTATTATTATCCATTAATAATAAATATATTATATTTCAAAATATCTTATTTATTAATTAATATACTAAATATATCTTAACAAATACCTTTAAACACGCACACAACCCTTAAAATACTTTATAGATCATGATATATAAAATGATTAAGATAAAATTAAGAATAATTTTAAAATTTTTATTAAAATATTTATTAAATTTCTTAAAATAAATTAGAGGATATATATATCATTATGTAAAATTGAAGATGTGCTTATTTGAAGGATGAAGAGTTAAATATATCTAAAAAATATTAAATAAAAAATCACGTAATTTTTTTTTAAGAATCATTAAATAAATTTAATAAATATATTAAAAAATAAAATTTTAATTTTTTTATTTGTATATTAATTACATCTAGTATTTAAAAGTCATATACATGAAAAAGGAGATTAAACATCTCACCTTAAATGAAGGGAAAAAAAACAGTAAACTCCTTTTACTGTTACGCTTTTTCTGAACTGTCTTTATCCATCAGTTTCCTGTATCAATCAGAGATGCAAACAACCATGTCAGATCATTTTAAATTAATGATTAACAATGGAGGAATTTAGAAGATTTAGATAATATATATATATATATATATTTTTTTTCTTAATGCACTATCACGAGCGCTCTCGCTATTTGACCTCACAATTTTAGTATGAGAGATAAATTAGAGAATTTAGTAAACAAGTTTCAACCCCTAGCACCACTGCAAACATGAGGACAGTAAGTATTTTTTATTTTTTAAAATCGCTCCTTATCTGATGAATTATCTTCTAATCAGAGTTCGAACACAAAATTTGGAGGCCCAAAAAATAACACCCCAATAGATTCTTTCTTGGTAAGTTCATATGCTCCTGGAGCATCACGCGCCTCTTTGAAAATATGGAACCTGAATTATTAATTACAGTGCTATGATTAATAATAAGATAAATTATATAAAACCCCTCACTTAGAGTCATGTGTAACTTACCTCATGTGTTTTTGATTGTATCAAAAAATCTCTTTATACTTTTAAAATATTGCAATCAATCACAAATTTTTAAAATTTTATATAATTTTGTATAATAATCTATATATAAAATATATAATTCTACATACAAAATTTTAAATTTTAGTATATGAAAGAAATACATAATTTGCATTAATCAACTAGTCAATTCTATAAAATTATGTAAAATTTTAATAATTTGTGTCTGATTGTAACATTTTAAAAATATAAAAAGTTTATTTGATACAATAAAAAACATAAGAAGAATAAATTACACATAACTCTAAATATAATAGAATTTTATATAATTTATCCTTAATAATATGATACGTTATTTTTTTATTTTTTTTTCCTAATTACAATACGTGGATACAATTTATCCAAGTTTTCTTTGCAATTTCACGACTAGATAATGTCAAATTTAATGATTCATATCAATCTTGAAGTACCTGTCAAATGCAGAAAAGTACATGAAATCTTGGATCTTAATTGCCTAGTCCATAGACGTGTCATAATATTATTGATTGAAAAATTCTATTCACAACTATAAAATTACTTTCCACAGCCGACCCGCCAAAATTCACTAACCTTTTATAAATTTTCTATTTTACCCTCAACAACCCCCACACTACACCTATTTCTCTCTCTTACATCCATTTTCTTGAATATACACACACATATATATACATATATATATATACACACAAACACATTTCTCTCACACCCATCTCTTTGAATATACACACATATATACACAAATATATACACACAAACACACACCTATATATATATACACACATAAACTGCGGCCATGATAGTTGTAGCTGACCATGGTTGCAGCCATCTTTTGCGGTTGACGACGGCCACCATGCCGCCATTGTCACCGAGGAACCCCCAATGGGGGTCAGAGGCCATGAAAGCTTACCTCGAACCCCAGATATACAAACACACACACAATGTGTATATACACACACTCATACATGCATGGCCGCGACCATGGAACGCTTCCCCGGCCCCCAGCTTTCGGGGAAGTTTTTTTTATTTTAATTAATTTTTTTATTATAATAAAATAAAATTAAAAATTAAAAATATAAATAAATAAATTCTTTTTAAAAAGATACATATATTTTATTAGTTGAATTTATTTAATAAATAAATTAGTTAATTCTTTTAAAAAGATACATCTATCTTTAAATAAATTAAATTAGTTAATTCTTTTTAAAAATAAATTAGTTAAATTTATTTAATAAATTATTTTTAAAAAGATACATATATCTTTAAATAAATTCAACTAATTTTTAAAGATATATATATCTTATTAAATTAGTTAATTGAATAACTAATTTTAAGTATATGTATCTTTAAGTAATTTAACAAGATAAATTAACTAATTTTAATTTTTTTTAATTTTATTTTATTATAATAAATTATCTATGTGTGTGTGTTTGTATATATATATATATATATTTGTGTGTGTGCGCATTGAGAGAGAGAGATGGAAAGATAGGTGTAAGAGAGAAAAAAATGAGTGTAATGAGAGAGAAAGAGAGATGGAGTGACTGTACAGAGTAAAAGGAAAAGGAAGATGATATAGTGCGGGTGACAGAATGGTAAAATAGAATTCTTGAAAAATAATGAAAAATGTTGACAAGAAATGACTGTGAAAAGTAATAATAAGGCTGTGAATAAAATTTGATTCCATACATATATATATATATACATATCCAGCCTGTGGTATTAAAATAATAATAGATAATAGTTAACGCAAGTAACAAAATCACCTTTGTTCCTTTAATATTGTATAAAAAAAATGAAATAGTAATTTTAGTCCCACAATTATCAAATATCATAAATTATGTTAATTTAAAGAAACAGAACATGTAACCAGGGGTGGATCCACCGTGGGGCAGGGCCCCCAACTAATCTTTTGATTCAAAAAAAATTGAAGGCTTAAATTATTATAATAATTTTATTTATCATTATATTTTATCCTAAATATCATCTCTCCCTCTTCTCACGTTCTCTAATGCTTCCTTCATTTTTATTTTTTTTTATTTGCATTCTATTTTCTTTTTATTTCAATTTTTTTTGATATTTTTCTTTATCTCTTAAATTTTGTTAACAAGTTAAGGAGTATTGAAGATGGGTTTTAATTTTCTTAATTTCAATAATGATTTTTTCTTAACTACAACTAGGGGTGTGCACAATAAAATTTAGGCAGCTTAACCAATTTTTAATACGCCTGTGTATATGGTTTAGCTTTAAATCAAATGGCGCAATCTGATTTGGTATGGTCTGGTGCTTTCTTTACTATACTGTCTTTCTGTTGTCTTTATATATATTATATATATATATAATGTTGTATATAAGGTGCAACTAGATGAAGTGCGTATATATATATAATATTGTATATATTGCTTGGGCTATTGGATTATACATATAATGTTATATATATTATATTTTTTATTTTCTTTACTAGTACATTACTAGGGCTGTTCGGTTTTTAACTAAATCAAGAAATTTTCAAATCGCAAATCGTACGATTTGAGAATTTTTCAAATTGTGCTAAATCACTTTCCTGAAAAAATCATGTGGTGCAGTCAGTTTTCGTTGTTTGTTGATGTTTTTTAACACCCCTAACTATAGGCAAAATCTCTTTCATAATTCATTTATTTTATATTTTTAATATTTTGATGTCTTTCAAGTAAATTAAAAATGATTTAGTTTATTTTTTTAATTTTGATTTGTTAATGAATGATGTGGATTATGGATTAAAAGTATTTTTGATTTCTACTTGTATAAGTCTCCCACTCATAGTTTGTCTCTATAATTTTTGCATTTGGACAGATGAAATTTAAATCAAAAGTATTTTTAAAGGATTATGGGACCTTAGTAATTTTGTACAAAAGTTAGTAGTGATGAAAAAAATTGATGTGTATCCATTAATTTACAGACTTATGACTTTAGTATTAATTTTTTTTGTTGCTATTATTACAGTAAAAAGAGCATTTTCTGCCATAAAACTTATTGAGACATAGCCGCATAATCAAATTAAAGACTAATGATTGAATAACAATTTAGTTGTGTATATTAAAAATAATGTATTTAATAAAATTAATAATAATGTCATTATACGATGTTATCAAAATATAAAAATTGGTCAAGAATAATTATAGTAATTTATCTATATATTTTTTGTAATATTATATTATTTTAATTTTTTTTACTATTTAATTTTTGTCCACTCAGATAAAAAAATTTTGCTCCGCCTTTGCATGTAACGATGAGATTTAATGAATTTTGGGATATATATTACTAACAATTTTAGGATGTATAAAATGTTAATTAGAGGAGTTGTAGGTAACCTTTACTCTTATCTTGTCAAGAGTATGGATAGAATATAAAATTAAAAATAAGTATAAAATCGTCAAATAATATGTTAAACTTTCAAATAAAAAGTAAAAAGTAAAAACTTTGTCCATCACAACTCCAATGTTTGTTGCATTCGTCTCTCTTTGAGTGTGTCTTCACTTTATTAGGCCATTATTGTCCCTATTTAGAGACATTATAACTATTTGTGGGTTCTCTATTTGTACGAATGCCCAAGTTGCTTTGGTTAATTGTTGATAGGAATTGAGCTAAGTGTTTAGTTTTTGCTTGTTAAATGTCTTTTACATATAGGGAGATACACAACGATGCAATAAACTGATCTTCAAGTTTATGATGGCTAGCTGTGGTCCCTAGTTTGGACTTAGTGTTAAAAATTACAATGCATCACATTTTAACATTTTAACACTTGCCCATATACATGCATGGATGTAGGACTTGCTCAATGCAAAGGATCATTAATCCTCTTTCTTCTTCAAATGAAAAAAAAAAAAAAAAAAAACTACTATATAATTGATGATATTTTGATCATTAATCCTCTTTCTTCTTCAAAGGATCATTTTAATTTGCTAATAAAAGTTGTACCCATGTGCATTGATTGTAATCGGTACATATTTCCACCTTCCAAGATGTAACAAATTATGATTTGAGAGTAAAACAAGCATTCTAAACTCCAAAATGTCCTTAGATTTTAAAGTAATATTAGGAATCATGACTAATCACAATATTATCAGTCATATGTCACATCTTTTGTTATATAAAATGTTAAATAAATAAAATAATAGTATATGATCTTCTTAGTCTCCTCCAATAAGAAGATGCTATATAATTGATGACATTGTCATCAATCATGATTCCTAACATTATTCTAAATTTTAATCTAAAAATATTTCAGTGCCTTAGATTAGAACGTCTATATATCCCCATTAATTGTGTTAATAGGGATATATGCATAATAAATAATTAGGATGTTGCATACGGCATGCCCTAAATTCCCAATATGCCTATAAATGAAAGAGGAATTCTATATGTAACTAATTTTTTTGTTTTTTATACCCATATTTTGATAAAAAAAAAATATTTTTATCCTTGCTTATAGTCACCCATCATCGTTGATGGCCCAAACTCTCACCGACAACCGCATTCTCGTTAGCAGCCCAAGCTCCTGATGATGGGTGATGATGCCCCGCGATGCAAGTGCATGACTATGTATAAGGGTAATTTTAAAAAATAATTATAAAATTATAAAATATAATTGTGAAGAACAAAACAGTGGATTGCAAACAGTTGTTGATTGTAACTTTGCTCATCCACTATAAAATTATAAAATATAATTGTGAAGAACAAAACAGTTGATTGTAACTTTGCTCATCCATTATCATTTATAGCCGTGAAATTGACCGTGTGTAGAAAAAGACTACACTGTTCTAATAATGTTTCCTGTACTATGAAAATGATTTGTTAAGTGGACAGGAAGAGCATTGATTAACTTATTTTAAATTTGTTGTACTAGTCCACTGTACTGCTCTTCAATATGTGGGGAAATGGGTTTTGCCTAAAGAAATTTTTTTATATTTATTTTCTTTCGGTCAAGGCCAAATAAAAAAAGTATGTAGTACACAAGTAATTTAAAATTGTCCTAATTATAAAAACCACCTTTGAAGTTTTAAAAATAGCAATAAGTATCCTTCTCTTTGGTTAAATGTCAAGAGTATGAAATGACAAATATATCACTGATTCCATAATTTTTGCAAAATTAAAAGAACACCCACGGTGGCCATGGCTTGCAAATTGCAATGATTGATTGGCCACCATTGGTGGCTGTCAAAACCTTAGCAATTATTGAGATTCCATCCCTAAATCCACCATTCTTGGAATTATTAGGGTTCTATGACTAAATAGTAATAATCACTCGATCATCAATAACGACCACCACTGGTGTTTTGAAACAGAAAAGAAAAAGAAGGATAAGAACATTAAGAGCTTATTCTCTGTAATTGAACTTTTCGCAATAGAATTTTCAAATCAAACTTTATTAATGTCAAATTGATGTACACATAGATCCAACCACTTTTCGCAATAGGATTTGCCCAAATTGATCATTGTTACCCACCACCACAATCTTTTTTTTCTCCGATGTTGGATTAACCCAACTAGGCTAAACAAGAAGAGTAATAAAGAACCCTATCACTAATTGGAAACAACATCAACAATAGGAAATGCCATCACAATAGCATCATGTTGATGGCAAAACCTTGTTAGGTTGTCCATATTTGAACACGCATGCCCAATTTGTTGATTCAACGCCAACTAGTTGATCGTGATAGATGCGAAAAAGATTAGAGAGTTGAAAATGGTAGATACGAAAGAGATATCGATTAGTGAGTTGAAAGAGAGAGATTGGATAGAGAAATTAATGATGGCATTTTTTATATTTAGAAAATTTTAATGGTGTTAAAATAACTAGAGGAGAAATTTCAACTTGAAACTAAAGTTCAAGGATAGTGTTCATATTTTCTCAAACTTCAATAATCTAGTATGTAATTACCCTAAATCTCTAAGGTACCGACTTATATTTCTTTCAAACATTTTCTATCTTTTATTCTTCTAGATGAAAAATTATATATTTTTTTTATTTCATTCAATTCTTTTTTATACCACTATTTCATACTATTTTTTAATCCAATTCATTCTGAATTTACTTTAGATACATGCCAAACCTAATGAAACCCTAGCTGAATATAACAGGATGACACATGTCCTTTGTCACAAAAACCTCTCTATCTCTGTGATTGTGTTAATTTAATTATTATACAAACCTTCGATGAAAAATTTAAAGAACATAACATAATTAATATATGTATGTATGGAGGCTACTGTTGGTTGTTTAATTATAGTACACGCCGTACAAAAATGTTGCCTTAGACAGTCGACAGTGTCAGATTATATCACGCTTGTACGTGGTATCACATCGAGGCAATAATCCAAACTCTTGTGCCAACTAATTGTTCATTCAAGTGAAATGGTCCCAATGAGTTGTCGTGGGTTATCCCCATTTCGTTATCGTGCATTCTCCTTTAATTTGTTCGCTTCCATCTCTTCAACTAAATCTATCTACATCATATATATATATATATATATGCTTGGGTTTGAGAGAAGAATAATTTGGAAGAGGAAAACATAAATAAATAAATAATACCCTTAGATTTGAAGCTTACATCGATCTTTTTTGTTTCTTTAGGAGAAGAGCAAAAAGACAAGCGGCATGTAATAAAGTATGCAAGATGTTCCATAGAATAGAATTCAGAATATTTGGCTTAGATGTTTGCCAATCCCTAAAATGAACAAGAAGTTGCATCGGTATCATCACCATCCTCCTTCCAATCACTAATTAATTAAGGAGACTTGAATTAGGCTTTCTTAAATTATCCAAATATAAATATTTAGTAGTACTGTTGACAAGTCTGACATTTTAATTTTAAGAAATCTAAGTGTCGGTAGTTCCTTAATTAAATCTAAAATTGTGTAATTTAACTTACCCTAAAAAAAGTAATGTTAACGAAAAAAAGAATAAAATTGGAATCACTTTTGAATAGAATCTTTACCAATAATAGGATTCAGTTATTGAGCCTTCGGAAAAAAAAATATATATATATATATATGTAATAATATTCTTTTTACTTTTTATATTTATATTCTTTGTGTGTATAATGTAAGTAACATCATAAATAAATGGGTATCTTAAGAAATAAACTTAATTGGGTCAACTTCATAGAAGCAGTGACAACACTATACTGCAATGATTAAATTATACCTGAGGGCCACCGTTCATCCCACGATTTTAATAAAAAAGGTAAATTTGACTCTAATTCACAATGATTAATGATTATGTAAAGAGTGAATTCAAACCTAAAAATTTAAATTGCCTCCAATTCCATGCTGATCATTGAGACAATCTTAGGGGACATTAAATTATACCTTAAACCATAGAAATGATAGGGCAGAGTTAAGAGGCCCTTGTTAATTTTTATTAATTAATATTAAATTATTTATTTTTAAGTATATGGTCATTGTCAATTTTTTGATTCTATTGTCTTTGCATGATTTTCGATATTCGTGTCCTCGATTACGTCATATGAGATAAATCACATATTGGACCTTTAACTTTTACGTAGAATGAGAATCGAACTCGCAACTTATCGAATTAACACTGATATATTATTTATGTAACCGCTCGACCTATGTTTTGGAGGCTCACTACTAATTTCTTAACGGAGGATGACAACAGTCAACATTAAGATTAATTACAACAGTTTGCATCATCTGATCATTTTTCTCAATCAAATTTAATCCTCATTTCAAATTAATCTATCACTAGAATTAATATTATTTTGCGTACAATAATCTTTTGAAGTCTCTCGTAAGTTTCAAACCGCATTTTGCATTAATATTCTGTTTTCATAGAATTCTTGTTTTGAACTTTGCTTACAAAATGTATTTGTATGAACATTCTTCTATTTACGGTGCATCATTTTCACTCCTTCTTGCAATGAACCTACTTGCTATTTTATTTTTATCTTATGGTAAATATATTGGGCTTTTGATTCACCTGTCTATGTGCATGTTATGGCCCTTTTAGGTCATCTCTCCATTTTTTTATTTTCAGAAGACAAAAAAACTGATTTAAGTTAATTCTCTTTGTCATTCAGATATACAATGACTTTCGCTGCTATTTTAATTCATACGTTCCTAGGTTAGATTAGATTGATGTCTGCTTTATCTCGTTTTGAATTTGATTTCTGCTTCTATTTAGCCAGTTGTAGTTAGTTTATTTTTGCCCCCTTAATGTTTACCTCTATAGATGATTTTAAATCTATAAATATATGTTCAATACTCTAAGATTAATTGTAGTTATATTACTTTTGTTGTAACAATATTTGTTTAGTGATATTTTATGTGTGACAATATCATTTTTGCACTAGCATTATTTGCTTATATTTTATTCTTTTTACCTATAATTTTTCTCAATTTGGGTTTTTCATATAAAATTTTGTGTTCGTATTTGTGATTGATGGTTTGATCATTGTTTGTATTCAATCTAATTTTGTAACAAAATAGTATTAGAGCTATTGGGTCAAACAATCAACATTTGACAGATCTAAACCGTTGGATCTACAAATTTGCACCATACTTTCAATTGGGGTTTTCTAGTTGTTGAACTTGTCGCCTCTACCCTTTCTAATGCACCTCGATCTCGTCCATCCTTGTCGTTCATTCCCTCCTCGTATAGTGCCATATCGGGGAAGACGAAAGCTCGTCGGATCTGCAACTTGCTCCCACTAGTATCGTTGTTTTCCGGTGAACCATGCTTTCCACTGCCATTTGCTCAGCACCAACGACCGTCGACCTTTTCTTTTCAACCAATCGCCTTGCTCACCGTCACCATTAACACCACCGACAACATTCATTTAGTTTGCCATTAATAGGTACTTCTGTCATTGTTGGTTGTTTTAACTAACACAGATCTAGTTTATCCAGCTCGACCCCATTGGCCCACTCTAGATTCGACAGCCTAGATCCAGATCTATTTTTATCCAAATTTATTGCTCAAATATGGTATTAAGGTTTGTTTTATTAAAATTTTATTTATTAATCATTTGACATTATTTGGGGTTATTTGATATTCATATTAGCTAACTTGAAGTATGATATTCTATTATTGGATTGGAATATTTGATTATCATTCTAACATGTTAAGATGCATGCAATTTTGGACGGAGAGATTTAAATGAAGGTGGAGCTTGTTATAATTATGACTTGGAATTTAAAATTGTTTGTGATTAAGATTTCTAATTTGATTGTGATTATAATTTTGAATTTGGCTGTGATTAAAATGCTATTAAATTCGATTTATCTCATTTGGAAGAATATCATCATGAATAATTTTCTTATCATGATAGAATTTTTTGTGTACATCTATAGATAATTTTAGACCTATAAATAAGTGTTCAATGCTCTGGAATTAATTGTAGTTATATCACTTTTGTTATAACAATATTTGTTTAGTAATATTTTGGATGTAACAATATCATTTTTGTATTAGAATTACTTACTTAGTGATATTTTATTCTTTTTACCTGTATTTTTTTTAATTTAATTTTTTCACGTAAAATTTTATATTCATGTATGTGATTGATGATTTAATTGTGATTCGTATTCGATCCAATTTCGTAACATGTTTAGTAAAAAAAAAAAAAAAAAAATCCATATCATAGGTGCAACAATTGGAATTCTTGAAACAAAACCCAAAACAATTAAGGGGTGTGGCATCCATGTCTTGCGAGTAACACTTTTTTCCAAACGTTTAGAGCCACAAATTAATTAGTAGAAACCCTTAAAAATAATGGGGAAGCACGCCGATAATTGGAGTATTAGACCCACAAAAAAAGAAGGAAAAGAAAAGACGGTGAAAATTAAACAAATATTTTCTTTCCTTTTGATTCTCCAAAACTAGCCAAACTCTCTGCCTTATTGTTAAGAAATAAATAAACGACACAAAAAAAATTAAACGGTAACATAATTTAGTTTGAATAACTGCTGCATATACAATCCCACCACAAGGAATAAAATACAATTTTGCATGGATGGATTGAAAACAACTAGACTGTAAGAATGTTTATTTATATATGGGCAATATATAGCTCGCCGTTCTAATTTGATTTTTATCTTGAAAGGTACTGTCCCTATCATAAAATTGAAAATTGAAAGTGTTCTTGTCAAGTCATCACCAATTTTTTTTAACTGCTATATGCATCATGAAAAGGTGATGAAAGGCAAGCGATTGCCTCCAGTTCGAGCACTGTATCAAACTTTGGTCTTGTACTTAAGACAGACTCTTTCTTTAGCTTACTGCCCACGCCGATCACCCCACATATCTCTATACGCGAGAGAGAGAGAGAGAGAGAGAGAGAGGTTGCTTTCAGAAGGGGACCCATGGCTTTATTAGCACAACCAGAGTTGTTTTCTTTCTACTGTTCTGCGATTCTTTTTCTTCGCTAGAAACCCGTTTAAAGACGCAACAATTATTGGGTTTTTTTTTTCTTTTCTTTTTTGTTTTTTTTTGGCTGGATCGAAGAATATAAAACCCCCCACCAACAGCCAAAAAACGAAGCCAAACTCTCTTGGCTTTGGCTAATATGTAAGGATGTGGACTCCACCACCAGTGCCTTCACTCACTGCAATGGCCATCTCCACTTATTCACGCGCCCAATTGCACATATATATATATGTTTATATATTCGACCCATTGATCTGATGGTTAAAATTCCCTTTTTCTCTCTCGAGTTTGATCTATATATCGTCATTGATTATTAGCATTCTATATGTATTTTACATATTATATATATGTATGTATACGTATATGGATGCCCGAGGAGGAGATAAGATGCATATGTAGAAGTTTTGCAGGGTTTGAGGGTGACGTTAAAATTTTCAAATCATTAGCTATGGCGGAAAGTAGTTCTCTCAATGCAAATGTATTAAAGTCAAGTGAAATGAAAATGAGAATCATTGTATTATTTCATTAGAGAACTTAATGGGAATGAGATCATGATGATGAATGCTTGTCTTATATGACTTCAAAATATAATTTTTAAAGTAACCAAAAAAAAAACAAAGAAATATAATATTTTTTTGATTCAGTTGGGATGTTGACATTCGAATATAGTCTATACACACTTAAAAATTGAACATTCAAAATAATCTATGTAAGACTTAAATCTTTCAATAAATATTCGAATCCTAATACTCTATATAAAACTTCAAGTGCTTTACTACTACACCATGCTCGTGAGGTCAATTTAACTCTCACATTTAGTTCCAGGACTAATATATTTGGTGATATTGATTATTTAAAATCAAAATTATATTCTCCTCTTGTTTTTTTGTGAGAACTCCTTAATTAAGGTATTTGTGATGTGATATTAAATTGCAAATATAAAAATACATTTTCTTTTATAAATATGTATTGTACCATATATATATATATTTTATTTATTTAGGGTGTTCGACCTTCGCCCGGCTATTTCTAAGGGATGAGTGACATTTTTTCCTAATGCACCTTGCAAGTAAATTCAATTGCAGACACAATCTATACATATTTAGAGCTAAACATTACGTACTCTATGCAGGATTTGTCTTCCAACTTTATTGTTGCTTTCTAATTAAATACTGTATTTCAGTAATAATTTTATCTTTCAAATTATCACACTAATTCGAATCTCGATACTCTATATAAATTTTTAAGTACTTTACCATTACATCATACCTATAAGGCTACTACATCATATTTTTCTTTCTTAGAAAAGGAAAGTGCACTTCCATCCATAGTTTTCGTTAAAAAGTTGTGATAGAAGAAAGACTTTTAACAAGTTTAATTCAAAACCTATCCCTCATCTCAAACCAACGTCAAGGGTTTCATTTTTTTAATTAACAAGGCTAGCTAAACTCAATTAATTTTATAATCTTCATCGATTTAAAAATGAATAATATTATTAACAACTGAGAAATTACACTTTTTTTTAAAAAAAAGAATATTTTGAACTTGTCGAAAGTTTGAAGCGATGTTACATCAATCTAGAGAGTCTCACAGCTAAATAAGAAAAAATGTTCTAATTTATTTCAGTACTACAAATTTGGGATAAATTTTAAACAAAAAACGAAAAAGTATGGCCAGCTCAATTGCATCAATAAATAGATTTTTTTTTATGTTAAATAATATAATTTATTTGTACTAGTATTTTTTAAATGCAAAAAATCTAAGGCTGCGTTCTCTTTACTTTTCAATTTTCAGTTTTGAGTTTTGAATTCATTTTCAGTTTTCTGTTTTGATAATCTATTTTTAGAAAATTGAAAACGCGTTCTTTTTGTCATTTTGAAAAATTATTTTTCAAAACAAAAAATTAAAAAACGCGTTCTCTCTGAAATTTTGAAAATATTTTATTCAATAAATTTGATTATTAAGTAAATTATAAATACTTAATGTTAATATATTATTAAAAAATATATACATTTTAAAGTTAATGAATTTTGTAATATTTCTTCCATTACAATAATAAAATATGAATAAATAAATAAATAGATGTATTTTGAGTTTAGAGTTTGTTTTGAATGAAAACACTCAAAATAACTTTTTGTTGTTTTGAGTTTTCTTTATAATTTTTTTTTATTTTCAAAAATATATTTTTTAAAATAGTAAAGAGAACACATTTTTATTATTTTAGAAAATTAAAAATTAAAAATGAATTGAAAACAGCAAAGAGAACGCAACCTAATATTCTCGTTACATTATTTTAGTAGCACTTTTATAATAATAAGATTATTTAGAAAAGAAACGGAAAAAAAAAAAAAATCTAACGTAACATAAGGAAGTAGGCCACCGCCCAATGGCGCGCGTTTCGCTTGCGACAATGCATCCCGCTAGAATTCAAGCAGTGGGGGCCCAGGCAGCGCTCTAAATTCGCGGGATGAGGGCCGGGCCGAGCCGGGCCAAGGGGCCCAGCTCCACGTGCCGCCTCCGCGGGAGCCCCAACCAGACCAGCCTTTAGCTTTTATCTCTCTATCTCTACAAGTTTGGTCCTTGGACTTTTGTGGCTTTGGCTGCTTGCGAGGAGCAGCTGGGTCGCCATTGGTCCCCACTCCATTTACTGTACACGCGTCAACCGTACAGAAGCCCTACCCGTCCCACCCCCTTTCTTTAGCAAGATTCGCCGGCCTGCGTGGGTCCCACACTCAAATCAATACGACCAAATCGCTGGGCCCCGCGTGTGCCCCCAAGTCAAGAAAGCAGCCAATCAGAGGTATACACTGTCTCCCCGGCAACTACCCCCTTCCCCCTTTATTATTATTATTATTATTTTTAATTTAATTTGGGACCCTTATTATTATTATTATAGATACATGTATGTGCTTGTGTATCCGGAGAGATGTCCTCATGTGGTCCGCCTCATGACCCAACCATCAACCTCCAATTAAAATTCAAAAATGATTTTATGGAATAAGTAAAACAGTGAACTTAATCAAAATTCCGGTCATTTTAAGTAATTTTATACTATTTAAAATTTAGTAAGAGATTAACTAAAAAATGCTATCAAGAAACTAAATTTGAGTGAATCTCTTACTTAATTTTAGTTAATCTCTTACTTAAGTAAGAGATTACTCTAATTTTAAAGTTAATTCACACTCAACTCAACTTTAATGCTTAGGTTTTTTTGGTAGTGTCATTCACAATTGATTTCAAGAGAATTACCTTAATATTAAGACATCTAGCCTACCAAATCTTGACCTCTGCCCCGTAACCAATTCAGGACTTCATATTATAATGTTAATTCTAATAGAACAAAAGTTGGAGTCATCTTGTATAAAATTTTCCTGTTTTGGGTGGCTAATCATGGAAATTAAAAGAACGATTTAGTGCTTATATAGAAGGGTGGGTGTCAATTATCATGGGCTATTTTTCAGTCAAATTACAAGGTGAAAGTTTTATAGGCTTATCCTTGATGTATTTATTGATCTCTATTGAAGCTGAGTCCAATTTTTTTTTTTTTTTTTTTTTTTGTGTGTGTGTGAAAAATAAAGATTTTTTTAATTCTAAACAGGTCATATTTTTTTATTCTATTCTAATAAAAGAATAGTAAACATTTAATATACTTTAATTAATACATTATAACAAATAAAATAAAGACACGTAATGGAGAACCATTTAATTGTAATGTTCTAATTGTGTATACTAATTACATTTTATTTATATATATTTTGATTAATCACAATTTCCATCATCACCATATTCACATGTCTAAGAATATTACTTGCATTTAGTGTAACTACCATTGTATTGAAATGTAATATCACCAATTATATTTAAGATATAGTTTAGTGATCAAAGTAAATATGAAAAAAGATTTTTTATTTTTATGTTTATGATGTGTCAGTATCCGAATTTTAATTGTTATGATTTTTTAATTTATATTCTTTATTAAAATCATGAGATTGAAAACGTTTGTGATAGTGTCATTCAAAAAAAAAAAATCACCAATTCATTTATTAAAAAAAAGTGATAGAACGTCATTTAAAAATAAAAAACATCAATTCATTTATTAAAAAGAAAAAAATTGAGGTATATGAGTGTCACTCGATCCTATTCCACACTAAATGCTCCTAAAAAATTCAAAAAACTAAAAAGCAAGGTACTAAATAGCCACCTTTACATCAGTGGACGACACGTATAGGTATTGCGCCTCTACAGCGTTAGAAAGGGCATGCCCCGCCGAGCCGAGTTATCCATTGTCGCTACCGTGGTCTTACCACATGATAGCCCGCCCCATCATCATCCGGAAATGACAGTTTCACCCCTTTTTAGGCAGCTTTTCGGAATTATGAAACCAGCAGCTTTGCTGCCAATCAGAGCCTTCCAAATCTGGGTCGTCCAAAGGACTTGAGAGAAACGTGGGAAGAATCGGGCAGTGGAAGGAAGAAGAGGAGGCGAAATGATGAGTGGATGTGCAGCGCAGAGGAGATTTGCTTAAGCTTGCGTGTGGTTAAGAAATTGGACGGTGACGTAAGCAGTACGCACCTTCGAGATCCCCCCACCCTTTCCCTCCACTCTCTGTCTCTCATGAACGACAAAAGATGCAACGTGAAATCATATGGCCTATTCAAAGACGCGCTCCATGCCATGCAGGCAGGACTCCCAGCCGCAGTGGCGGCGCGTGTAAGTATCAAATAATTCTTACACTTACATTATTATTATTATTATTATAATAATAATAATATGGATGGATAGATGATGGATGTATTGTATTGTGGGGCCTTCCTTTTTATTTTATTTGTGCAATGCGGATGCCGTGTGGTTTTGGTTCAGTTTGCAATCTGAACGTGCAAGCTGAAAGCCAAAGGGCGATATTTTTCTGTTGGAAAATTTGGGTCTGAGTTTTGTTCTGTTTGAATAAGTTGGTGTACATAATTTACAAAACTACTTTCTTAAATATAAACAAAATTATTATTATTATTATTATTATACAAATTATAAACACACAAACCTCGAAATTAGTAGGAGTTTCATGAATTATGCCTGCCGGGCGGGTCGAATCCTATCATCTAAATGGTTACCAAACTTCTTTAGAGGTTTCCTAACAAGTACATTCAGAGCACTTGGGCCAGGCTTTTTGGGGCCAATTAGCCCCATGCATGCCTAACTAATTTGGTTACTCAATGTCTTGATGATTTCTAAATTTTATTTAATCATACGTATGTATATATATATATAAATATGCATTCAGGCTTTTATTTAACATGTAAAAGTAAAAAAAAAAAAATTTAAAAATTAAACTTAATATAAAGAATTGACAATTCAAATTTTATTAGTGTAGACATCTGTAAATTATAAATCAAGGTAATTGGTTAATTACCACTAACTCAATAATTACGATGTAACTTTATCCTGATTTTGCATAATAAAAAAAAGAATTAATTAATCCTTTAAAAGGTATAAAAGAAGTTATTGAAAGAGCTAAAAGTACAAAATTGTTACAACTTATATATAACTTTTAATTATGGGTCGAATTTATCATTAAGTTAAGTATGAAAGCGGTGTAATTAATCCTAAGCAAGTCTCGAGGCAGTGTTTCTAGTTTTCCCCACGCAAACAATTAATCAAAGTCCAGCTCAACAGTACACATGATCCTAAATCTCATTTAAATCTTATAAATTCAATTGGTCATGAAGGAGATGATTAGCTAGTTGGCCAAGAAGTTTCTACCGACAAGCAACTGGGTCATTAATTAATTAATTAACTTTAATCAATCATACAATAATCTTGACCTAAGACGGTAGTTTAGATATGATCAGAAACGCTTCGAACATTTATAACCTTATATATATATATATTTATTTATATATGCTTGGTCTTGCGTTTATATAGCGACCAAACTCGGTCGCTAGCCATATAGTTCTACAAAAACATTAATTAAAGCGGTGGGGAAATTTTTTCTAAAGTAGATTGACTGGCCAGCTAGCTAGCTAGCTTTCAAAGCCTCATAGTAGTACATTACATATAGCAAACGTGGCCTCTCTACCTCCATGGACTAGCACCAAATTGGCCCGTTAGGTAGGCATTCTACTAGCTGAAAATCATCTTTCTTGGACTTTTCTTTTTCTTTTTCTTTTTTTTTTTTTTTCCAATGGAGAGCATCACATTATGAAAAGTTGCAGACAACAATGGCGGAGGGACCATGACCATCAATTGTTGGACAACCTTGAATTTAAAAAATAAAATAAAATAAAATAAAAGATGGGTATATCTACTTACCCTATTCCTATTCTTGCTGAGATCCAAGCTACTTGGGACCTTGATCTTTCCCTCAATATTATTATATATTCAATGTTGGCTTTTATTGTAGGTTTGTCCCAATACACACACCCACACCCACACCCATATAATATATGTTGTTCACAGCTAGGGGGAGGGTTTGGCAAGATGGCATCTATCAAAGACTACCACTATCTATCCTTTTCCAGAAAGGAAATGGATTTTGACCTTATCAAGAGATAGAAGAAATTATTATCTGATGAAAAGATAGACAGCACTAGCTTTATTTTATTTTTATTTTATATTTTTCATGCTCACACGGCACCCACTAGAGGATCTTTCCAAGCCATTGGATCAAAAAAGTTGGCTTTGAATCTCAACTCTACTCCAATCTGATGGGTCAGAAGGTGGCTCCTACAGCAACCCTATTGCTAGGAGAGGAGATACACTGTCACATTGCCACGCCTTTCTGGATTAAATTGGGCTTGTTTTGTTCCCCTTTTTGTTAGTTTTCAAGTAGCTAACAGTTTAATTACTATATCATTGATATTGATTTGTGGGTATATATATATATATATATATATATATGCTTTCTCTCTTGTTTGGTATCTTAGAATTTAGAAATCCATGCTTCAGAAAGCCGGACAATTCTCTGAATCCTAGAATATATCAAATCTTCTCAAAAGAGCTGATATGGGCACATCCTTCACTGTCAAGACATGCAAAATTGCATGCTGCATCTTTCAGTACTCACTTGGCCTTATTTTCTGTGTTGCAATCATTCCATTAATTATAAATATTCATGTCACACTTAATTAATCTTTCTGACTATAATAATTAATTGAAGCAGTGACCAACCAGTCCAATGGATCGATGCAATATTTGAGATAAAACAGGATCTAAAAAATTGCCCATGGAGGATGCTTCTTCATGCTATATTAATCATAGAGCTGCTTTCTTAAATCAAAATTAATGACTCCGGTTTTATTTTTTCATGGGATTTGCACATAAATACCGGAAATGGATTCGACAGAATTTGACAAATGCCAGAAAATAAACTTCGAAAAGGACCAGTTAATTTTCTTATAGTGTGACCATGACTAAACCAAGGCAGTCTTTACGTCAGTTTTGCTAGGTTTTTGAATAAACTTGATGGAGACATGGTGCTATGGTCCTCGTTCTTGAGCTGCTCTACTTAAATCATGATATCCCAATCTTCAATATTCCTGGAAAGGTGGTATCCTACATGTTTTGACAAAGGACTTCACCTTCCAAGCAGCCCATTACATCAACTGGGGCATTTCCCAAGTCCTTCAGCCACAAGTACACAACTAACATTTTCTAAGCTACAATTAATTAAATTTCCTCTTAGTTTCATATAAAAGTTCAGTTTTTTTTTATTAGGTAAATGGAAATTGAATACGTCGTCGTCCGGTAAAGTTTTCTATTTTAAAGATTATGTGAAACTAAGAATTTTTCGAAGTTGTCCATAGTTTTAGTTGTGATATATAACTAACAAGAAGAACCCACAAAAACAAAAGAAAGAAAGAAAGAGAAAAACATAAAAAACCAGGAACAAAAGTTATAGGGTACAGACTCGGGCAAAGTGGTGAGGGCTTAAGGATATAAGGTCACTCTTGAATCTAATTCCGGCAAATGGGTAGTAGCTGATGTGAACTTAGAACAGTGGGTTTCCGACCAAGTTGAGCTCGGGTACCCTCCCTAGCTTGACAAAAATAGCAGTTGTTGGGCTTGAAAAGGGCTTCAATCGCTGTCTCTACCTACGCTACTACTACTACTACTACTGGTCCACTCCACACTGCATTTTTCAACGCTACCAAGGGTTGATGAGAAAGGGCTTGCTTCACATGTCACCCTCCCAACAAATTTGCCAAGATGATTTCATTCCACAAAAATGGGTAATTTTGCATCTGTGTAAAACCGGACCCAATTCTTAATTACTATTCAAATGTTACGTACGAATGCGAAATATTGCAACAAAGGGTTAATATATAACTACTAATTCTGATCGTGTGTATATATATGTATGAATAGAAGAAACAGTCTCAAATGAAGTAGATTTACTACTATTTTTATTCCTAAAAAAAGTTCCCCAAAAAAAAAAATATTATACACACGCGCTTAAGATGTGATCATGGGTAAAGATAGCTACAAATCTTATCTAGATAGAATTCACACAAGGGACTCGATGGTGGATATATATGACCTCAAACAACTTAATTATGAGAGGGTAAGAGCACTTTATTACTCTGTTCAGTAAGTGAAAAAACTAATAAGAACTTTGAGTGGACCAGGATGCATTATGGTCCATATTGTGATGTCCAAATCAACTAATGGGCCAACCCTGGTGCTCGACCCACTCTGATTTGGGCTTGATAAAATTCAAAGATCCAACGCATGTTTCATCAACTTAATAAATTAAAAATAGGACAATAAAATATCGTGTCACGTGTTGCTTTTATTTGTTGATTTCTTTGTGTCTTTTAAAAAATAATATCATTCTGTATAAAGTCTTATATAAGAGGGACGAGCGTGGGTAATGGAATGAGTGGAAATTTATAAACTTTAAAGAAAAATTCATCAAAAATATTATCATAAAAACTAATTAAATTCAAATAACAAAAGTTTGACAAACACTAAAATTGAACCTTTAAAAGGACATCTTGCATGGATTTTACTATATCACACGATTGCTCTATTGAACCTCTTTAGTCTTTAAAAGGATATTGAAACATGGCTTTCAAGAAAAAATAAGTGCAATTGTAATCACGCACTAAAGTATTGCAAACTTGGGTATGAAGGGAGGGGAGTTATAAAACTTATTAAAAACTATTACCCAAAACCAACTTAACTAAATTAATTAACAATAATTCATTATATTAATAGTAATACATCTAGATCCGGTACATCAATCACCAAGAGTGGATTTATGTGTGAGCTATTCTGCGCTAAGCCCACAATAAAATTTAAATTTTAAAGATAATTTTTCAATCCAACTTCAATTGAGGCCACCCCAACTTCAATCTAATCTAGCATAATTTTTTTTAGTCCACCCTAACTTAAATTTCTAAATCCGCCCCTAATCACAATCTAATTGACAATCAAACTTACCCTTATCATCTTAGTCACTTATGCTTGGTTGGTTGCACAAGAGATGACAAGAATAAGCAATTCAAGGAAGCAGGTGGTTTCCACCTCACCATAATCCAATGCATCCATACGTTTATGCCCACTTTCTTTGTCACATTTCCATTACATTTACATCATAAGATATTGAGATCATGCCTACTTTTTTTCTCACATTTCCTTTTCATATTTTCAAGTATTTATTACTTTCTTTTTCTTCATATAGATATCATATTTTATCGTTCAAAGTAATTAAGTACATAAACAAACAAACATGCAGAGTGGTTTGCTTTCTTTGTTTTGTTTAAAATAAATTAACCCCATAATATGCTTGCCAAGTGGATTTAGGAATGGATATAATATCCTTTGTGGTTTTGGTGGTCACTTCCTCTCGCTGCTTTGTGGTGATGAAAGCAATAGACGTAAAATAATTACTTATTTCATTCAATCAGATTAAGAAATTTTTCTTTAAAATTAACTTAATAGTAAAGAAATATAGCAATTTTTTCTATAATTAGAATTCATATCTTTTTGAAAATGAGTCTCCATTTCATGCTTATTTTCATAAAATATAAATTTTTGAGTGACAATCTCTGAGTTACATATTAATGTATTTTCTTATTCAACAAGTTTAATGGTAAATATATCACTAATAAATATTCTTCAATATTTAGAGGAATTGGAGATTGTGAGAAAGACTATATCTCCTTTTGCATATACATCTCAAACTTTAAAACCAATTGTAGTAGTTGTCCTCCTAAAGTTGCTTGGAAAGAGATAGGCTTTGGGATAATTCTAACTTTGTATTGTATAAATATATTCCGTGACAAGTCACAAAGTGAATTTATGGGAGCATAGTCCATAAATACAAAATAATTTGTATTTGTACCAAAAGACTGAGAACAAACTTGGTTCCCACTTTTCTGTAGTTGATGGGAGACTCATTGCAGTGTTTTTCATTCCAGCCATCAACGTTACCTATCTTCCTGTCACTCTTTTCTTTCAAGATTCGAAATGGGTACGTATTTCCAGAATGGTTGAATTGTGATGCCCCAGAGACAAGCCATTTGCGGTCTCAAGCTTGGTTTAAATGGTTCTGTTCATTGCTCCAATCTCCGATGGAAGTTGATCAGATTAGGCTTGTTTTAGCATTTCTTATCTCTCTAATTTCAGTTGTTTCTAGTGTTACAGACCCTAATGACTATGCAATTCTAAACGAGCTTAGATTAGGGTTAGATAATCCACACCTCTTGAACTGGCCTTCCAATATTAGTAGTGATCCTTGTGGCCCGCCACGGTGGGACCATGTATTCTGCAATGGAAATAGGATTTCTCAGATTCAAGTCCAGGGTTTGGGCTTGAGGGGTACTTTGCCCAAGAACTTCAATCATCTCTCTAAACTTACCAACATAGGCCTCCAGAAGAACCAGTTCACTGGGATGCTGCCATCTTTTAGTGGGTTATCCGAACTGAGGTTTTCCTATCTGGATTACAACAATTTCGATTCGATTCCATCGGATTTCTTCGATGGCCTTGTGAATTTGCAGGTCTTCGCATTGGATTTTAACCCCCTCAATGCCACCACTGGTTGGTCACTGCCTTCTGAGTTGCAAAATTCAGCTCAATTGATCATTCTGTCTTTGATGAATTGTAATTTGGTTGGTCCACTGCCTGAATTTTTGGGTAAGATGCCATCCCTCACAATGCTAAAACTGGCATTGAATCGAATTTCGGGGAGTATCCCGGCGAGTTTTAGCAGCTCGTTTTTGCACACTTTCTGGTTGAATGAACAGTCCAGGGGAGGGATGACTGGTCCAATAGATGTAGTTACATCAATGGTGTCAATCACTAGTCTATGGCTTCATGGCAACAAGTTTTCTGGCAAAATTCCTGAGAATATCAGTGACTTAACTTCTTTGAAGGATTTCAATGTAAATAGCAATAATCTTGTTGGCTTGTTACCTAATAGCTTGGCGAACATGCAACTAGACAAATTAGATTTGAACAATAATCAGTTTATGGGCCCGGTTCCAAATGTCAAAACTGTTAATTACTCATACAGTTCGAACTTGTTTTGTAGTTTTGATCCAGGGGTGCCCTGTGCCCCGGAAGTTATGGCGCTGTTGGAATTTCTTGATGGCTTGAATTATCCACAGAGGCTTGTTTCTTCTTGGTCCGGCAATGATCCCTGTAAGGGGCATTGGTTGGGAGTGAGTTGCAGTAATCAGAAGGTTTTCATGATAAACTTGGCCAAGTTCAATCTTAGTGGGACTTTGAGTCCTTCAATCGCAAACCTAACATCGCTTACTCAAATTAAACTCTCATCTAATAGCCTTACAGGTCCAATTCCAATGAGCTGGACCAGAATGAAATCTCTGACCCTTTTGGATGTAAGTGGAAATAACCTTTCTGCTCCATTACCAAGTTTCAGTGGCTCTGTCAAACTTATCTTAGATGGTAATCCTTTACTAAACGGTAGTCAATCTTCGCCAACTCCTTCACCAACCATTATCCCGCCAGGAAGCATCATCCCGCCACTGGGGAGTCCAAAATCGCCTTCTAATATTCCTTCTCCACCAACCATCATCCCGCCAATGGGAAGTCCTAAATCGCCTTCTAATGTGCCTTCTCCACCAACCACAGCATCGCCTGGTAGGCTTCCTAATCCTTCTGATGGATCAACTCATGGAAGGAGTGCCAAGAAGTTGAACTTAGTCATAATTGTGGCTCCTGTTGCAAGTTTCGCAGCGTTGGTTGCTTTAGTGGCTCTTTTATCTATCTATGCTTGCAAGAAGAGAAAGGACGCATTCCAAGCTCCAAGCTCTCTTTTGCTTCAGCCCAGAGACCCCTCTGATCCAGAAAGTATGGTCAAGATTGTGGTTGCAAACAACACTAGTGGAAATGTTTCTACACTAACAGGAAGTGGTTCTGGGAGTAGAAACAATCATGGAGGAGGTGAACCCCATATCATTGAGGCTGGAAACTTGGTCATATCAGTTCAAGTTCTTCGGAATGTGACCAAGAATTTTGCCCCAGAAAATGAGCTCGGTTGTGGTGGCTTTGGAGTAGTTTATAAGGGAGAGTTGGATGATGGGACCAAAATAGCAGTGAAAAGAATGGTAGCTGGTGTGATTGGCAACAAAGCTTTGGATGAATTTCAGGCTGAAATTGCTGTTCTTTCAAAGGTACGCCACCGTCATTTGGTATCGCTTCTCGGGTATTCGATTGAAGGTAGTGAAAGAATTTTGGTTTACGAGTATATGCCTCAAGGAGCTCTCAGCAAGCACCTTTTCCACTGGAAGACCTTGAAATTAGAACCTCTATCTTGGAAAAGGCGGCTAAAAATCGCCCTGGATGTGGCTAGAGGGATGGAGTACCTTCATAGCTTGGCTCATCAGAGCTTCATACATAGAGATCTTAAATCTTCAAATATCTTACTTGGTGATGATTTTAGAGCAAAAATATCGGACTTTGGATTAGTGAAACTTGCTCCTAATAGGGAGAAGTCTGTAATAACCAGGCTTGCTGGGACTTTTGGCTATCTAGCACCAGAATATGCTGGTAAGCTCTCTGTGTTATATTCTTCCCTTTATAGTGCCTTTTAACTTTCTGATTTCCTGAATCACTAGCGCTATTACTACTTCCAAAAGAATCACCATGTTGCCAGTTCCGATTATGCTTACCTTGCAGATGAATCAAAAGAGGAAATTTTGTTTCAGTGTTGGCCTGCAGAAGAAATTGAGGCCTAACCAATGTTTGAAGTCATGAACAGTCTAGATAAAAATATCGGAACTAGGATTTCTGAAAGGAAGCAAAATAAACTTTCTTATGTTCATTCTCAAAATTATCTCATTTTCTATTCATTTTCCTTTTCACTGAAAAATCTTAGCTTCAACTGGAGGGTTAATTAATCAGCATCATTCCTGTTAGGCACCCACAATTGGAATCTGAGGCCCTGCTCCAATTCTAAAATTGCATTTCGATATGGAAATTTATCATCTTCACTTTGTGTACTTCGAATTTTATGAAACTTCTTTGCACTCACGCCTATTATCTTTCGATTTCTTTTCAATGACACCATTTCAAAACTTCAAATCATATTCTGAAATGGCTGCAATTTCTCATAGCTGAGCCTTGACATCGTAAACATTCAGATGCATGTCAAGAATGAATGAGAGGTCGTTAACGTTCAAAACAGCAGCTAATTAAAAGCCTCCTTATTAAGATATTATCATGTATGAGATGTGTTTACTTTTCATACTGTAGTTACAGGGTAAGGCCAAGTAACTCGTATCTTTATGTGCCCTGCAGTTACAGGTAAAATTACAACCAAAGCCGACGTGTTCAGTTTTGGTGTTGTGTTAATGGAGCTATTAACTGGACTAATGGCACTTGATGAGGACAGGCCCGAGGAAAGCCGGTACCTTGCCGCATGGTTCTGGCAAATTAAGCCAAATAAAGAGAAGCTTGGGGCTGCCATTGACCCTGCCCTTGATCTAAACGAAGAAGCATTCGAGAGCATCGCCATCATGGCAGAACTTGCAGGGCACTGCACTACAAGGGAACCAAACCAACGCCCCGATATGGGCCATGCTGTGAGTGTCCTGTCTCCTCTTGTAGAAAAATGGAAACCGCTCGATGACGAGGCGGAGGAGTACTGTGGCATCGATTACAGTCTTCCCCTTGACCAAATGGTGAAGGGCTGGCAAGAGGCCCAAGTAGAGGATTCGGGTTATTTGGACCTAAAGGACAGCAAGGAAAGTATTCCATCAAGGCCTGCTGGGTTTGGCGAGTCGTTTACTTCGGCTGATGGTCGATAAAAAGAGGTATTCCAATGCTTTCTGTTTCTGTGACATGTTTATCTGAAATGTTAAGATGGCATGCTTTTGTTCAAAGTTTGCTAAAACTACATGTTTGCATGTTCTAGATAAGAGAACGAACAGCAATGAATGAGAATTCGATGACTCCTATGCTTTCCTGCTTTCTGTAAGAAACTTAAAGCGGATTGGCATGCCTGTGATGATGATGAAGAAAGAATTCCGTAGGAACTATTTTAACTATTCGTAACACACTAATAAATAGTTAATAAGTCGAAACATTTAAATTAGGTAAGGATGAAACTTTGTAATTTACATATTTTTTTTTATTTTAATTTGTTTTCCTCCTAAATTTGTGTTAATATATCGTTGTATACACTTTTCTAGCTAATTGTAGTATAATATTATTTAGTGAAGTTTTAAGTCCATTCCAGTTCCAGTATTGGACTAATATGTGTAATGGGTTTATTATTTTTTTATATATTTAAGTTTTAAATATGTATTAGTTATTTAATATAAATAAATGGGTCCGGCGCCAATGTTTAACCTCTTTTCAGTTATTAATCGGCTTCCATTTATAATTCAATACCGCCATTTGTGTTTATTTATCATTACTAAGAGTCCCAACCAACAGCAATAACGATAAACACAATTTCATACTTATATTTAGGCAGTAATGTTAGTTGACATTTAATTTTTTTTAACAATATTTTCCAGTTGGTCCCCCTGTCTGTCTCCGGCGGCCATGGCTTCCCAGTTCCAACTCCGATGGATGATCAGAAAAAGCTGGCTGGCCACCATCTACTAATCTCGGTACTAGCTAAGCCAACCACTACCCCCATATCGTGTCGCGTCTAGAAATCCACTCCCACTTGCCTTGCCCTCCAACGTCCGATCGAGAGGGCTCCGCCCTTATATAGCTGTAATCGCCCTCTCGTTGTCCTTGTGATCATGGAACGTACTGGCTCCCAAATCACACGCAGCATGGTGCATGGAACCCGTCCTTGCTTGTTACCAATTCCGACAGCCGACTCAAGATATATAGTCTTCGGTGACGTTTTACTTGCTGCTCTCCCAAACCGAATTGGTGTCATGTTCTCATGCAAGACAAAGCAGCCAGACCCTGCTTCATGCGCATTTGTCTGTCTTCAGAGGCAATGTACGTAGGACACGACGTTGTTAAGGGTAAGGCGATGCATGGCACGGGTCTGCGAGCTTTAATTGAATTTGGAATTTAGAGTTTAGGTTTTGAGTCTATGTGGAACTTCGAGGACAAGTGGGGGTGGATGGCCCACTAGGAAGCAATGGATGTTGAGTGTGTATGGCTAATGTGTTGTATAAGTTTGCAGTGCATTTTTGTCCTTCAGTGATTGACCTGGGCCCTTGTCTAACCCGTCACATCCATGCCAGTTGCCAGTTGGAAATTCCAAGAACCGGGCTTTCAAGAAATTGACTCTGCTATATACAATTTGAAGAAATAAAAATGAAGTCTTTATGTTCAGTGGAAATAAAACACAAGCGGTGGCACGTGCATGGAATTTTGCCTGATGAGAAGTCAAAGTAGAGCCGAATCATAAACTATCAAATATGTGAAAGAAAGTATAGTCGACAGATTTCTATAGAGAAGTTGATAAGGGATTGATTTTTTAAAATAAGAGTAGGGGTCCCATTAGTCAGGAAGACAACAATGAGGATACAATCACCTCATAATTGAATAGATACTCTAGATTGAAACGGTAGTGCTCTAGCTACATTAAAAAGATGTTGATGCTTACGTTTCACTATAAAATTTTGCTCAAACCTTTCTACATAAGAAAATTGATATATCACCTTATTTGTAGCAAAATAATCCTGAAATTTGAGCTCAGAAGCATTATCTGACCTAAATTTATTCACTTTTGTATTAAATTGTGTTTCTACCATAGAGAAAAATTTAGGAACAATAACCCTAGAATCAAATTTTTGCCGCATCAAGAAAATCCAAGTGAATCATGTGCAGTCATCAACTATGGTGAGAAAGTATATATAACCAGCATATGTTGGAACATAATATGGCCCCCAAGTGTCACAATGAACTAAGTCAAAAGTATGTGGAGATGATGGTTATTAGACACAAAATATAACCTTCTCTATTTGGCTAATGGACATATGGAACAAAAAACATCATCAGTATTTTTATAGTTCAACAAATCTTTCAAATTTTTCATCTTATGAAATGAAATATGTCCAAGCCTATTATGCCAAGTATGTTTGCTTACAACATGGGCCATATGAGTAGAAGAAATACATGTTATATCTATTGGCTGACATTCAGAATCAATAGAATCAGCATCAATAACATATAAACCTTCGTGAAGATTATCCCTGCCAATCATCTTCGACTGTTTGACATCCTGGAGAATACATGTGCGAGAGAAGAAACTAAGACTCATACAATTTTCTTCTGTAAGTGCATGGACAGAGATTAAATTAAACTTGAACTGAGACACAAACAGAACATTCTTAAGCACTAAACAGTGACTGAGCAATACATTTCCAATATATAATACAAAAATTTGAGAGTGGTCTAGTAGAGTAATATATGTGTTCTGAATTGGCCTTAAATGAACAAATGAAGACTGATTGAAGCATATATGACTAGTGGCCTTAGAATCCACTATCCAATACCTAGGATTATTGAGAACTAAACTTATGGAAATAGAAAAATAGGTACCTGATGCTTGGTCTTGGGAAGCATCAGGTTCTACTCATGTTTTAGCCACATTTAGATGAGTGTTTAGCATGTTCAACAGATGCTGATATTGTGTAGAACTCAACGTCTGCATAAAATCTTTCATAACTTGATTACTACTGGACAAATTTTGATGAGTCTCACATACTTGCTTAACAATGAGATTCACTTTATTAGGATGTATTTGACTAGGGTTTTTCTGCTTGAACTTATATCCAAGAGGATACTCGTGCAACTTATAGCACTTGTCAATGGTGTGACCATGAAACCCACAGGGTGTGCACAATGATCTTTCTTTCTTAGTAGATCGACCATGACTAGTTTTATGCACATCATGTTTAACATTGAATAGAATAATCATTTCCATCCATCTGATTAACTACATTCCTCTGATTTTCTTCTTGAGAAATTAGAGCAAAAATTTTATTAATCATGGGGATAACTTTATTAATTAGGAGAAATAGAAGAGTTGGGTTGCGAGAAATTGGCTGTATATGTTTCAATATAATTAACTTGAAGAAATGGAATCTTTCTGTTCAATGGAAATATATAGCTCATGTGTTCATCAAGTCCATTTGCTCTCTCTCTCTCTCCATCTGTGGCCAATTGTGGTTTCATCATGGTCATGTGTGTACATCGATTTTGTTGTTAATTTGATCAATTAAAAATAATGTGGAATTGGAAATGCTTGCTGTTGGCTTGCTAGTTTAATTGAGTGAAAATTGCGCGCACCCAGCTTAATTACTAATAATTCAATTACAAACTGAAGGCTTAAACTTATCAGATAACGAGTTTAAATTAGAATTATTCTTAATAATTCAACGACAATGAACACCATAAATCACTGGGGAAGCTTGGTAACTCTCGGCACCAAATTTACTGAGGCCATACCGTTACTAATATAACACAAATCACATGCAAATTGGTAGATCGATGATGATTTTCGCAATTTGTATTAAGTAATGGGTTAGGTTCTTATCTGTATTTGGGATCTATTGTTGATACTAATTGAGTATTATTATGAATTAACATTATTATTATTGATTTTAATTTTGTACCATATGGCAATGGTTTATAAGAGTCCCCAAAATGGAGTTGCATGATAGCTATGCTCCATTGTTGCTCATAGAGAAATCCTATAACTACTTTCTTCAAAGCCCAATTATCGAATGCACAATTTTAGATTCATATGGATTGTCTATTAAATAGAACCAATATAGAATTAACTTGAATGTTCGCTAATTCTAACATGCATGGTGTGTTAATAAAAAAAAAAAAAATTAAGAGTCACTTCAATGATCCTTTCTATGCAACGTGAAGACCAACTATTTTAACGAGAAAAGAAATTTTTGAAAATATCTTAAAAAATATTTGTAACATTGAATATATTTAATTAATAAAAAAGAAAAGAAATAACCTATTCCAACCAGATCAACAATATCCCTCCCAACAAAGGAATGTTCATTTCATCCCCTTGGACACAATTCGGACCCTCGGTGCCAGACAACCAATGATTATGAAGCAACAAAATCCTTCTAGACAAGAAAAGGAATAGCAACTTTCGAAAGTATGCCTCATACTATACCAATTCTCCTGGAAAAGATGCGAACAATCACCGTGAATAGTACACACAATATCTCATTCTTCCCAGCTTTAATTATGCTCTCTTTTGTAATTTTCCTTTGAGGCATTAGCAGTCGTTGACTTAAGTTTGGAGAGCTTGTTATGTGAAGGCTCAAGGAAGTTCTTTGACTATTCTACTAGTACAAAGAGAGTTCGTACTTTGACAAAGAAGAAGATCGATCCTGGTAGCCACCTTAGCACAACTGAGCATGACAATCAAAATAATCAAGATAAGTTGAAACAACCCGACGACGCTAGTAGGAGAAAATGTGAATTCGCTTAGCAAAACCTAAAGCCATGAAGAAGGTGAATGAATTCTGATGATGGTTTTTGGGATCGACCACCACGTGTCATCTCTATGACTGGATCTCGGGAATGGAACCTAGGGCTTGGGGATGTCGGACCTCAGGTGTAGAACCTGCAAGACAATGGAGGGTCGGGGCTTGGATCCCCCGGGGTGGACTCCGACGCTCAAATCAGTAGAGTAAATGCAAGTAGTAGTAAATGAGAGAGCTCTAGAGCTTGAATATACCTGGCGAGAGTCCTTGTTTTTTATAGGCGAACCCGTTTTGGGGTACCTGAGATGAGCGGGCACGACTCCCGAGAATCCCGATCAAGTTGGAACGAGTCTTGCGGTTCGGCCCGGATTTCTCGGGCTCCACTCCGGAGTGTTGACTTGCCACGTGTCAGTCTCTCCGGTGATCCACGTGGCAGATGAAACTATTAGCGCGTATGGGTATTCTAGTAATTTTAGGTAATGCCACATCACTTGCCCCCCACTCCTTGAACTGAGCTGAGAATCACGCTGGGTCGAAGAGTAGCTTAATTTTTGAGGTTATTTGATTGTAGATTTTTCTCAAGATGCATAAGAGTATTTCTAATGTATGAGACAACCAAATCTCAAACTCTTGAGGTTAGTCTTTCCCATACTCTTTTATTTTTCATCACTTTCACTACTCGTTTGCTTTTTCCTTTGCGTACATATATATATATATATATATTTTTTTAAAAAAACTTTTTCTTCACTAGCCTGGCCAGGCAGCCTCGGCCATGGCTGAAGTCGGCTTGGCCAGGCCGCGGCTCGACCATGGCCGAGCTCTCCTAGGAGCCCTTTGGGCCCCCCATTTTTTTTAATAATATATATAATATATATGTTTATATATATATGGGAGCCAGGAGGTCGGCCATGGCCGACCTCTCCTCCCTTTGGGCCTTTTTTTTTGCCTTTAGCGTATACTCGTGTCTGTGTGTGTGTGTGTGCGTTCGCGACTATGAAGGGGGGAAGTGGCCATCAACGATGCCCGGGGGGCAGCTATCAACGACAGCGGGCGGGGGAGAGGGTGGTGAGCTCCATGGCCACTAGGGAGGGAGGGAGAGAGGGGAATCCAGGTTACCTGAACCCCAAAATTCAAGGAACTTGGGTTTCCTGACTCCCGAGGTTTGAGGAACTCGGGATTCAGGGAACCTCGGTTCCTCGAACCCTGAAAGTCAGGGAACCTGGGTTCCCCGAACCCAGCGTCCGCCATGGGCGGTCACCAATGCCCCCCCCCCCAGTCGGGCGTTGATAGCCGTCAACAACACCCCCTCAGCCATCGACGTTCCTCGAACCTAGCGGTCGTCATGGGCGGCCGCCAACGCCTCCCTTCCGCCTGCTGACCGCTGATGGCCGCCTCCCCCTATTGTTAATATTATTTACACCGTGTCTTTTATTTAAATACACGTGCCTCTATTCTAAAGATACATCTATTCCGTGCCTTTACATAATGCATTTTAATTTTAATATTATTTACACCATATCTTTAAGCATATTTATATTCATTTTTTTATAATTTCGTGTTTAAGAACTATACACATTGTCTTCAGATACGTGATATAAGTGAGTTTAGACTTTCAGTTTAGTACGTGTCCAAGTTTAGTGTTTGATTATTTCGCGTTCAAATTTAATATTCGATTTTTTTTAATTGCACCGTGCCTTTAGGCACGGGTTATCCCTAGTATATATATATGGGAGCTGGGAGGTCGGCCATGGCCGACCTCCGCTCCCTTTGGCCTTTCTGCCCTTTTTTTTTTAATACTATATATAATATATATATTTATATATATATGGGAGCTGGGGGGTCGGCCATGGCCGACCTCCGCTCCTTTGAGCCTTTCTGCCTATTTTTTTTTAATAATATATATATATATTTATATATATATGGGTTGAGCCTTTCTGCCCATTTTTTTAATAATATATATATATATCTATATATATATGGGAGCTGGGAGGTCGGCCATGGCTGACCTCCGCTCCTTTGGGCCTTTCTGCCCATTTTTATTATTATTATTATTATTATTATTATTATTATTATTATTATTATTATTTAATAATAACAACATAGGCTTTAAAATAAGACTTAATTTGACTGACCCGTTTTTTTGGCCTTTCTTTGTTGTAGGCGTAGCTCGAGATTGTCCAAGCTAAGTCGCGTCTGTTGAGTTTCCTTTGGCTTGTGTCCAGCTGTGGTTTTCCTTCCCTGACATCTGTATTCCCTTTCTTGGTCAGGCTGGGATATCCTCTAGTGGGATTCCTTGGTCTGGCTGATCAAGCTGAGATATACTTTTGTCAAGCTGGGATCCTTTGGTCCCTTAACCCTTGGATTTCAGTCACTCCCACGTAGAAGAGGGTGTTGAGTTTCTTTCGTGGCCATTAGTCCACCTTTGGGGACGGCCTAGGGCTCGTGACCCTTGGATTTTAGCCACTCCCTCGTGGAGGAGGGTGTTGGGCTCTGAATTTTTCCTTAGCCATTAGTCCATCTTTGGCTTGTGGACGGCTTAGGGCTCGTGACCCTTGGATTTTAGCCACTTCCTCGCAGATGAAGGTGTTGGGCTAGAGTTTTCCATTGGCTCTTAGTCCACTTTTGGGGACGGCCTAGGGCTCGTGACCCTTGGATTTTAGCCACTCTCTCCCGGAGGAGGGTGTTAGGCTAGAGTTCTTTCGTGGCCATTAGTCCACCTTTGGGGACAGCCTAGGGCTCGTGACCCTTGGATTTTAGCCACTCCCTCACGGAGGAGGGTGTTAGGCTTGAGTTCTTCCGTGGCCATTAGTCCACCTTTGGGGACGGCCTAGGGCTCGTGACCCTTGGATTTTAGCCACTCTCTCGCGGAGGAGGGTGTTGGGCTAGAGTTTTTCATTGGCCCTTAGTCCACCTTTGGGGACGGCCTAGGGCTCGTGACCCTTGGATTTTAGCCACTCCCTCACAGAGGAGGGTGTTAGGCTTGAGTTCTTCCGTGGCCATTAGTCCACCTTTGGGGACGGCCTAGGGCTCGTGACCCTTGGATTTTAGCCACTCCCTCGCTGAGGAGGGTGTTGGGCTCTGAATTTTTCCTTAGCCATTAGTCCATCTTTGGCTTGTGGACGGCTTAGGGCTCGTAACCCTTGGATTTTAGCCACTCCCTTGCGGAGGAGGGTGTTGGGCTAGAGTTTTCCATTGGCCATTAGTCCATCTTTGGCTTGTAGACGGTTTAGGGCTCGTGACCCTTGGATTTTAGCCACTCCCTCACGGAGGAGGGTGTTAGGCTTGAGTTCTTCCGTGGCCATTAGTCCACCTTTGGGGACGGCCTAGGGCTCGTGACCCTTGGATTTTAGCCACTCCCTCACGGAGGAGGGTGTTGGGCTCTGAATTTTTCCTTAGCCATTAGTCCATCTTTGACTTGTGGACGGCTTAGGGCTCGTGACCCTTGGATTTTAGTCACTCCCTCGCGGAGGAGGGTGTTGGGCTAGAGTTTTTCCGTGGCCATTAGTCTACCTTTGGGGACGGCCTAGGGCTCGTGACGCTTGGATGAGTTTTTTCGTGGCCATTAGTCCACATTTGGGGACGGCCTAGGGCTCGTGACCCTTGGATTTTTCTTTGGCGAAGTGTTGGCCTTCGTGAGATTGTTATTAGATGGAGAGAATCCGAAGTCTTTCCATTAGTCGTAAAAGAAAGAGTACAAAGAGGTTCGAGGAATTCCCCTTCTCATTGAAAAAACTTCCTTAAGTTTTGGACATTCCAGGTACGCTTCAAGGACTTGCTTCCCATGTCTTCTAGTCGATATGCCCCCCGGACTTAAGGATTCTATCACCCGGTACGGTCCTTCCCAATTCGGAGTTAGTTTATTCGCGTCTCGAGGATGACTCAAGTCGAACCGTCACAATACCAAATCTCATGGCATGAAACTCTTAGCGTGGACTCATCGGTTATAGTACATAGTAATGCAGCCTTTCGAATTTAGGATAGGTCTTGGAGCTCATCCACCCCTAGTGCGCTGTTTTCCTACTTTCCGGGACGGTGTCCAACTTCGCTCTCGGAAGCGATCCCGAGTGGGAGACCTCCTATTATCTGACTTGGACTCAACTCTACCCGAACTCATGCCTTCTTGGTCAACGAAATCTTGGAGGTAACCCCGGTTGGTAAGCTCCTAAATCTCTTCTTTTAACTGGATGCAGTCCTGTGTAACATGACCATGGTCGCGATGAAAACGACAATATTTCCTTTTACTTCGAGTGTTGGGTGGAGACCTCAACGGTGGAGGACGCCGCAGATAATCCTTATCCTCTAATGCTAGTAAAATCTCTGCTCGACTGGCATTGAGGGGAGTGTAACTCACCGGGCTTCCCCGTGCACCCCTAAAACCCGGGCAATCTGGAGCTCAGGAGGGGCGGTAATCCGTCTTCTGTTCCACCATCGGCTTTTCTTCTCCTTCTCTCTTTCCTTCTTATCAGGCTGTTCAGCCTTCTTCACCTTCATCACCTCTTCCGCATTGATGTACTTATTAGCCCGTGTAAGGGTTTCTGTGAAAGTACAAGGTGGAGTCTTAGCCAAGGACTGAGCGAATGGTCCAGCCCTCAAGCCATTCTAGAGAGCCAACATGGCGATCCGTTGATCAAACTCGTCAATGCTCAACGCCTCCTTATTGAACTTAGCCACGAAATCCCTTGGGGATTCACCCTGATTTTGCTTGATGTTCACCAGAGCCATGAAAGACTTCCGATGGCACTTCAAGGGAGCGTAATGGGCTAGGAAACAAGTCTTCAGCTCTTCCCAGCTATTGATGGAACGATGGGGAAGGCAGGAGTACCACGTTCGGGCATGACCTCCCAAAGTAGCCGAAAATGCCCGGCACCACATTGCATCAGACCCCGATTGCACCAGCATGTGAGAGGAGAAAAGCTTGACGTGGTCATAGGGATCTGTCCTTCCGTCATAGAGCTTGATGGAGGGGATACGAAACCTTTCCGGTGGAACCTCTGTCATGATGCCCTTACTCAAGGGTTGGTTAGAGCCGAGGTGGAGCAGCTCTTCCTTTCCCTTCTTGAGTTCCTGGACTTGCTTCTCTAGGAAACGCAATCGTCTCTCCTGCGAAGTCCCTCTTTCTCGTGAGGGGGTAGAAGTGGATCCTGCCGCCTCAGAGGAGTGGATTTCCTGACCCATTTGGCGGGATTGACGAGGCTCCCGAGCAGGAGGAGGTGACTGATGCTTCGCCCGCTGAGAGGGCACATGCGAACGATGTTGTTCAGTCTGGTGTAAATAACTAGTCAACAACTCAGTTAGCTGTTGGACTTGGTTTTCCAACCTGGTGAGTCGGTCCTCCGGCATTGGATTGGCTGGAGGTGGTGGATTTTCTCCTTATTGCGGGGCTTCTAGATTGGCTCCGACCTGGCTACGAGTCACGTCTTTTCGGGGAGCCATGTAGTTAGTTATGACAAGGAGCGAAAGTCGTTTGACACTCGTGGAAAGACCGAGGTCCGAGGTGAGGAGTTGAAGTCCGAAGCGCGAGGTAGGGAATGAAGAGGCTAGCGAGTATGGACGTCGGCCCCACGGTGGGCGCCAAATGATGATGGTATTTGGGACCGACCACCACGTGCCACCTCTGCAACTGGACCTCGGGAATGGTACCTTGGACTTGGGGATGTCGGACCTCGGGTGTAGAACCTGCAAGACAATGGAGGGCCGAGGCTTGGATCCCCCGAGGTAGACTCCGACGCTTAAATCAGTAGAGTAAATGCAAGTAGTAGTAAATGAGAGAGCTGTAGAGCTTAAATATACCTGGCGAGAGTCCTTGTCTTTTATAGGCGAACCCGTTTTGGGGTACCCGAGATGAACGGGCACGACTCCCGAGAATCCCGATCAAGTTGGAACGGGTCTTGCGGTTCGGCCCGAATTTCCCGGGCTCCGCTCCGGAGTGTTGACTTGCCATGTGTCGGTCTCTCCGATGATCCACATGACAGGTGAAACTATTAGCGCGTATGAGTATTCTAGTAAGTTTAGGTAATGCCACATCAAATTCTAGTAGCAGCACAATTATATTGACCTCACCAGCAGATCGTCATCTGCCCAAAATGCCCCAAAACCTGGAAATATTTCAATAGGAAATAGAGGAAATTAAAACCATAGCAGATCCCTTATACACAACCTAACCCAGCAATACAACAACAAAGCATATCCGAAAGACAGCAACCCCCGTGATATTCCCAGCCTCATATCTATCCCAATTAGAGCTACTGCCAGTGCTTTAATGGCTCTGTGGTCAAAATAAGTCATCTGAACGATGGCCAAGCAATAGAAGCAGCTATGTGGCGCGTCAATCATGAACTTTTCCCGATAAATAGAACATGAGAAAGACGGTATCACAGCAAAGTTCAGCTACGCCAGTAGGAGAAGAATCTGACCCCGTGATGCACAACAAACAAGACCGTGAATGAAATAGAACAAGAATCACCAATTTCGCAGTGGATCCGCGCTTAACAATAGCTGAAGAGAAGAATCGAACTTCTTGTCTGACCATTATCCCCTAGTAAAACTAGTGTCACTAGTTCATGCACTCCTTGTCCCACAATCTCAGAATCTCTCTTTCTAGAATCAAACGTGAGAGAGAGCTAACCGATATCTAAATAGAGCATTGTTGGAAAAATCCGTTGTTGTGGCGGAACGGTCCTTTGTTGGTAGTAGTGGGTCTACCAAGAACAAAGCAAGAAACTCTTCAAGTTCTAGAAGAATGAGATCTCAATAATTAAACTCAAAAGGGCAGCCAAGAGCCCCCTCATTAAGGGTTGACATGCATGAGACTTGATTACTTTTCACACTGGAGTTACAGGTTCAAGCCATGCTAACTCTCATATATTTATGTACCCTGCACTGCAGTTTCGAGTAAAAGTACAATATCACGAAAGCCAACTTATTTAGTTTCGTCGTTGAGTTAATGGAGCTATTAACTGGCTGCCATCGATATAAAAGAAGAAACATTCCAGTCTCGCGAGCATATCCATCATGGCACAACTAGCAGGGCACTGCACTGCAAGGGAACCAGACCAACGCCCCGATATGGTCTATCTTGTGAATGTCCTGGCTCCTCTTGTTGAAAAATGGAAATCACTCGTGTATGACGCAGAGGCGTACTGTGGCATAGATTACAATCTTCCCCTTAACCAAACGGTGAAGGGCTAGTATATAATGGGCTGAACGAAAGGAATCGGGTTATCTGGACCTGAAGGACAGCAATAACAGTGTTCCATCAAAAGCCTGCTGATTTTGCTGAGTCTTTTACTTATGGTGGATGAAAGGAGGCACGTTAATGCTTCACTTTCTGTGACATGTTTATCTGTGGTAGAGCATGATTTTCATTTAAAATCTGTTAAACGTACATCTTTGCTTGTCCTTATGTTATCTAGCCTGCTTGAGATGGAATGTTGAAGACTATACAATGCTTACAGGATTTAAATTTAGACCATATACAGAGAAACAACGATTATTAGCTAAGCTCATTTTTATGCTCTGTTTTTCAGCTGTGGGAATTTGTAGCAGATAGCGGCCGGTGAGCTTCTGGGGTTAATGGTCGGCTATCACTGAGCTGGTGGTATTGTAAGTTTAGCACCTTCATTCAATCATTAATAAACTTCTATTCGCTTTCATTTAAAGCCACCCAAAAGGAAAAACCTTAGTTCTTCCAAGTTCTTGTGAAGTTGTGATCAAAATCTATTTCCAGTCACGCGGTTAATGTAACTTAAAGCTTATTGACATGTCTATGTTGAACTAGAAAGCATTCAGCGCGAAGCAAGTTAAGGACTCTTCCACGCCCGTCATAAACATCAAGTCTTTTGACTCAGGTCAGCCCATGGGACGTGGCAGATCATGCCATGCTAGAACACTTGCTAAATTTTAAGGCGTCAGAATTAATGACGTACCCTGTGATGTTATAGCTTGTTGGTGACATGGTGTGGTTCTCATGCTCTAGAAATATTTAGAGTTCAAATCATTATCAGAACCCCTTTCTTGATTGTGGTGTCAAATTTTTTGTCTCTTAGCATTTTGTTCTGACTTGAACATATTGTATATGCTTTTCTTTCTTTATGATTTTGTTGTTAATTTGCACTATATTCAGGAATCCTTGTCCAAACTAATTGGGTCTGGGTACCTTCAGTTACTGTCATCTGAAATCTTGTTATCTTGTTTCTACAATTCCAGAGTTTCAGCAGTTCATGCGGATCGCTTGGAATTTAGTTTACTGTTAAGAATAAAATCCAATAAAGTCTGAACAGTTTTTTTTTTTTTTTTCTTTTCAAATTTGGTAACTAAGCTGGCATTTGAATTGGGTTAATTTGGTAATCAACCCTTCCATTGATTATATTCTCTCGTATAGGTTTATCATATGCCCAACTCTCTTTGTAAATGACGGTCATATAATTTATTCGAAGTAACACAAAATTTATGGAGGGCATCTAGGAGTCCATTTTGAGGAATGGATTCGGTGAAATCGTCTGTGCGAAGTAGAAAATTAAATTATGCCAAAAGCACTTGCAAAACCAATTTTCTAATTCAAAATAAGCACCAAATCACATTATTTTAGGATCAAAGCTTCAAGTCCATTTCCAAGCCTCCTAATTAAGAGCGATTGCGTCTCCATCCTTCCTTGTCTTTCCAGCTCATGTAAATGCCTTTTTATTCCATTCCCATGTGCATTGTGTTGTTTGGCTCCTTGGATTTCCTTTCCTTTGCATTATTTGCTACTATATATGGCTTTTGGTATTCACAATTGTTTTGTTTTTATTTTTACTTCTTTAAGATCATTCATTCTCCTTCCAAGTGTTAATACGGGTCGGGTTACATTCTCTTCTGTCAGCTTGTGCGTTGGTTAATTATGGTTATGGATTGCATAATCCCTTGATTTTCTATCAATTTCCAGGGAGATTTAATTACCTCCCGGCTGGGGGCTTCAAGTCGTGTGGAGCACGCGCCAGAGAGAGCGGAGGCAAGGATTTTCTTCACGTTGGGCAAAAAGGTTTAACTAAGAAAAAAAAAAAAAAAAGGCTCAGAAGGCTTGGCCTTTCAGAGTTGCGTACTTCAAGGATGATGGCGCTGCTGCTCTATGCAGGGGATGAGATGAGACTGAAACTCAAAACGTCGGTGCCCCGAAGGGCGACCCCTTATGAGGTGCAGACATGTGACACATACTAGGTAATATTCTCCTGGCCCCACTCACATGCCACTGTCCCATTCAACTCCCTTCTCTTTCGGCAACCATAATTTTAGGGGATTAAATAAATTATTGTAACTGTTGTTAGATGGATCACTGTAATTTGAAGACGGTTAAATGAATTAATGGATTTTTAGATCACAACGCAATTCTCATAATGCAATCCCTCACAACGCAATATTATTTAATGGTGTAAAAAATATCATAATAGCTAAGGTGGTCTTATGTGAAAATACAATCATTTATTTCGAGAAAATAAAAACATTACATAAAGAAATTACAAATAATGTAATACTTATTAGATTAAATAATATGTATTTTAGACAAAAATATTAAACAAATCAAAAATAAAACTTTTTTCATGTAAGGAGAGTCGAGCTTGGTGACAAATTAAATTGCTGTTTTGAAATTCTGAGCACCTCATTGTTGACTGCTTGGAGTGAGCAAGAAAAGAAATGAAATGAAATGAATATACAGCGTGGAAGGACAACTACTGTAGACACAACAAACAAACATTAGGTTTGGGGTGACTTTGATTTTGGTGCCTATATATGTGTGCGTGCGCGAGGGGGTGGTGTGGGTTTGTTTTAAAATTGCATCTAATGGTAGGTAGGGTAGAGGGCATTTATGAAAGAAGAAGATCCTAAAAAGAGATGGGCCTAAGAGCAGTGAGTGGGTGGTTGATCACCTACGGAAAGCCATTCGTCTTTCCGATGATCCCAATATCCTTTCTTATCATTTCATCGCGCGCTAGCTCTAAAGATAAAAGCTTTTTCGTCCCTCTTTCAGTCTTCTTCACTGTTGCTGCTTTTCCTGCCTTTCTCCAACATTCATTTGTGTACGCATCATCATCTTACATCTTCCTTTCTTTGAATATTCGCTTTTTTTTTTTTTGTTTGGAGTTTCACTCAATTGTAAGAATTCTCAATTATCAAGGAATTAATGAACTTCCACCAAACAAGTTCTTCACAATTATTATCCACGTCCAATAAATTTACTTTTCTATCTACTCTTCCTTCCATGCGTATATAATTTTGGTTATTTTAACATATGTGTCTCTGTGTGTGCAAGTTTGACGACTGTCCTGATGGCGTGTGGAGTTGTCTACAAAATAAAAATAAACAATAGGTTATTTTTTATACAGAAAAGATGTGGATTTGAGTTGTTGGGTTAAATGTATCAGAGAAGGCCACCGCAGAAACTGGTCGGATGGAGAAGCTTCTTCATCGTGATAAGTGGGCCCACTTTGTGGCCTCAGAAACGTATCAACTGGGCTTTCCCCTTCAATCACCACGGGACGGTCGCTTAAGCACTTAAGCACTTTCCCTTTTGGTACTTTTTCTGAATTGATAAGTTAATTAAGGGTTGTTAACAATTAATCTCATCTCATGTTACTATCACACTAAAATTAAAATTTAAAAAAAAAAAAAGGAACTATTTTTAACAAGCACTTCTGAGTGAGAGCCAGGCATACGTAGAAAGGGTTTTTGCATGTGAATTAATGGTTTTTATTCTTAATCTAATTAATCACGTGTTAAAATTGAAGGTCGCTGTAGCTAGGAACAGTTTTTTAGTAGGCTGTGAGTCATATTATCAATTGATTGAACCCTGTCTGTCCCTTGTGATGGCAGCAATTTAATTATAGCCGATGGTGGCATTAATTTAGTGGTGCCAATTACACTCAATTCATTTTCTATTCTACATCTATGGAGTATACAATAAAATATATACATTTAATATTGTTAATACGTTCCATGTATTAATATAAACTTTCTTCCTATACGTACCTAGTAGAAGCATCTTGTACATGATCAGACAGTAAATAGAGAGCGGATAGGCCATTTAGCAAGGCATAGCAATCTGAATCTATAAAACAAAATAACAAAACAAACGCAGCCTTACATTTCTTTAATTTGCCTATATAGGCACGTGACAAGTAACAAAAAACTCCACCCTGGCCTCTTCTCTTTTCCCCCAAGAGCGAATTCTCTCCAAACCAACCCTCTCCCTTTTCCCTAAGCCGCCTTCCCATGTCGGAGAAGTGCAGCCACCACCGGGGTAAGTGGCGGAAGCGGCTCCGGCCGATTTGCGCCGGCCTTCTCATCTTCAACTTCATTCTCCTCGTCGTGATCCTCATCATTTGGGCCATCCTCCAGCCCAAGAAGCCTCGGTTCGTCCTCCAGGACGCCACCGTCTACGCCTTCAACGTCTCCGGCGGCACCTTCCTCACCTCCAATTTCCAGGTCACCATAGCCTCCCGGAACCCCAACGACAAGATCGGCATCTACTACGACCGGCTCGACGTCTACGCCACCTACCATAGCCAGCAGATCACGCTCTACACTCGAATTCCCTCCGTCTACCAAGGCCACAAGGACGTCAACGTTTGGTCTCCGTTCGTCTCCGGCAACAACGTCCCGGTGGCGCCGTACAACGGGATGGCGCTCGGACAGGACCAGGCGGATGGCCAAGTGATGATCACGATCAAGATGGATGGACGGGTGAGATTCAAAGTGAACACGTTTGTCTCCGGCCGGTACCACCTCTACGTCAAGTGTCCGGCGATAATCACCTTCGGCAGCCGGAGCACCGGCGTGGTCATGGGCAACGCCGTAAAGTACCAGCTCTACTCCAGGTGCAGCGTCACCGTTTGATGGATAGACCCAGTTAACGCCGTTAAATTGTTGTTTCTATCTGACCAGTCGTATAATTGACGCCGTTTAAGATTATTATTATTATTATTATTGTTGTTGTTGTTATAATTTTTTTTTTTTTTTTTTGTTATCTGGAATTGTACATTTAAATAAAGAATAAAAAGATAGAAACAAGATAGCAAGAAGGCTACAAATGTGATGATAGGTTCAAGTTGTACGAGGGAGAAATTATTGTGGCTGATAAATTATAAAATTGGGCAATAATTGTTTGTTGGGAGGAATGGAAAAGTCAAGAAGTCGTGAATGGAATTGGTGGGTGTTGGTGTCATGGTGTGTCACTTTCTTTCGTCCAAATTTTCTATCTTTTAACTTACTTTGTTTACTTACTCTTTCTATCTTTCCCATTCATTCATGGATTGTAAAATATATAGGCTCAATACCCACCTTAATTAGTTACAACTTTTAGTGATTCATATCATATATATATATATATATATATATCCCTGCAGTGCAGGATAAAAATAAATTATTTTCATTAAAATATATGTTAGTTAATTAGTGCAATCTTGGTATGAACAACACCATCATTCGCACTATCTTTGTACGTGGATTTGCAATAGTAGTCTTAATTTGTACGTACGTGTAAGGAAGGTGAGAGGGAGATTAGCAGCCATAGAATTAATTATTTAATTCTACTATATATACAAAATGACTTGGTGATAGTAGAAAAGGGACCATGCATATGCATCCAGAGACTTTTTGCTGTTAGGGAATATATAGGCCGCCGAATCAATTAAGGCAAGGGTAATTAATTAGTGTGATAATTCCTTTTTTTAGCATAACTATAATATATATATATAAAGACTTAATTCTATCGTTATAGAATATTTAATTTCAATCATCATAATTAATATTATATTATTACTAAGAAATTAAATCCATCGATCCCCCTTAATTTTATCAATATAAATTATAAATAATAGACGACCCCACGTCCGTCTCATATATATATATATATATATGGCTGATGATGGCACAGACAAAAGTATTGGTAGTCTGAATTATTTGAGTGAGATTGCGTGTGATCTCGGGAGGGGAGAGCTCGTACATACCTCTCTCTCTCTCCCTCCCTCTCATGCTCTTGGTAATGGCGGTCGTTTTCCAACCCCCAGCTATATTTTTCACCTACTCATAATAAAATGGCCTCATGGAAAGGGCAGGGAGGGACTTCAGCCTTGTCCCCCGTCAAAGCTTAATTATCTCCCCTTTATTTAATCTAATCTCCTCATTAATTATAATTACTAAATACTGAGACTCCATAGCTAATTAATAATTGCAACGTTTACAAATATTCTTTTTTTATGAATTTAATTTATAGTTTAAGTGGAAGAAATTAATTCTATCACGAATAGCATGCATGTTGGATTAATTAGAGACTAATATTAGAGTGATATGTTCTTAATATATAGTGACATTATTATCTCGCGTTTGTTTATAATTTATAAATTTTGGAATATATAAAATAATTTTACTCACTCCTTAGAATTATTTAATTTGTTCAACATTTAGATGAGCAGAATTGTTGCTGATTTCACTTTTATTGAGTGCTATTTTAGGTTTTCTTTTAATTAATCAATACAAATTAATATCACATTTATAAATATATTTTTAAATTAAACAAGACAAAGTATGACCTCAGGTAAATCAAATATCATATAATATTAATTTAATTAAGTTACTAATCTTATTTCATCCTTAACTTAATTCTACCACAACATAATTTGTGCACCGAATGCCTTATAACTTCCTGAGTTGGTTTTATAGAAAATTTAACAGATGGTGTTAGATTTAATTACAAAGTATTTTTGTATGAACAAATTATCATCATCATCATCATCATTATTATTATTAGTTTTATGTAGGAGAGAGGAAATCATTTAGGCTTTTTGCTTGGGTGGATAAGAAAATAAAAATATTTTTTAGATAAAATTGATTCAACCAATTTAAGGTTATGAAATTTATTTTCATATAGATCATGTAGCTAATTATTTTACTTTATTAATTATGGTGTAATTTATTTCTTATTCATTGTATTGTTAAATTTAAAATGTTAAGACTATAAAAGTCAATAAATGTTTATAATTAGAAAATAATACTTTATTGTTAAAATTAAAAATCATTGAAATGATCAAATCAATTTTACTCCAATCAACACTGACTTTAAAAACAACAATGTTGATCACTTGTTATGGGCCTGGTGACGAAATCTACCAGGACGGGGTATCCAATCTATTGTTAACTCCGAGGCCCAATAGTAATCTTTCTATCCAATCTATTGTACCAAGAATGGGCCAGGCCTGTGATTCATTCTGGGCCAATTTCTGGAGCAAATGAACCCATTACAAGCCATCAAATTTCATGTGCTTTTTCAAAAATTTAAACTATTTATAAAAAAAAAAAATATCATATATTATTCAAAACTTACAACTGTTACTAACGACTCCACGGGAAAGATTCGGAATCATCCGGTTCAGTCCCCGTGAGCTTCTAACCTAAACAAACGACGTCGTTACTTGAACCCAGAAAAAACGCCATCCCCCGGCGACGGCCCATCACATTCCCGAGACGGAGAATCCGACGGGGTATAGTACGCCGGTGAGCCGCACGGAGTCGTGAACGGCGTCGTTTGGGTTTCCAGCGCATCTCCGGCCCCGCTGAAACACTCGTCCAGAGTGACTTTCTTCGCCACTATTTCGACAGAAGACACGGACACTGACATCTCGGACTCCGCCTCCTCCCTCTCCTCCTCCTCCTCCTTGATCGTGTACAGCACTCTCGACGTGCCGTACATCGCCTGCAACTTCGCCAGGTCGATCACCGCTTCCTCCGGCGAACCATTGCCTCCTCCGTCGGGCTTCACTCGGCCCCGGCCGCTCCGCCGCTGGAGATGAAGGCGCCGGCGCCAGAGGAGGTAGACGAGCTCGGCCACCAGGGCCATTAGCGAGACGAAGAAGACGACGGAAAGCGTTGTCCCGAGCTTGCTTAGACCACTCATCATCTCTCGGAGAATCCGAACGGCCGAACTCTAAGGATCCGGTCGGTGGGAGTTTTGATCTGGGTTTTTGATGGGACGAGTGACCGGTGAGATTCCGGAGAGCCGGAGGGAAAAGTGGGATGAGAAGGGTTTGAGGTGACCTGGGGCAGGCGGTCCCGTTAACTGTGGTAACGGATAAACCTTCTTGGGAACTTGGGGGGAGGGGAGGAGAAAAGCAAAGCAAGATGCATGGCGTGGACTGGTGGCGCTGACGTGGACGGGTTTTAAATTCGAATTAATTGGGCGGATGCGGAGGTAGCATCATGTGTGTTGGCAGTTCACGTGCTTTTTTGTGGACCTTCCTCTCGTTGACGCAAACTTTTCTTCAAGTGGGGTTCAAAATTTTCACAAAATGTTATTTTTATTTTTGGAAAGTATTTAATAAAAAATAATAAAGAATAAAGAGGTGATGGTAGATGTTTGACAATAAATAAATTATCCTAATTTCGTCATTTGGGGCATTTAATGATTTTAATGAGGAAAAGGCCATTTGTGTAGCGTCACCACCGTTTCATGGGCCAGAATTCGTTTGGGCCAACAAGTGAGCCCAACTCCAAACATTTTAATATCACTTCTGTCTCTTATAAATCACGACTTTACATCGTATTCGTATATATATATATATATATATATAGGAGGTGATCAACAAATTCATACTGCCTGACAATGGTGAATCCTTTTTATCAATAATAATTATTGGTTTGTGTAGAGTAGTAACTGCGATCACTCGTAAAACCTTGTTTAAATTTAAGATCATTAAAAATCTCAAAAACTTTTTCCATCTCTTCTCTTCTCTTTGTGACCAGCTAGCGCTAAGACATGTTTGAATAAAAAGATGCAACAATCATGAAAAAGCATCATCGTCGTCATCATCATCAATCTCCAAAATCTATTCGGCGTCACCCACATGGTACTTTTGCTTATTCGCCTGCGCCTCCTCCCTTTTTGACCGGCGGCCGGTCCTCCACAACTACAATTACACACACACACACACACACATATATATATATGTATGTATGTAGATGCATGGATATGCTCAAGAGTGGTTAATCTTCTGGTTGTGTCCTTTATCCGTTTTATGATTTGAAAATGATGATTGAGAGATCCAAGGTGTAGCAGAGAGAGAGAGAGAGAGAGAGAGGACAGCGACTAAAACGGAGAGAGAGAGAGAGAGAGAGAGAGAGAGAGAGGACAGCGACTAAAACGGAAATTTATTGGGACCAATGGGTTCACGTAACTTAGGTGGAGTTTATTAAATTTTTAGTGTTTTTATTAAATTTTAATTATATTTAAGAATAATTTTTAATATTTAAAAAATATCTATTTAAATCAATAATAAATTGTCACATCACCTCCAAAGCCAGTAAGTTATTGTAGCAGCTTCTGATTAGAAATGGTAAATTACATATTGAAGTTATCGATTTAGGATTTGGGCTTCGTTTATTTTGGGTTTTAACTAACGATAATAGAGTATTTGGTTAAAATAATATTATTTTATTAAATAATTCTCAATTTAATCAATCATTTAAAATATTTCCAAATTTAATACTCATATTTTTAATTGAGTTGCCATGTGAGTAGAATTGTTTGTGTGACAATAAGAGAAAATAGTCCTGGAAAAAGTGTGTATTTTATTGAACTAGAAATGCTCCCTTCTTTGAATATAAATTGCTCCTCAAGGGAGCGTTTCTATGTTGCCTTGGCAAATTAGGCAAAAAAATTTAACTTATTAAAACTATATTCATGAAAGTAGCGTTTTCTACCAAGGCAAAAAAATTGCTCTTAAAAAGAGCATTTTTCTCCATATACTTAGCGATTTCTCAAGTCAAGCAAAAGCAAAAAATGCTCTCAAGGAGTCTAGACCAAATAATAACTAAAACGACTTGTTTCGTAACCTTTAGATCATAATTCATTTTCTTTGAAATCAATCCTAATTGAACCCTCTCTCTCACAAAAACCCATAGAGATCATATGTTTCATCTCTCCCAATCGATCATTAAACCCTAATCCCCCTTTCACTCTATCAAATTGTAATCGTCCTCTCTCAAGGCCTCATAACCAGCGATTGTCTTATCTGCAATAGGAATTGTGCTTTTCGCCAGATTCACAAGTGACATTGATGTCATGCTTGTCATTGAGTAGCTAGAGTCTTAGCTTTTGGGTTGAAAGAATCAACAATATTGAGGTTATAAAAATGTTTTGGTGATATATATTGATCATTTCTCTTATTTTCACATGACCATTCCAACATGTAATAATTAACACACACACACACACACTTGATCCTTTAATACTTGGATGTACAATGAGATTAACTATGAAATCTACTCTACAATGATGTCACTACAAAAAAAAATGATTTTTTGCGGCGATTTTTTTGCGATAGTTCAGAAAATCGTCGCAAAAAATCGCTGTAAAAAATGTTTTTTGCGACGGTTTCCAAAAACCGTTGCAAAATTCACTAAGACATTAAATTTTGCGACGGTTTTTTAAAACCACAGCTAAATTAACAAAATAATTAAAAAATTAAATTAAATTTTGAGGTGATTTCTTACAAATCGTCGCTAAATTAAAAAAAATTAAATAATTAAATAACATTTGTTCCGCAATTAGTTTTTTTAAAAATCGCCGCTAAATTACATGAACCGCCGTAAAATGCAAAAAAAACTGCCGCTAAATACTGATTTTTTTGTAGTGTGTATATACACACACAATATACATGTAATGTTCATTTGTATATTCTACAATGATTTGCAAATTGTGAAAATGTTGTTCATGTGTCATATATTATTATCAATGTCACTATTTTCTAACATTGGATGTGTGTTATATCTTTTACTTGTGTGCATTCTTATGCTATCAGACAATTGTATAGCACACGCATTCTTCTTTTAATTTATACAATCCTGTATCTTTTACTCCTATGCATTCTCATGTTATCACTTTTTTATGTTATTTCAATTTTGTGTTATTTTATATCTAATATATGATTTTTTTTTTCAATATACTTTGTAGTGGCATGGGAGACTACATAGATACGTATGATCCCAATCTCGTAGACAAGTTTATGTTGTGCTTGCAGGATCAATATCGATAAGAGGATGTGTGGGTAGGGGACATTCTACCCAATTTCAAGAATCGAGTAGATAATCCACCTATTTCTGTACCTAACATCTCTAGCATATATAAGTTGGCAATAGAGAGCGAGAAATGACTCACTTTGTTCTAGTTGAGATTATTACTAGATTTTATATTATGTTTGAACGGTGTAAACTTATTTATCATTATTTATGTATATATGTGTTGTCCTCTTTAGTTTTATTTTGATTGTGGAGTGTTTGTTTTTGTGTATATATTAAATTAGTTTTAAGTTGAGAGAAGGCATGGCTAGTACTAGTAGTTATTTAAGTGGTGGCCTCTTGGGAGGAATGTTTTTAAGCCCAACGCTTAATTAAAGGCGGCTGAGTGGAGAGGAAGAAAATTGCTCTCAGGGAGAGCATTTTTTTGAGCAACATGTGTAAGATGCTCTAGTGTGATAGTGTTTTTCTGTTGATGTACCGATCTGTCGCATGACCAAACATTGCATACCTTAGATAATACCTTATTTGAAATTAGTTTTGAATTAAAAGAAGTTATTTAATAAAATAATCTTATTTTAATCAAATAACAATCATTTCTCTGGAAGTTTCACCCTACCCTCATCTATCTAATTTTGAAATGATATTCCAACATAATTATATATAAGTACTACATGTTATATGTTCTTGGGAAATCCAATTTCTCATAAATTTACTGGAGACAAATCCATGCTTTTTAATCACTGGTCCCTGGTCCCTGGCTAGTTAATGCAATTTATTACATTTGTGGCAAAGCCATATATTGGCCTAATATATATGAACTGACAAAAAATCAAGTTATAAAGTACCGACTTAAATAAGCTATTAAAAGAATTTACAGGGTACTGTATATTTGAGAAATATGAGCAATTTTGCTGGTCAGGCAAGAAGTAAAGCATAAACTATTCATAAGTTGTTTTTAAGTACAAACTTATAAATTTGAGCTAAACCAAACACCTCATAGCATGGAATTGCCCCAAAGTATATGCTTACTTGCGGGGGATTATGATTAATGCTAATTAAATACTTAAAAAATGGATGTGAACTTTCTTGCATATCACAGAACATGTTACAAAATGCTCTGCACATGTATATGTCACCTCACACCTCTAATTGCACGGAATTCTTAAGCATATATTTAGGTCTGGGCATAAAGTGTATGATCACATTTTCCATTGAATTAATGTGGTTCTTTAATCAGAGCTAAAGCTTTACAAGCATACACATGTTATTCTAAGATAAGGAAAGGAAAAAGGTGAGCACTGTGAAAGGAACAAATTAAAAGGAGAAACTCAAAGTTAAAGCAAAAAAAGAAGGGTTTCAAATTAAATATTACCCACAAGGGGAAGGAATAATGTCGATGAGAGTAGCTTAATTTGTGTTAAAAGGGCTGCCAACTTTTACGCATTTTATTGGGATTTAGATAGCATCTATTATCAAGTATCTTCCTTCATGCATTCTTTTGAGGTAAAAAGAATATATATATAAAAAAAGTTGGGTTTGAGTTTTTTAATTGTTATGTTCCTCAATGCACCTAATTTTTCTTTCATAACATTCTCATCGATCGAGTTATTTATTTTATGAGATAAATTCTATTAGGGGTCTAATGAGTGTGTTATTATTTTATTGTTTTAGAAAAACTAGACTATAGAAATTCAAAATCCTAAAAATCAATTACATGTGATGTTTGCTAAAAACGCTCAAACAATACCAGATATGTATAAGAGTGATTTATGCTATTTTATTTGTGCTTAACTACATTAAAGAAGTCCACAACATTTGGCCAACTCTGGCAATTACTAAACAAATTACAATCAACTTCACGGCTTGAATGCATAGATGCTTGCCGCTTTCTTGCATGTATCGTAGCCATCTTAATTTATGGTTGTGTAAGTCAATCAATTTAATTAGTTTCTTTTTCTTATAATTTTTTTAGGTTAATCTTTTATCTATTTGCCATGCCTGTACCCAAATGCCTTGTAGATTAGAGGTCCCCTAAAGTCTGTTTTTTTTTTTTTTTTTCCATTTTTCTGGGTCCATTTGGTTTGGCTTGTTTAGACCCTCTTTGATGGATTTATAATATACATTCACAAAATCATCCCTTCTTGTTAAGTCAACAGTTTTTTTTTGTTTTCTTTTTCTTAATTCTTTTTGAAGGATGGAGATGTAATTTATTAAAATTAACGAGCAAAGCTAAAACCAGCAGCATTGGAATAGACCAATCTGCTAATTACTTGCTGCTCTGAACTAGTCATTTATTCGTCTGTAAAAAGTAAAAACCCATGCTTTCGAATCCCTAGCTTTGCCAAACTCTGAATATATATGGGAATGGGATTGTGCAATTTGGTGAAGCTATTGCTGGAATAAGATTAAAGAAGTAGATCTATTAACAAAAAGAAGGCTACGTACGTACAGTATATATGCATATTAATTTAGGGGCCATAAATCAAGCTGGGATCAACATTAAAGAAGCTTAAGATTTAAACTAAGAGATGGAAAAATATTATGACTCATTAATTTTGAAAGACACAAGGACGAAGATACAAAATTGAGGAAAGAAAGGGGAACTTAAAGGTGTTAAATGTTCATTTTTTTATACTTTTCCAGATTCTGTGAAAATTTAGGCCAACATATACTACAATATTGCATAAGATATGGTATAGACAAAATCACCTTTTCAAGAAGTTAATATTACAAGAAAAGAAGGGTAAAGTGAGGAAAGAAGGAAACGAAATAAATTAAGGCAAATCACAGTCCTACGTACATACCCATTTCTCAAGAAGTAAAAATGAAAATGGGCTAACTTGTCACAGTATCTTTCAGATTTGTTAAATTGCATCCACTAGTTTTGTATTTTTAAAAACAACATATATTTTTTATTATTAATAGATTAAATTAAATGATCATTTTATTTTATATATAAAATATTATCTTTCCTTTTCTCTTTTCTTTTTACTCTCCATTTCTTTCTCTCGAGTTCCGGTCTTTCTTGTGCGTGAAGATAATTAAGAACCCAAATTGTTAAAAGGAATGAATCCAAATTTCTGGTTTCAAAGGAACACCAAACCTTCAAACCTAGAGATTCTTGGGTTTTAATGTTTGAAGAATATGGGTTTTTGATGTGGATCATGTTGCATTAGCGTATTAGGATAAGTACGATGGAAAAAATTCAAAAATGTGATCGTAGTGATTGGTGTTTGATCTTATGAGCATAGAGTTCACATACGGTGTCCGTTTTCATCCCACAATATATGCTTTTGGGATAGATCAATAATGCGAATTGAACTAGCCGCTTTGCGCTATTGTTATCGTGTTTTAGCTATTTTAAATTACTTTTTATGATTATTTACGATTTCTTTATTTTACGTTTAGGTTATGTTTTTGTTTTGAGCATATTTCGCAAGGCCCAATCTATTTAGACTCTGTAGCCCGTTAAGGCATCGTATTTAAACACTTTTTCAATTATTGTAGGGTGGTTGCTTTTGGAATAAGAATTTGTGATATTTTTTTTTTGTGTTGACAATCTGAGTTTTGAGTGTGTTACCTAGTGTAGGTGTGCCTACATTAGTTTTAGATTGGAAAAATTATAAGCATTGTTATTAATGAAGTATAATTGTAAAAGTTATTCTTACCTTTGAAAAACACAGAAGTTTGATACTAATATTATTATGTTGTAATTTTTTCTTATGATTAATTAACCCTAGTTAAACATTATAATATAAGCAAAATACCTTATATTTAAAAACTTTCATATGGATGAACCTAAATGGTTTGGGTTTTATGAATGAACCCAAGCATCTATGTGATAAACCTAAACTAAAACAAACCTTCAAAATGAGTTTGAAGATGTTTGTTCATATTCAAATCTTCAAACCAAATCGAACCTTGTGTTCAAAGATGAACAAGTATTTGTTTATTTTTTAAACTAAATTGAAACGAGTTCTTTAAAAAATAAACATACTTATTTATCTTTGAATCCAAAAAAGTTTGAACAAGTCTTATTTTCATCTTTAAATTACATTGATTTCAACCTAGATGGATTTTGGTTTTCTCTCTCTAAATAGCGTAGTAGCCATTGCCATAAGAGAGAAAATGAAGGTAAGACGATCATTTTATCCATTTATTTAATAGTAGAAGAGATTATTGTAATTTTTCCATTTAAGATTTGAAGTAGATTTAAAGATTTAGTTCATTTGAACCCAACCTTGTTGTGGAACCATCGTCCATTGTCAATGACATTGTGGGCAACCGCTTGTAACTTTTTTTGTTTTTTTTTATATATTAAAATATAATATATTTATTATCAACTAATAGAATTGTTTAAAAATTAAAAGTGATGTGCAATAAATGCAACATGTCTAAAAATAATGTGTATTTATTATATCTTAATTATTGTTAATAGATAGCATTACCCATTAAAAAAATTAAAAGTCATTTGCTAATAGAAATAGCAGAGGATCCACGTTATAAAATTCAAGAGAGCTACTATGCTACCTTAAAAATTTCAAAAGTAGTGGGTGCCTTTGAGCAAAATTTACCTAATAAAATTGCTCTGACTTGGGCATGTTAAAAGGAAATTAAAATGATAGTTATAAAATGAAAAAACAACTCAAGGATAGTATAATTGGTAAGACATATGATGGATCTCAGTTCGAGTTATGGGAATTATCAATTTTTTTTTTGTTCATGGGGTCATACAGTCATTTGAGTAGATGTTATGCAATTTTTTCTATATGCATACGGACTGGAAAAATTTCAAGGTTCAAAAATATATTATAATAAATAAAAAAGTACGTTATATGACACTGACAGTAGTAAAATGTTGCCACCACTCGAATTCTTGCTTTTTAAGCTCATCAACCTAAGGGACTACGCATAGATAAAGCAAAAAAAGGAATAAAGATGAAAAGAAGAAGAATAAAAGCAAAAAAATCGATTAAAACAAATGAGAAGGAAAATAAAGCAGTCTAATTAAGATGGAGTGCTAATTACATTCTTCTGGAGATCAAAAGAAAAAAAGAAGACGACAAAAATATAAGAGAAGATTCATCATCAAAACCTGCCATAGACTTACGTACTACACAAATTGCTTCTATTCCTGAAACTCCTAAGACTTTTAATTGCTCACTGTATATTGACGAATTCTCTACTTAAAACTGAAGGGTCTTAATTAAAAGTATATAGCTATGGATAAGATAATAATGATTTATTGTTGGCAGTTTTCAAACTATATATTCTCTAGCTTTTGCTTTAGTTTTCATATCAAGCTGTATGCTCTCATTTAGAGCCCTTGTGCCGCAACTTTCATGTGCTTTGCAAAGATGAGAATGTCGGGTGGTTCTGGAAATCAAAGATAGGGAAGTTATTCTTTTGCCAAAAACATCACAAAGCATCAAAAGCAGTGTGCTTTTCATCTTTCTGAGGGAAGATTGTGCTTTTCATTTCTAAAGCAGTAAGTAACCTCTCCTTTGCATGAACCCTAAGGCCTAAGTTATGGATCGATCACCCCAATCTTCCTTTGCACATTGCCATTGATGGTCTTTTATACATGTTTTATGTATTATGTACTAGTTTTGCAACTGATTAATTATTCTTATTATTTGCATCTGCATCCAATCCGAGGGTGTTCCTTGAGGCACATGTATATATAAGTTTCCTTTTTGTTTTCTTAAGAATTGACGCTTATGTTGCCAATGGGATTGTCGGTTGGAGCATTAGGAAATCCGTTGGTGGTGGTTTTCTACTTCTTCTTCTTCTTCTTTTGGCTTGGTAATTTGGTGGTTATTGTAATGTTAATCTTGATTGCTTGCTGTTGGAATTAATAATTTTGGAATTTCAAGATGTCTATGTGCATGTGTCTTTTGGTGTCTCTAGAAGTTCAATAAATGAGGGAATGTGCTTTGTTCTTAATTAGCAATGCATGCGTCTAGTATTAATGTGGTCATGTATGGGTTAAGTTCATGCATAGATTTAAGTTCATAAATTGGGTGACTAAAAGTGATTCAAGTAATTAGATACCGAAAAGTAATCTATAACACCTGTATATCTTATAGTAATTAGAATTTAAATTTAATTATGGTGAATAAAGTTAGTCTCCTCCAATGTACTCCTCTTCTTCCAACATTGCTACTCTCCCTCTACAATTGGATCCTCCGGCTTGTACTTCCAAGAATCGTTAGTGTATAAAGCTGCTAACCATGCTATATCTACAGTAATAGTCTGAATATAGACTGAATGCAATGTAGTGTATAGGGTGGTGGCCATGGGGGACAAAAGTGACTTTTGATCATTTAGTCCGAAAAATTGAACGAATCATCTCAAGCCAAAAAAAACATTATCCTTTTTGCTAATGAATTATTTACAATGCCCAAAACATATTTTTCCACCATATTCATTCCCATTCACAAGAACATGGTTGAGAATCAAAGTACGTAAGAAAATTACAGGAGAGAGAGAGAGAGAGAGAGCCAGCCAACAGCTAAACTTTATATTCTTTTACAGCGCCTGAAACTTAAAAATTATCAGTCCATCTACAGATTCAAGCAGGCCTACATGGTCGATAGACTGTTTATCTGAACTGTCATCATCAAACGATAAGTTCAGGTCTAAGGATAAAGATGGATTCGTCTCTATCCCACTGAACTTCTCGTCTTCAGCACCATCTGGATTGTGTGACTGTTGGATTGGAGGAAAGCTGCAGGCTCTCGACCTCGACCCGAAGCTTTGGCAACTCAAGATTACGATGGCATCGCAAAGACTCACCTCTTCACCATCGGGATTTGTTATTCTTCCCCTTTCAATTGCCCTCTTTATTCCAATTTGCGAGCGATAGTCTGCTTGGTCGACATCTTCAACCAAGAAAACCCGGTGAGGATTCAGAGTCACTGCTTCAGCAAACCTCTCAAAGTAGCAGCAACTTTGCTTGTCTCTTGATCTCTTGTTTCTCAAATCTTGATCAGCTGAATGGTCATGAGCTTGCATGGATGAGAAATTGCTCGAAGCCATCGATACGAGAGACGAACGCGAGCCAAAAATGAGTCTGGCCAGTTCTCTAGCAATCTTAACTTTGGCATTCACATCCAAGCCTTGGAAGAGCAGCCAAGTATCTTCCTTTGCCTCACTACCTTTTCTTTTTACCACTCCAGACCTACACTTCAATATTGCGCTAGCAATCTCAGGAATTACATCTTTTTGCCATGGGACTTTTTGTTCCAATGCGCTGCAAAGGATGTTGGAATTCTTGGAATTGAACTCCTTGAACCTTTCGACGTATAACTCAGTCTCCATCACATCGCTCGACGCAGGAGAATTAGTAGTAGAACTAGGGTTAGAGAAACATGCTTGTTTGGGATCACAATTTCTGTTTAATACTGGACCAAAATTTGAAAATTGATGATCACCAAAGTACTGCTTGTGTTTGAACAATGGCCAATCTTGGCAGGTTGGCATCAAATTGGGGTATTGGTGGTCAAACGAAAAACCAAAAGAAGAGCAAGAAGGTGATTCAGAAGAGAATGCCAACGTTCTCTGAGAAGAATAAAGCTTGAGAGAAGAACTGCCAATTGGGTTATGTTTTCCGCAAAGATCTCTGACTGGGACACTTTCCTGCAGGTAAAGAAATCAACAGTCACACAAAAAGAAAAAGTTAATTAGTATGGTTGTCGAGAATAGTGTCTTGTAGTTTAGAAAGTTGATTTTGATGATTTATTGATCAGATTGTACCTGTTCACCATAATAATTAGGCGTTTTGCTTTCTTTATCCTTGTATTTTTGGAGCCATGAAGGAAGATCTGACGCGGTGGCCTCACTGGTACAAATGCCGGTTCTTAAGCTTGGGGCTTCAGTCTCAAGCTTGTTGGAGCATTCATGAGCAGAGCAGTTGAGTTGCTTATCCTTTGTACCTTCAGAGAAAAGCCAGTCTGAGCCGCCATTTCCAGTTTTCTTGCTTCTACACGCGCTTTCTACATGGCTGAATGGACATAGCGATAAAATGAACTCATATAAGATGAGATATCCATTGGAACGTTTTGAAACACTTACTTTTATTCTTGATCAGATTCCTAATCTCACTTACTTTTTATTCTTCTTTTTAGATTCCTATATATGTCACTTTCATAGGGAGATCACGGAGAATAAGAAAAAAGGTATAAAATTATATGATTTTACTTCTGTACAAGAAAGCATTTCAATATGTAGCAGAATAACATAGAAAGTAGTTAAATAATGCTATTCATGTGTAAGTGTTTGTCTGGGAAAAATAATTTATTTTTCATATTCTTTAAATAAATACATAATATCAATTAAACATTTCTATATAAGCTACCACATCAACGTTTTTCGTCTCAATCGGAGATGAATAGAAGGTGGTTTGATGAATAGAATTTTAATTCCTTGCAGTCCACAAGTTTCAATGACAAGTATTTCAGTCCTCACTTCTGGACCATTAATACAACCAGTGAACTCAATGATCTTAAAACTGGGGGAAAAATAAAATTATCTGAATGCAAATTGGGACAACATGAAAGCTAGGGAGGAATTTGACAAATTTCAGAATAACAGAGATCATATGATGAGCCTATAGAGCTATGCGAATTAATTATACACAAATTATCTTGAACTACCTGATAACTTGTAAAAGCAATTGAATAAATAAGAATGAATTACCTGCCAGAGATGAGACTCAAGCCCAAACTGCCCTCAGGTATTATAAGAGGATGAAGGCCCCAAAGAGTTTCCAGTGAAGGGTGACCATTCTTACATCTCAAGTAAGTTTGGAATGTTGCAATCCCCATTAACCAAAACCTTGCATTCTCCCCAATTCCACACACCAATCTGCCAAGCTCCATAATCATGTGCTCCACAGGACAATAATATTTCCTTTCTTGATCACCAGAACCAGCCCTATTCTCAGTTGTCCACCTAAGTAATTCTCCCAAGTACAAAACAACCCCTTTGTGCACCCAGCTCTTCACATGGCAAGTTAGTTCAACAAGCTTCTCTTCGACCTCTTTTCTGGAGAGATTCTGCAGAGTGAACCTAGGGAGGCTTATGAACTTCAGTTCCCTAAAAGCATCAGGAACTTCTCCTCTGTCAACTTTGTTCATCAACCCCTTAACTACATCTTCTACCGTATCAAGACACTCCCCAACAACCACAATGCTTTTTCTTCTCTTGTTCATCATGCTTTCCAGTAGACTCATGACGTCATCGTTTTTAAACTGATTTGGCCCTCTTGGTGCAGAAGAGGAATGGGATCTCGAGGATTGTTCCAAGGAAACCGCTTTTTCTACGTTGTTTTTCACTTGGGTACTGGAGAAGCCAGCTTCTCGCATGACTCTACTCACACTGGGATCGTCCAATATGGAGATTACCAGCTGCTCAAGCTCTATTTTCACAGCCAGGAGGGGTTGCTGGTGGTTCTGATCTATTGATCCGCGGCGTTGGTGAGCTTGTGCCCTCTTGAAGGCTGCAACCAACGCGTTAGAAATGGAGGGATTTTGCGGGTGAGGAGGACTAATCAAGATGGGGCTAGAAGAACAGGCAGGAATGCGGTTTAGGGCAACATTGAAGCAAAGCTCTAAGGCTTTGCACTGGAAGGGATGATGGGAATGGGATTGGAGGCAAGCCCGCCGGAGGAGGCCGGCCGAGGCGGCCAGCAAGGCGTTGGCCACGTGGAGGGGAGTGACCTGGGTGTGGCCCCGCCGCCGGGCAAGGTTTACCGCTTGTTTTACAACGTTTGCAGCTTCTGGAGTTAGGCCTTGTACGGTACAACCTCCTGCTCTCATCTTCTTCCTCAAGTAAACAATGTTAACTAATTCTGCAATAGCTATGGTTGAGAACAGAAAGAGATCAACGAAATGAAATGGGTTGTTCTTGTTTAGTTTGAACTATGCGAAAACAATATCAATGACATACAAGAAGAAGATTGGAGATAGCTAGCAGCAGGTTTAGATATATAGTGGGAGCGGTGTGTTCATAGGTGTCCTCGATCGATCTATGTATCTATCAAACTATATATAGCGCTAGCTTAAAGGAACTAATCTAGTTTTTCAGGTTGGCCGTGAAAGGTGCGAGAGTATTAAAGCCAAGGGTGTGAAATATATTGTAAGGGAGAGGTGGGCTGTTCTTTCCTTGTAAGCGAGGTTAATTGGGGTCCAAAATGGATTTTTTTTTGCAGTAGAAAGGGGAATACATGCACTACAACTCAGGTTTGTTCTTTCTCAGAAAAATAAATTAATTCCTAAACAAATTGAGAAAAAAAAAATACTTGATATGATAGTGTTAGCTAATTAGCTTTAATTCTACCTGGTATAATTAGTTCTGATATCAATTAGGTTGGGAGAAAAATGAGTTGGACCTGAATTGTTTTCTAGATTGACCAATGAGTATTAATCTAGAAAATAGATGTCTCCTCCGACTAAAAAATATTTTTTTTTGCATTGAAATTTTTTATGTAGAAACAAGTTGTGATTGTTGGAGATGTGATACCATTTGTTTACCCAATAGATGGTAACAGTTAATTTAATTATAAACTACTACGCTTGTTATTTTAATTAAATAAATGAATATATGAAAATGACATGTAGTGTACCCATATTATATATATGTGGAATTGGTTCTCCTTCCGTTGTGGTCTAGTATCTTAGTGGGGTGCTAACCTAGAAATGAATAAATTTCTTCCATCTCTATACATGCTCAAATCACCTTATACCTACTGTATCTTTCCAACCTCATATATATATATATACGTGTATATATATATACATATATATCCCTATCACATATAGCATTTCTGGTAAACCTATGACCTCGAGAAAAAATTAGGTATTATTCCAGTATTGAAAGATAATCTTCATCTATGCTAATTAAGAAAATGATTATTTTAAGAGATTCCTTATATAAAATAATTACTTAGACAATTATATACTCGTGTGAGGGAATTAAATGCAAAATGCCATGGAATAATTTTACTAATGGTTTACCATACTTGAAATATTGAAACTTCTACTGAGAGAAAGAAGAGGTATATTGATCATTAGTTTGATCAATTTGGTAAATTGATGGGGGCAAAATATGAACCACACAGTACTAGACCAAATACAAATCGAGACATCAAATACGAGGAGATGGAAAGAGAAGGCGGGTGTGGGGAACTGCCTGTCTGAAGGAACATGGGAAACTGTGTTGGCTTTATACTTCCAGACTCAAAAGCCAAGGAATAAAGGGCTTCTTCGATTTAGCCAAAAATAAAAAATAAAAGGGCTTCGATTTAGCTATATATTGACTGCATTTATGAAATTGGTAATTCTCATATGCATGTACAACGCTTGATCCAATCGCTGCGATTGCATTGGGATAAGTGCCCCACAAAACATTCACATCCCTCCCTCTCGCCCCTTCCCCTCTCCCTCTCAATTATTTCATAAAGTTTGAAGCTTTTGAACCCTCTTTGAGTCATTTATAACCACACAATTCATAAAGCGAAAATCAACTGATAACCAACCCTTCAAGACAGTACAAGTGGGGTTGCTTTCTTGCATTAATTAATTAGTGTTTTTACCTTATTGCGACCACACGATAAGATGTGCTATATATTTTATTTTTAAATCTTAAACATTTCACAATGAAAAGTGTTTAGAATTTAAAAATAAATTAAAAATATATATATTATTTAAAAACTAAAATATAATAAATACATATATTCTTATAATACAGAATAAAAAAATCCTTCCTTAATTAATATTTATTTAGAGAATGATAGACAAATTTTATGCAGCTAGCAAGGATTATTGACAACATCTTGTGTTTGTATACATATATATCTTCTTCCCAATCCCCAAATTATGTATTACTTATTAATTTCCTTGCCACGAGATTCACACGTGGAAAAAGTGAGAAATTAAGGCAAAGAACCCAAAAAGAAGATGTATGAGAGGTTTAAGAACAACTGCATTCAAGTAGATATAGTGGAGTAGTCAAGATACAGTTCTTTGTTACGCAAAAGCTCCTCCATCTTGTTGCTGTATGTATTGCTGATGATCAGGTGAGTCTATGGGGACAGCTTTGCTTTTGTCGATATTCCAAGCTAGTGGTCTCATTCCTCACTGTGCAATTTCATAGAAAGGAGAGCTACCCACCACTCACTCTACAGTACCTTGATCTTTTTTGACAAATAAATGGATAATTTTATTTATTAATTAGTGCTACAGTACCTGCTTGATCTTGGAGTACTTTCAACTAAGAACATCATAAAAAAAACCACATATATAAACAAGATCAAAAAGAAAAGATATTCCCACACACAATAAACGAGAGAAACTAACCCTTTTCGTTCGTCACTGGTCATCTTCTTGTTGTTTCCCATTAGACAAGGCAATTTGTTGTGGCAATACTTTTAGTTTTAGTCATAATTTATTATTGTTACCTTGAAAAATATTGAAGTGCTTATCAGCAGGCATATATAGAGGAGGGTAATACCCAAGGAAACATGTATGGGAATGTTTCACTTGTAGGGTCCCAAACTCAATAATGTAAGCATGACAGCATGACTTGGCATGAATGACAGAACATGCATGGGCGCTTTCAAGGCAGCGGGGAATGACTCCAAATCCCAACATTCCTCTTTGTCTGTGTCTGTAATTTGAGCATCACCTTTTTGTAAGCAACACTTCTAGTTGTAGAGCTACCATTTCAAATTCCCTTTCATGGTTTTAGACTCTTTGATGATAAATGAGACTACATCTTCAAGAATTGGACCAATGGGAGAGTAGGGTTGCAGTCTAAGTAGTACTGTAAGGTGGAGTGATCCCTCTTGCAAAATAACAAAGAATTACTTTGGGACGAACTCTTTGATGCCTAAATTAATAATTGTTGGAGTCTCTAGATTAATAGTTGGATGAAAGGAGAAAATGGAGGGTTAAGCAATTTTCAGGAATTATATTTCCCCTGTGTTCCAAGATGTATACAAGAGCCCATTAGAATTGGTAGCACTTTGGCCCCTATGTTGTGGAATTTAATTTCTTCCCCTTAGCTCTCATGCTCATGCTTCAGTTTGCATTTTACTTAGTTAAAAAAAAAAAAAATGAGCTAAGAGTAGTCTCTATGTGTCTGAATCTTATAATCAGGGGATTAGTTTTAGAGTTTTTATTTTTACATCTTTCTTTATTAATGTTGGTGAAACAAATTATTGAGAGTAACGCACTACCTGGAAGAGGATATTAACGTGATGTCTAAATTAAAAGTGAGGTATAAATCAATAACCACATCATTTTTATTTCCTTTATTTATCATACTAAAAAATAGAGAAAGCCAATGCTTCCAAAGCCAGTGTTTTATTCATGACAGTCAAAAAAGCTACTTCCTTTGTTGGCCTAAAAAGACAAGCAAAGAGCAGCAAATAATTTGAACGAAAGTAATCAGCAATGCTGGAAAAGGGAGAGTTCGAATGAAAGAAAGGAATATCTATGGAGTTCCTTACATTACAATACACTTACCTAGCATCCATAACAGTAGTTAAAGCGTACCGGCTGAGAGTTCAAAAAAGTTTTCTAGTGTAATAAAGGCCTCCTATCAGCAGCTAATAAGTTCCAAATTTTGTGTTTGGCCACCATATGACATGTGAGTGAGAAAGCGAAAGTTAAACAGTAGATATATCTTTCTCTGCTTTCACTTTCAGGTCCTTCAATGCTTTTCTTCTTCTTCTTATTTACTCTCTCTCTCTCTCTCTCTCATATATATATATATATATATATATATTGGGAATGCCGATTGATTGTTTGATTTGGCAAAATTAAGGCCAACTTAATTTATTCTCTTTTCTTTTCAAATATTTTCCTAAGTTCATCAATTTTGCTCAATCGAATTGAAGTTCATTTTAGATATATGATTGCTTATTTCATTTTTTGATAGAATAATAATAATTTAACCGAAATTTTTAACTTCACAATCACAGTGATTGTCAATACAAAGAAAGAAAACCCAATCAACCTTACAATTTGATCGGCCAAATATCAGTGGTCTTTCTATCATTGTTCTTTTTTCCCACTTTATTATAATTGTTGTTAATTCAAATTTTCTCATGCTTTTTTTGTTCCTCTCCTTGACCTTGTTATATATTTTTCTTTAAGTTGTGAAATTCACATAATCAAGCTGAGAAAGGACTGCATATGCATTGATGTGAAATTTAGCTGATCAAAATAGAAAAGAAATTCTATTAAGAAGCACAACTGCACAATCCCAGCTTTTTCTTTCTATTAATTATTTTGCACATATTTTTTTTACACAGATCTACATGTTTGATACAAAACATGGCCACTTCAAACATGAATGGAAGTCACAGCTAGTGAATGGTTCTTACAAGGATGACCTCATTGGTCTTGAAGTGGATAATTTTAAGTAGGAAAGTCCTGATTATTAAGCAACAAAACTAATCTACTAATTAAATTAAGACAATAGTAAAACCTATCATATCTGAGCTTCACTCTCCTTGACCTTGAGGATTATTTGCTGCACATTGAGATCTTGCAGGGAGTAGTGGAGCAAGTAAGCTTTCAACAGCAGCCCTCTGCTTAATTGTTTCCTCGAGTATCAGTAACCGAGCAGCTTCACATGACTTTGCATCTGGAAAACCCACTGTCCATCTAGCATCTTCCCCAACAGTGGAAGTCTTCAGGTGGCTTCTGGTTTTGCTTTGATCAAATCTTGGGTTGAACTCTCTGATCTGAAGATGCAACCATGTCGGATGAGAATCATCCATCTCCGGCTGTTCCAAAGTGCAAGTCAGCTAAATTATAATCCCAGTAGCAAAAATAAACTTGTAAGCAATAAAAAGACTCCTAGCCTCAACATCTTAATTTCACCACATTTCAAAGATTCATAAATCCTGTTGTCTTTAGTGAAGGATTTTGAACATGGCGCAAATTTCATTGTTAGGGGTGTCAAGTCGATTAGTGCAAAAAAAGCTTTCAAGTGGAGTTTGAACTCAGCCTAGTAGTGCCAGGATGTCCAGAAATGTAGAATGTGTGGAAGTAGCGAACTGGCGCTTAATGTAAAAATTTATCGAAGTAAACCAAAACTGAAATAAGTTGTTCCACTAGCCAATGCATAACACCTAGAAACACGCACAATACGTGATATATCACAAGCAGTGGTACCACCCCATGAAAGGGGATAACATCTTCTTGCAGTTACAGATCTAGTGAGTGAAATTTTTTGTATCTTGACCATGTGGTAATAGGAATAATAGAACATGAGCAATCATAATAGTAACAAACATTTTAATACAAAAAGATTAAGCAAGTTACAAATCAAAGATAAGTTGACTGCTTGGTGAACTTCTGCCAAAGAAACAATTTTCCATGGCATAGGACAAGCGTATGGAAAAATTAATGCAGTTGTAGCACAAGGGTTGAGTGGAATAACATCAACCCTGTTTCTGGATTTATGGAAAAAGGCACACAGGACGTTTATTCCCTGATGCATCTCCATAATGGGGCCATCTCTAGTTTCATTCATAACTGGTTATAGGTTTTATATTTCATACAAAATTTTGTGCATGATTATTCACACTTCACATGGAAATATCAAGTTTGTAAGCTTCCAGTAGTCAAAGTTGGCATGAAATTTAAATCTGAGAAGGATCACATATATGTATATTTAACTCTAAATGTGCAAAAATATATGAAGACAGGAAAAGAAAGTTTTCAAAAAATGCAATAAACCTCAAAACCAGCATACGCAACTTATACTCTAATAGTACAACCAGCAACATACTCTAATATCTAAGCTCAGTATTAACACAACAACCACTTTGATCCACAGAAAGTAATGTGCATCAGCTATTGAACTTACATTTAACCCTGCCAATGGAGCGATAGCAATTACTACTCCTCGCTTGGAGTGTAAGGGATGTCTCTCTAGAAAGAGCAACTTGCCAGATGTGCCAGTAGCAATGGGTATCACATAGATATCTCTCATCCCAACCTTGGGAAATGAAATTTTACAAGCAATTCCAGAACCTGCAAGTATTCTTAGTTAAAATAATTGAGAAAGGTGACTTGGCATTTTTGGATGGTGAATAGGAAATTTACAGGAAAATTAACCAACCTAAAGATATCACTGAACCAAAGCTTGCAGATGAGAGATCTGAAACACAATTTCTTCCAGAAATAGGTGACGAACTGCTTTTCAAATTTATGAAGGGATTATCAAAAGAATCCCCATCAAAAATAAATGCCTTCAAATGAATATGCAGAACAAAAACCTATACATAGAATTATTATAAGAACTTTTGGGTCCCAAAACAGTACAATGATAATGAACAAAAACACAAAGGTGCATGGAGAAGAATATCAGTGTAGATTTAAGATAAATATGGAAAAAACAATAACGGAGTGCTATGAAGCACAGATACTTTGATAAAGGTGCCATCCTGCTATGTCAAACACTGACTCTTGGCAGACTTTCCAATAAGGTGTTAAGCACTCATCCAAACATCTTCAATTATTCTATAATTTTTACAACTCGGACACTTTTGGGAAAGCATAGCCCCAATATGCTTATTCACTATTCCACAAATTAGACCTAGATTATGAGTTTAGAAAGAGTAAGTCGAAAATCAATTATATAATGGAAAGAAATATGGACTTACATTTAATAGTCCTCACTCTTAACTTTTTTAAGAACTTTGAAACCTAAAACTAATTTGTTTATTAATAGAGCTTTCTAAAAGAGGTATTATAAATTTGTTCATGTTTCTTTCCTAGTAGAATATGTAAAATAATTTCTTGATATGTAGATATAATAAATTATAAATATATTTTCATATAAAAATTAATACTTATAATTTATGTATTCAATATGGCTGGAGATTTAGGATTCATATAGTCATTAAAGCTTGTGTTTTTGGTTGTCGTTGTTGATGATGGTGTTGTATGTATTGACATCAATTTATATTGTGTTCCAACAATTATGAAAATTGCTGTTTTGTGGATGTTCACATTTCTTATTCATATATACACTTCTTAATATATATAGTGTGTATATCTAATATGATGTGGATGTGGCTATTAGGGCAATTCCTAGTCTCTTTGTTCCAAAATGAAGCAAGCCAACGACATATACATATTAAGCCTTAATCAAACTAAGTGAGTGTCAGACCCCAAGGGATCTAGCAATTGATCAATACTGATCTCTTCCGGTAGGATAGAGATCAAAGGAGATCGAGAGAATTTTCAAGAGAGAGAGAAGGAATAAGAAGAATTTTATTCAATTTCCAGATAACTCCATTAGATGGGTCAGTAACAATTTATAGCCTTCCCGAATACATGAATTCCCACCAAAATTTGTAACCATCTATGTACCATACCACATAGCTTTTCCCCTAGTACAACCCCCCCCCCCCCCCCCCATTGCACTAACTTCTGTTTTATTTTTACTACTTTAACTGTAAGTACATGACAATACCCTCCTCTTTAGACATTTCTTGTCCTTAAGAAATGGTCAGTAGGCTAGTTGCTCTAGGAAACTGATTAAGCAAGTCCGAGAGGTACTCTCAAGTGTTGTTGTCCGCATGTATATTGGACCACTTCACAAGCATTTGCATAATCAGGGCCCCTTATTGGTAAATCACACGTCTATTCAGGGTTTTAGGAAAGGACTAGAGTCAAAGGCTCTCTGAGGTAACTGGGGGCTCACCGGTTGTCCTACAACCTTCTTCAATAGTGACACATGAAATACCGGATGCATTCGAATTCCCTCCGATAATTGCAACTTGTAAGCCACACTTCCTTCCCTGGCTATAATAGGGAAAGGACCAAAATACCTGGGGCTCAGCTTGGAGATAGGGTCAGTAGAAAGTGACTTGAGGTGGGGTCCCTTTAGTTTCAGGTAAACATCCTCTCCCACAAAGAACTCCCTCTCACCTTTCCCTTTGTTAGCCAGTTGTTTCATGCAATTTTGGGTCGTGGCTAGATCCCTTTTAAGCTATTGTAAGAGTTGTTGTCTCTATTGCAGATGTTCATCCACGGCTACACTTGTGGGACCTGGTAGGGTTGGCAATAGAGGCGGTTTGTATCCAAATAGGGCTTCAAAGGGGGACATTTTAATGGAACTATGGTGGCTAGAATTATACCACCACTATGCCAAGGATAGCCACTTGTGCCAGCCTTTAGAATGTAAAAAACATAAGTATCTCAGGTATGTTTCCAAGTACTGATTGACCCTCTCGATTTGTCCATCCATTTATGGATGGTAGGAAGATGATAGACTTAGCTTAGCCACGAAGGACTTCATCAAAGATTGCCATAGTAGGCTAGTGAACACCTTTTCCCTGTTAGACACTATGGTCTTTGGGACACCATGCAACTTCACCACTTGGTCTAAGAATATTATGGCCACTTCTTGAGCAGTGTAAGGGTGAGTCAGACTTAGAAAATGAGCAAATTTTGTGAATCAGTCCACCACCACAAATATGTAGTCCTTACCCTTGGAATTTGACAGTCCCTCAATAAAATCCATCGACACACTCTCCCATGCCTGCTCTAAAATGGTCAATGGTTGTAATAGCCCTGGGTGTTGAAGACTGATTCAACATTTGCTGAGTTGGTATTTATTTATTTATTTTCCATGTTTTCTGTTTAGTTGAAGTAGGTGGTTTCGTATTTTTCTGTTTTTTAGTTCAATCAAAATGCAGTTGTAGTTGTGCCACAATATCCGGTCTTCACGTAGTTGTAGTTGTGCCACAATATCCGGTCTTTACGTATTGTAATGCCTATTTACAGGCAATTTGGGTTGCTGAAATGATAGAGCAGATTTCTCCAGATTAACTGGTTTTGTGCCCACCACCTATTTGATTAAATATCTCTAAGAGAAGTTCCTTCTTCTGAGCTTTGTTTTCTGCCCTGTTTTTCCTTCTGCAGCCTCACTAATTCTAACATTGTGGTATCAGAGCCACGTTCCTTCAAGAACTGGGCGTAGTAGCACGCATGGCAGCAAACGGCAGTGCTGTGAGCTTTTCTCAACCGTTGATTCCAGTCTTCAAGGGTGGAAGTTATGAATTTTGGAGCATCAAAATGAAGACTCTCTTCATATCTCAAGACCTTTGGGATTTCGTAGAGAGTGGGTACAATGACAAGGACAAAGATGAAGGTCGGCTGAAAGAAAACAAGAAAAAGGATTCCAAGGCGTTATTTTTCATTCAACAAGCAGTTCATGAGACTGTCTTCTCAAAAATTGCAGCAGCAACTACGGCAAGGGAGGCTTGGACTATATTGCAGCAGTCCTTTCAAGGCTCCAAAAAGGTACTTACTGTGAAACTTCAATCACTTCGCCGTGATTTTGAGACTTTAAATATGAAAAGTGGGGAATCAGTGCAAGATTTCCTTTTTAGAGTATCTGCTATTATCAACCAAATGAAAACCTATGGAGAGGAAATTACTGATGCAACTGTAGTTGCAAAAGTATTGAGGAGTTTAACTCCAAAATTTGATCATGTTGTTGCTGCCATTGAAGAGTCAAAAGATTTGTCTACTTTCTCTCTTGATGAATTGATGGGATCTTTACAAGCTCATGAAGCAAGGATCAATAGGTCAACAGAAAAGAGTGAGGAAAAAGCATTTCAAGTGAAGGGGGAGTCTATTCAGAAGGAAAAGATGGAAAAAACTCCAAGTCGTGGTCGTGGCAGAGGTGGTTTTCGTGGAAGAGGTAATGGTAGGGGCCAAGGAAGAGGTCGAGGAAGAGAAGCTTCCAATGAAGAAAGGCAGAATAGGACCTTTCAATGTCACTACTGCAAGAAACCTGGTCACAAAGAAGCTTATTGCTGGCAAAAGCAAAAGGATGAGAATAATCAAGCTAGTTTTGCAGAGAAAGCAGAGGAAGAAAGTAAGCTATTTATGGCCTTTTTTTGTGAAAAAGAGAAGTCTAACGATGTTTGGTTTTTGGACAGTGGTTGTTCCAATCATATGTCTGGGACAAGGTCATTATTTAAGGAGCTTGATGAATCCAGAAAATCAGAGGTGACACTAGGAGACAACAAGAAGATTCAGGTTGAAGGCAAAGGTACCGTTAGCATTTCAACCAGTCAAGGTAATGCCAAGATTTTACAAGATGTGTTGCTTGTCCCTAGTTTATCTCATAATTTACTTAGCATTGGGCAATTAATGACTAGTGGATATTCAATTTTGTTTGATGATGGGTGTTGTGATATTAGAGATAAAAAAACTGGGCAAATCATTACTAAAGTTCCAATGGCTAACAATAAAATGTTTCCATTAGAAGTTTCAATGGTTGAGAACTGTGCTATGGTTGCTAATGGTGACAGTGAGACTAGATTGTGGCATCTACGTTATGGGCACTTGAATATTAATGGGTTGAAGTTGTTGAGTCAAAAGGAAATGGTTTTTGGATTACCGAAACTTGAGAGTCTTGGCTTTTGTGAAGGATGTGTTTATGGAAAGCAAAGTAAAAGGCCTTTTCCTGTAGGAAAAGCTTGGAGAGCCTCTAAATGTCTTGAGTTAGTGCATGCAGATTTGTGTGGGCCTATAAACATTGAATCTCTTGGTGGTAGTCGATATTTTTTGTTGTTCACAGATGATTACAGCCGCATGAGTTGGGTTTACTTTCTTGAAATCAAGTCTGAAGCTTTTGACAGGTTCAGGAAGTTCAAAGCATTTGTGGAAAGAAGAAGTGGTCTTTTAATAAAGACACTACGAACAGATAGAGGAGGTGAATTTGTTTCAACTGATTTTAATGTTTTTTGTGAGGAAAACGGAATCTGCAGGGAGCTTACAGCACCATATACACCAGAACAAAACGGTGTAGCTGAAAGAAAAAACCGAACGGTAGTGGAGCTGGCCAGAAGCATGATGCAAGCAAAAGGTCTTCCTATTTATTTTTGGGCAGAAGCTGTTGCAACAGCGGTGTACCTTCTCAATTTGTCCCCAACAAGAGCTGTTCGAAATCAAACACCATTTGAGGCTTGGACAGGTAGAAGGCCAACAGTAAGCCACTTAAGAGTTTTTGGTTGTATAGCTTATGCTTTGGTTAAAACTCATTCTCGAAAATTTGATGAAAAATCTGAGAAATATATCTTTGTTGGTTATTGTTCTCAATCCAAAGCATATAAGCTATATAATCCAATCAGTGGTAAAATTACCATCAGCAGGGACGTAGTATTTAATGAAGATGCAAGATGGGTTTGGAGTGAAAAAAATGAGCAGCAACAAATTCAAGTGTTGGAAGACAATGTTGCATCATCGCAGGATCCAACACCAACAATTTCTGGTTTCTCTACTCCTGGCAGTAGCACTCTATCAGCACCTACAAGCAATGATTCATCTTCAAGCTTGTCAAATGATACTCCTCCAAGGAAATTTAGATCCTTACAGGAAGTTTATGATTCTTGTACCTTTGCTTTGCTTGTTTCTGATCCTATTTGTTTTGAAGAAGCTGCAAAAGAAAACCAATGGTACAAAGCTATGGAAGAGGAGCTGTTAGCTATTCAGAAAAATCTGACCTGGGATTTGGTGGACTTGCCGGAAGGAAAGAAAGCTATTGGGCTCAAATGGGTGTTCAGAACCAAGTATCATGCAGATGGGAGCATCCAAAAACACAAGGCAAGGCTGGTAGTAAAGGGTTATTCTCAACAGCAAGGTATCGATTTTGAAGAAACATTTTCTCCTGTTGCTCGCTTTGAAACGGTGAGAACCTTTTTGGCCTTAGCTGCTCAATTAAATTGGCCAGTATACCAATTTGATGTTAAATCTGCTTTTTTGAACGGTGACTTGGAAGAGGAAGTTTATGTTTCACAGCCTGAAGGTTTTGTAGTTAATGGCAAAGAAGAAAAAGTTTACAAGTTAAAAAAGGCGCTCTATGGCTTAAAGCAAGCACCGCGGGCATGGTACTTCAAAATCGATTCTTATTTCCAGGAGAATGGTTTTAAAAGAAGTAATAATGAGCCCACTCTTTATCTAAAGAGAGAAGGTAAAAATGATTTTTTAGTGGTATGTCTTTACGTTGATGATATGATTTATATGGGTTCAAATGAGTATATTGTTGCTGGATTTAAAGATTGCATGATTAAGAAGTTTGAGATGTCTGATTTGGGGTTATTGCATTATTTTCTTGGTCTTGAGGTGAAACAAGGAGTTGATGGGATATTTATTTCACAAAGAAAATATGCAATGGATCTTTTGAAAAGGTTTAATATGGTGAATTGTAAAGTTGCTGCCACACCCATGAATGTTAATGAGCAGTTGTGTCGTGATGATAGTGCTGAAATGGCAAGTGCAACATATTTTAGAAGTCTTGTTGGTGGCTTAAACTATTTGTCTCATACAAGGCCAGATATTACTTTCTCTGTTGGAGTTGTGTCTAGATTTATGCTTAATCCAAGCAAACTTCACCTTGGGGCTGCAAAGAGAATATTGAGATATATTGCAGGAACAGTGGAACATGGAATTTGGTATTGTAAAGTATCAAGTTTCAAATTAATTGGCTTTACGGATAGTGATTGGGCAGGTAGCATTGATGATAGAAAAAGCACATCAGGTTACTTGTTTAATCTTGGTTCTGGAGCTATTTCATGGTGTTCAAAGAAGCAGGAAGTGGTGGCCTTATCAACTTCAGAAGCTGAGTATATTGCAGCAACTTCTTCAGCTTGTCAAGCAGTTTGGCTAAGGAGACTTCTTGTAGATTTCAATCAGAAACAAATTGGTGCAACGGAGATCTTTTGTGACAATAGATCAACTATTGCAATGACAAGGAACCCAGTATTTCACAGAAGGACCAAGCACATTGACATCCGTTATCACTATATTCGAAGTCTCGTATCTATTGGAGAAATTACTTTGAAAGCTTGTGATACAAATGAGCAACTTGCAGATATTTTCACAAAGTCGCTTCCGCAAGCAAAGCATGAGTTCTTCAGAGAACAACTTGGAGTTTGCAACTTTGAATCAAGGGGGAGTGTTGAAGACTGATTCAACATTTGCTGAGTTGGTATTTATTTATTTATTTTCCATGTTTTCTGTTTAGTTGAAGTAGGTGGTTTCGTATTTTTCTGTTTTTTAGTTCAATCAAAATGCAGTTGTAGTTGTGCCACAATATCTGGTCTTCACGTAGTTGTAGTTGTGCCACAATATCCGGTCTTTACGTATTGTAATGCCTATTTACAGGCAATTTGGGTTGCTGAAATGATAGAGCAGATTTCTCCAGATTAACTGGTTTTGTGCCCACCACCTATTTGATTAAATATCTCTAAGAGAAGTTCCTTCTTCTGAGCTTTGTTTTCTGCCCTGTTTTTCCTTCTGCAGCCTCACTAATTCTAACACTGGGTAGGCCATAGTCTCATGTTTGCACCTCTTGCACACATCACACACTAAAACAAATCTTATCACCTCTTCCTTGAGCTTGGGCCAACAAAATAATTGTTTCACCTTGTGATAGGTATTTTGTACATTTGAATGCCCCCCAATAGAAGACTAATGTAAGGCTTGTAAGATCTTCCTCTTCAACTTTGCACAGTCCCCAATAACCAATCTTCCCTTATACTGTATCACCCCATTCACAAAGGTATACCCTTTTCTTACTTGCCGGGTCTACAATCAATTGTTCTAAGAGGGCCTTAACCTAACCATCTGCCTCATAACTCTTCACCACCTCTTGACACCAATCTAGCACCAAGACTGTAATGGTTGCAACTATTCCTTCCTCTTGACACTGAGAGAGAGCATATACTGCAATGTTCTCCTTCCCTTTCTTGTACTAATGACATAATCTAGGCCCATTAATTTGGTCATCCCCTTTTTCTATAAGTGAGTGTGAAGTTTCTATTGTAACAGACACTTCAAGCTCTCATGGTTGGTCTTAATAATGAATCTCCCCCCTCCAGATAGTGTCTCTACTTTTCCACAACAAAAATAACTGTCAATAGTTCCTTCTCATAGATGCTTAGGGTTACTGGCTTGAGGGCTAAAGCCTAGCCTATAAATGCTAAGGGCCTACCCTCCTGCATAAGGTGCATAAGGACAACCCTAATTCTCATCCCACTTGTATCGATCTTCACCACGAATATTTTGTTGAAATCTGGTGGGTACAACACTGGGGCCCCACTCATTGATTTCTTCAACTACTCAAAGGTTGCCTCAGCCTTTTGATCCCATACAAATTTGTCCTTCAAGCCTGTTTGTGGCTTGTTAATTCCCCCATAACCCTTCACAAACTTCCCACAGTAGCCAATTAGCCCCAAAAAACCCCTCAAAGCCTTAATGGTCGTAGACCTTGGCCAATTGGTTATAGTTGCCACTTTTTTTGGATCAGTACTCACCACTTGTCCCTATGCAAAGGCACACTTTGACCTTTTCATATACAACAGGTTGAGTTGGAGAATCTCAAACGTAGTCCTTAGGTGTTTTAGGTGGAGATCAATGGTTAGGCTATATATTAATATATCATCAAAGAACACAAAGATAAAGTTTTTGAGGTAGAGTTCAAAAATCTGATTCACTAGTGATTGAAAGGTAGCTTGGTGCATTTGTTAGGCCAAAGGGCATAACAAGGAATTCATAGTGGCCATGGTGGGTCCAAAATGTAGTCTTGGGTATGTCAAGTGGGCTCATCCAGATTTGGTGATAATCGAATCTTAGGTCAAGCTTAGAAAAAATTGTGGCATGTTTTAGTTCTGTTAGATTTATATTTATGCCATGCTTATATCATAGCTTATATCATGACTCACTTAGTATTAATATAAATAAGTGTACAATGTATTTGTTTGTTGAGGAATTTATTTCCTCCAATTATGGTTTGGCTCTCTCAAGTTCTTTAATTCAACATGATATCAAAGCCAAAATACAAACCCTAGTTGCAACCAACCGCCAGCACTGCTACTGTTGTTGTCTACAAACGCCCTGCACCACTACCATCAGTCCTACTGTCTTTGGATCTGCAGCCCGCTGCCTCCAGATTTGCAACCCCAGTCTTCGTTGTTGACACCATTACTATCATCCACCATCACGGCCCCTGTTTCACTTTGTAGTCACCATCAGCCACCTTTGGTTCTGCCATATCCACTTCTGCCATCGTCTAGTGACATCGCCACCCAGATCTATCATTTTTCCCTTCCTCTGTCACCTACCATCGCTCATCAAAATCGCCGATCATTGTCGTCCTCGCCGCCATTGGTCTTTTCTCACCAAATCTGCTTCCTCTCCATACGGATCCATCGTCCATTGTTGTAGATCTGCTCCTTGTGTAGTAACTCCGCCTAGATTCGATCGCCGCTAGTTAGATCCAGCCGCCACCGCTCAGATCCGGTCCCACCTTGCTCAAATGCGGCCACTTCCTTTCAGATCCGCTCCCGTCGCCGTTGTTGTCGCCCAGCTCCGGCCGCCAAATCCAGCCACACCTCTCTCATTGCCCAGATGTGCTCCTATCGCTGTTGTTATCGCCCAGCTCCGACCACTCCAATTGCACTAGCTCCTACCTAGAATTGCATCTGCGACTTCTATCACTACCACCTGCTTTCGCTGTCGCCTCCCACCGACACCATCTCCGCCGATCTGCCATTTCAGATCTCGCCGAATTTGCCTCTTCATTCTTTCACCGGTCTCTCACGATCTCTCGTCGAATTTGTCTCTCACTAGATCTACCTCATTAATCTCTCATCGAATCTGCCTCCTCAACTACTGTCCCTCCAGCTATCATTTCTCAAACCCGGCCATCAATCCCTCAGACCCAGTTAGATCTGGCTGTCAGAGCTCAAATCTAGGCATCATCTCTCAGATTCGATTGTCAATTCCCCAAATCTAGCCGCTCTCGTCTAGATCCAGCCGTTCCCGTCCAGATGTGGCCACTCCCGTCTCAGATCTCGCAACTGCTTATCAGATCTCATGGTTGGTTTCTCATATCTCATCTCCTTCCAGCGTAGCTCTCAAATTGGCATGCCTTCAAATCTCGCGCCTGTTTCTTCTAGCGCGTCTCTCAAATCTCGTGGCCTCTTCTCCAAATCTTGTGCATTGCACAAATCTCGCATCGTCGTTGCATTACCAATCTTCCATCATCATTGTTGTCGCCAAGATCTACCTCCAGTCATCACCTCCGTAGCCTCCAATAGTCGACCACCTTTGTGACCCAAAATGATCGTCTTCTACAACACCACCTCCACACGCCCTCGAATAAATTATATTTGTAACAAACTTGGAACATATATATGTTTTAGCTTGAGAGGGAGTGTTAGATTTATATTTATGTCATGCTTATGTCATAAGTGTACAATGTATTTGTTTGTTAAGGAATTTATTTCCTCCAACTAGGTTTGGCTCTCTCAAGTTCTCTAATTCAACAAGTTCATCTAGTAGATCTTCAATTAAAGGAATGGAAAATTTGTCCTTGATGGTTATCTCATTTAATTGGTAGTAATCAAATGCAAAATTGCCATGAAATATTTTTTTTTAACTAATAGCACTAGAGATGCAAACGAGCTATGGCTGGGTCTGATAAGTGATTTTGAAGCATCTCCTTGACCAACTTTTCTATTTTTGTCTTTTGGTTAGGAGGGTAGCGGTAAGCACAGACATTAATAGGGTATGTGTTAGGCTTGAGGTTGATTGTGTGGTAAATATGTCGGGCTAGGGGTAGAGAATTAGGCTCTAAGAATAGATTCTCAAACTCATCTAGCAGTATATTAAAAAGGTCAAATTGGTGTACCTCTATGTTAGCCTGCGGTAGGCTGCTCACTGTCAACATGAACTCTCCTTTAGGTTCCAACTCTTCCTTCATCTGAATAGTGGCTTGGATAGAAAACAACTGAGCCATCTGATTCATCTTATGCTTTATCATCTTTTGCAGCCTTCTTCCTATAATCATCTTGCATATTCCAAACAGCTCCTTGTTAGTCATTTTTCTCCCTTCCTTCTCAAATGTCACTTCCATTTTGTTGAAATCGAAGCAAATTAGACTAACGTGCTTCATCCAATCGACCCCCAACACTACTTCACACCCCCCTTAATTTAAGGAATCTGAAATCAGCCTCAAACTCCTCCCTTTGCATCTCCCAACAAAACCCTATGTAGGCTAATCGACTCATAACCTTGTTGTCATTGGCTATAGTCACTGTTAACAGTTGTGTGTTGATTAGGGGACATCTCAACCTTCGGGCTATTTCCTCATCCAAAAAACTGTGGGTGCTTCCACTGTTAATGAGAATCAACTTGCTATCCTCCACTTTTCCCTCCACTTTGATTAATTTGCTATTGGTCAATCCCTTCAAAGCATGCAAGGATATCTCCCCATTGTCTTCCTCTTCCTCTCCTTGTGGCTAGGATGTTTCTCCCTCCTTTGCTATCTCTCCTTCTTCCCCTTCCAATAATAAGAATTGTTTATTACATTGGTGGTCGGGAAAATATTTATCCCCGCACCTGAAACAGAAGCCAGCTTGCCTCATCTGTTCTATTGTCTTCCCACTTTGGGTGGAGGGGGCAGGTAATGCCAAGCTCTTTACCCCAGGAGATCCCCTTCCCATCTCCTTAGTATAACTCCTTCCTTGAAGCAAATTACCCTAGTTAACCCCCTTGGCTATCAGCCTTAGTTTCTTCATCAACGCTTCCATAGTCAATTCATGCAACCTGGCACTATCAGCTAAATGCTTAAGAGTTTTAGGTTGAAGCACCTTCACTATTGGCCTCAATTCTTTGTTCAAGCCACTTATAAAGTTTGAAACAAAGTAGGCTTCTGTCAAGTAGGGGTTATGGTTGAGCATAAGAGCCTTCAGTTCTTCAAATCCAATTGGTACTCCATCATAGACCCTACTTGCCTAATTTTATTAAATTCTTCCACCACATCAGACAATCCCCATTTGCTAAATCTCTCACACATCTCCTGTGCAAATTCCTCCCACCTACACTCTCCTCGAACCTTGGACCATCCCTGGTACCAAGCATCCCTTGCATCATTAAGGTAGGCTACAACCATGGTCACCTTTTGCCTCTGTGCTACCCCATACCACTTGAACATCCGTTCACACCTCATGATCCACCATCGAGGACTCACTCCATCAAACAGTGAGATTTCCAACTGTGGCTTGAATAAACCATGCGAATTTTGCACCAGCGATGCCTCCTGTCGTCGTCCCCATCCATTCTCACCGGGCTCCCCATGACCTTCTCCTCCTTCAGAGGTTCCAGTTAATGTTATTAAAGGCCCAAGGTACACTAAGGCGCATAAGGGTGTTGGAGCCTGAAGCGCAAGGCAAGACTAACTAAAAAAATAAAAAAATATATGTTTTAATTAAAGAATAAGATACAAAATAAGTCCTAACTCCTAATAATATATTCACAAGCTTGTTATCAAGAAAATTAAAAAATTTAACATATACTAACTAAGAAAAATATTAAAACAAGTTACATACCTATAAATTTCAGCAAAGTAAATCCCATCATATTTCAACAACCGGAATATAAGCATCACAAAAGTTAAAAAGTCTATAAGAAAAGTCTTTTAAGTCAACTTAAATTAAATCTTAAATAATTTATGAGTCTTAAATCCTAATTAAGATTAACTAATTATGAATTTTAAATAATCTAAAATTATCCTCATCATCAAGATCAAACATTTTCATATTTTTATCATTAGAAGCATCAGTCCCTTTGGTTTGAGAATCTCTTTTAATTTATTGTTTATTTAGTATTTAGTTATAATTGAAATTATAATATGAAAAGTAAATACCAATAAGTAAATACTAATTCCAATTAGTATTTAATTATAATTGGAATTGGAATTTGAAAAGTTTCCCTTTCCTATTAGAATTGGATTCTATTAAAAATCACATCAATAAACAAAATACCAATTCGAATAAGTAAATACCAATTTCAATTAGTATTTAGTTATAATTGGAATTGAAATTTGAAAAGTTTCATTTTCCTATTAGGATTGGATTCTATTAAAAATCATAGCAATAAATAAAATATCAATTCCAATTAGTATTTAGTTATAATTGAATTAGAATTTAAAAAGTTTCCTTTTCCTATTAGGATTGGATTTTTAATAGAATCCAATCCTAATACCAATTCCAATTAGTATTTAATTATAACTGGAATTGGAATATAAAAAGTTTTCTTCTCTTATTAGGATTGGATTCTATTAAAAATCACAACAATAAATAAAATACCAATTCCAATAGGTAAATACCAATTCTAATTAGTACTTAGTTATAATCAGAATTGGAATATGAAAAGTTTCCTTTTTCTATTAGGATTCCATAAAAAATTACAGCAATAAACACTTACATCATCCACACTTACAAAATGATATGAGCCAAATTAAAAAAAGTAATTCCGGATTAGAAATTTCAGCCTGTAAGGATTTACTTTCTATATGCACATGGACAAACTTAAAACTAGAAAAAAGAAAAGAAAAATGCTCACAAGAAATAGAAACTAAAGTGTCAAAGAGGGAGAAAAAATAATCCAATCTTATTAATTCAAAGGCTCAAACAGCCATTATATACACGCCTATCACAATAGGCAGTTTCCTAAGTCTAATTAGGAACTTTCCTAATTAGATGATTCCTAGACTACCTTAGGAAATATATACAAAAGGAAAGTATGTACAATTGTGAAATTACAGAACAAATACAAATCAATCAAATTAGTGTGCATATGCACGATACAATTAGATCAGATTAGGAAAGTAGGGCATCTTAAATGTATTTCTAACATAAAGTTTGTTCAACACATAGAAGAGCATGATTAATGCCTAAACTTACTATTTAGCCAAAAAAAAAGCATAAACTTACTAGATGTATACAAAGGAATGTGGGAGTTAAAAGGAAGAATAGCAAAAAGAAAATAACCCCAGAAATTGTGCATACAAATAGAAAATGAAATGCAATAAAAAATTAAAAGAACACAATGCCTTCAACATGGTGTGCTTCTGTAGAGGTGTGCAATCAGTTATAATCGAATCGAACCACCCAAAAATTACTAACCGAATCAAACCGACCCGCATATAATAACCGAACCAAACTGACCAACTAATCCCAACTAACTGAACTAACCAAACTAACCTAGAAAATAACAAAAGAGACCGAACATTAGTTTGGCCATACTGTTGTCGCTGACCCCTGGCCTGCTTGTGATTCCAATGATCGAAATTGATCATTGGATTCCCCCAACCGCAATAATTCATATATCCAAAAATGAGTTTTATCGGACGGTTGATTTTTTGTAGATCTAAAAATTAATTCTATAGTTAAAAAACTCAAAACACATTTCTGGAAAAACGTTGCTAGCCACTATCCACGATGGATTTCGATGATCGAAATCGACCATCAGAGTCGCTTTGGCTCAGTGACCCACATACCCAAAAATCAAACGCATATAATGGTTAGATTTTAGTAAATCTAAGTTTTAATGTAAAATAGAAGTTGCTAAAAAACTTACCGAAGGGGCCATCGACGTCTACAAGCGAGCACGGTGGTGCAAATCGGAGGAGAGAGATGCAATCGTCATCAGTGTTGAAGTCGGCATTGTCGTTAGAGAGGAAGCGTCAGAGGTTGTTGCTTTAACGGAAACAACAACAACTGGCACCGAAGGTAGAGAGGAAGTGTTGCATCGGCGTCGACATCGGCATCTGAGAGGGCGATGGTGTCACCGTGCCAAAGAGTCGAAGACGATGGGGAAGGGAGAAGGCCAAGCAAACGGAAGGATTGGTTCAGTCCTTCCGCCTTCTAACTTCTAGGTCTTCTCTCTTTTGTGTTTGTGTGGCATTTTTTCACTTTTGCTTTTATAGTAAACCCAAAACGGCATCGTTTTGTAAGTTTGGTTCGGTTTGGTTATTTCGATTATTTCAAGCAAAAAACCGAACCAAACACTAAAAACCAAACTTTTCAAAAAATTTAACCGAACCAAAATTTTGAAAAAAAATAACCGAACCGAACCAATCGAACTTGTCAATTCGGTTCGATTACTTCGGTTTAACCAAAGTTGTGCTCACCCCTATGCTTCTGCACTATATGCATGAAAGAGATTTTGGGTGAAAAAAAGATGGCCATGCATGACATGTAAATGGAATGTGTTCTTTGTCATCATTTATTCTGTGTTTTATGCTGCACTCTGACAGCTAAAAGAGATGGCTTATAGTATGTCTGTCAAAGCAAAAAAGGGCATATCACTAAGTCCGATATCCATCCAGTTGAACAAGTCTCAAACCAGATTCTCAAAACATAAACATTTATGACTCTCCATTCTTTCCAGGTCAAACCTTAAAGTGGGCACATGTTCATTTTAATATTGTAGGGGCTCCCTGATATGTCCACCCTTCTTGTTGCAATCTCCATTGGCAGTCCCAGGATTTTCATCAAAGGAACCTAACTAAATTTTCCTAAGTTTTGGAGGCATCAAAGTAAAAAATTTCAATTTTTGAGGAGGCCAATAGCCCAATACATGGTTTCTCATAGAAAATCCCCAGAACAGAAAAAAAATAAATAAATAAACGTCTTTTTTCTTATGGAGGGGGAGTTGCATGACCCCCTATATTCCCCTGTTAAAAGGGAAAAAACAAAAAGAAAAAGAAAGTATTTTCGATTCTTCTTTTTTTGTGGAACAGGAGTGCATGACCCCCCATCCATCCTCTGTTAGTTAAGCCAGTTCCTATTTCGGTTTCTTTAGTCAATAGCTTCAGATCTAAGAAAGCTTTGTTTCACACACACATGCACAATTAAATTAACAAAGATGACATAGACCTTGACCGTGTCAACCATTCTTTGCCAAGCCAGTGCAGAGGAAGTAGCTCCTGAAATAAGCAGAAATATGTTAATAATTGTAGCCGACCCCACATAGTGGGATAAAGGCTAGATATGCTGTTGTTGTTAACAGGAAAAGAGGAAGAAGATGATTCACACAATGATGGAAAAACAATGCAAAATAAACATTTATATTACCACATGAAGGATCTTGGTGGTAAGCATGTTCTAATGCAAAAAAAGGATCCTTGTATTGAGACGATTCATCAAGAACTGCAATGTACCAAAAAGGACTAATGAGATGCCCGCATATATTGCTTCACATGGCATACAAATTTTTCTCTATATTGCTGTTGGGGTTCTGTATATTAAAAGGGGCAATAACTATCATCACCAAGTAAATCCCATCAGGTTTGAGCCCCCCCAACCCTAACAATCAAGAGAATAATCTACCACCTTAGCTTGCTGGATCAGAAATAAAGTTGAGTAAAATGGTACACACCTCTTTTACAGCTAGTCCATTCATTTCTCAAAGTGTCTGGAATATAGTCAAACCAGCACCCATCAAGTTCTTCCCAAAGACTTTTACAGGACTGCTCATAAGACATCTGAAAACAGAAACTAGGAAAAAGTAAAACTTCAGATGAAAGTTGAAATTCTTATAAATAATATGCTGCGGAGAAATAAAGCATTTATGTTTCCTTGTATAGGAACGTAAATAGATCTGGGGCAACTAGTAAGAATTATGATGCCTTTGTGATTTCTACACTGATATTTTCCTGCCTGCAAGAAACCAGCTCTTACATATATTTTAAGGCTTCTTGTTTAAGCTATTTGCTTCTAGAAAAGCATGACATCCATATCAAATTGTTAGAAGCAATTAGACAAGCATATCTTCTAATTATCCTATTGTAGGATAAGAAAGGATAGGAGTTGACAAGGACCAAAATTTTATTTTCATTTATTTGAAATGACAATAACATTTTCCACTTCTGGTGCTAATGCAAACACCAGTGCAAGGATGATAAGTCCAATATTCCCACGAAAGTTCGTAAATCACATCAGGATTCACTAAATCAATTCATATCATTACAAAACAATGAGTTGTTTTGAGACCAATTAGGAACTTCTATTAAGAGCTATAATTCTGGATACCCTTTGAATTGGTTCACTATTAGTGTTGGTTGATGAATTATTTTTGATAATTTTGTAAACCTTTTCAAGTTGGAAGCTTATGAAACATTTGGATTGTGTATCTAGCAAATTATATGTTGTATCATACAAAGTAAAGAGGTGTACAGATTTCATATATGTTCAATTAATTATATTAGTTAACTTCAATAAACATATATACAGGCTTTTCTTTCCTACCACTTTTGCACATTACTAAAATTCCTTATTGTCCCGTGTACCAAAAATGCCTCCCAAGATTTTTCCTTTTCAAACCAAACCAAAACACTGAGATAATTTATGATTTTTAGCATATCAAGGAGCATCTAAAGTGGTTTCTAGAAGCATTTGAAGTATTAAGAAAGGCTTTATAGTAGTCTTTTTGTTTTCCAATATAGCATTTATAGCATTAATTCTCTAGGAGTCTTTTTGTATTCCCAAGCTGTTGTAAATGCCTTGATTAGCCTTTATGGTTGTTTGACTCTATGTAAAGAGAAAAGAAATGAGAAGTCATATCAGATTTAGTTAAAAAAAAAAAAAGTTGCAACTCTACAATATTATCTAGCATTTATGGTTCTCTCAAAAGTTTTATTTTTAAAACCACTATACTTCCGAATGCACCAACAAATTTTGGTATTAGAGCCAACATCCCAATTTCAGTTTCAAAATGGGCTCAAATCCTCCATCTACATCAAGCACTATGTCTTCCTACTCTCAAAGCCAAGTTCCTATCTTCGAGGGTGAAAACTATAGATATTGGAGTGATCAAATGATGTTCTTCTTCATCTCTCAAGATTTTTGGGAATTGATTGAAGAGGATTATGAAGAACCACCAGCTGCAGGCTCGAATACAGCTTGGACTGAAAAGAATCAAACCCAATACAAGAAGAATACAAAGAAGAATGCCCTAGCCTTGAGATATCTAATCTACAACAAGGCGTAAGCAAGTCCATCTACCCTCGCATCTACGGTATCAAAAAGGCCAAAGTTGCTTGGGAAACATTGAAGAAGGAGTTCCAAGGTAACAACAATGTTGTTTCCATAAGGCCGTAGTCACTTTGGAAAAGTTTTGACACCTTATCCATGAAGGATTCCAAATCAATAAAGGAGTTCTTTCCCAGGGTTTCTGAGATTGTGAATCAAATCAGAGGCTATGGAGATCAGATAGACGAAAAGAAGGTTGTGGAGAAGATTCTTAGGAGTTTACCTCCTAAATTTGAGTATGCAGCAGCTGCCATCGAAGAATCCAAAGACTTATCAAACATCACTATGTTTGATCTCAGCAGTTCTTTGGAAGCACATGAAGAAAGGATCAAGAAGTCTTCAAGTCAATCCTTGGAGTAGGCTTTTCAATCTAAGGTGAATCTAAAAAGGAAGGATCAAGAGAAGAAGGGAGGTCAATTTCAATAGGGAAGAGTCCCAGAAAGTCAAGGCAGAGGCCATGGAAAAGGCCATGGACATGGAAGAGGCTTTCAGCCTCAAAAACAGAACAACTAAGGCCCTTATTGCATCATTTGCACAAAGACCAATCATGTAGCTGTTGATTGTTACCACAAATGCAAAAAGTGTCGAATCCCTAACCACTCTCAAAGGGATTGTTGGCATCAAAACACTGAGAAATCTGAGGCCAATTTCTCTAAGGAGAATAATGAAGAACAGGTTTTTACACCTGTTTAAGGACAGAAAGCAAGGAGGAAAAAGTATGGTTCCTAGATAGCGGGTGCAGTAATCACATGACAGGGAACAAGGAGCTCTTTGTGGAGATTGATGAGAGCGTCTTAAATTCTATCATCCTTGGAGATGGCAAGGCAGAAAGAATTAAGGGCAAAGGAGTCATTGTTGTCTGTACTAAATTAGGAGCGAAAAGGTATATTCATGATGTACTTTACGTTCCAAATTTGGCTCACAATCTCTTAAGTGTTGGACAACTTGTTCAAAAGGGTTATCAAATTCATTTTGATAACAAAGAGTGCAAGGTTATTGACAAGAAGAAGAATATGGTCATGGAAAAAATTGAAATGACCAAAAACAAGGTGTTTCCACTTGTAATGTCATATTCAAATGACATGGCTCTCAAGGGAGAAAGCATTGAGGAATCCATACTTTGTCACTTGCGGTATGGACGCCTACATCAGAGGGGACTTCAGCTTTTGCAGCAAAAGGAGATGGTGAAGGGACTTCCCCAAATTGAGCAGTAAGATCATGTCTGTGAAGGCTGTATTTTTGGGAAAATGCATCATCTTCCATTTCCAAAAACAGCATGGAGAGCCAAAGCACCGCAGGAGTTAGTACATGTTGATATATTCAACCCAACAAGAACCCCCTCTCTTGGTAATAAGAGATATTTCTTGTTGTTTGTTGATGATTATACACAGATGATTTGACTTTATTTTATCCATGCAAAATCAGATGCCTTCTCTGTATTTCTTGAGTTTATGGCTCTTGTAGAAAGGCAAAGTGGATATAAAATAAAGACTTTTGAGGACTGATCGGGGGGGGGGGGGGGGGGGGGGGAGTTCATATATCACCCGTTCATGGAGTATTGCAGGAAAGAGGGGATACAAAGGCAGCTTACAGTAAGCCGCAACCCACAGTAGAATGGAGTGGTTGAAAGAAGGAATAGAACAATCGTGGAGATGGCTAGAAGCATGCTAAAAGGAAAAGGACTGCCTAACAGCTTATGGGCTGAAGCTGTGTACACAACAACTTATATCTTGAATCGTTCCCCTACAAAATCAGTCTGGAATAAAACTCCCTATGAAGCATGGAGTGGGAGAAAACCAAATGTAAGTAATTTGAAAGTATTTGGCTGCCCTGCTTATTCCTTGAATAAATCTCCTAACAAGGATAAGTTTGATGAAAAAAGGAGAAAAGTTGTTATTTGTTGGATATAGTGATGAATCCAAGGGATATAGATTGTTAAATCCCCAAACTAACAAGTTAACTGTTGCAAGAGATGTTATATTTGATGAAATGGCAATGTGGCAATGGAGTTCCAGCTCTCAAAACTCAATTAAAGTGACCGACTCTGGTCCTGCAGAAAGTACAGAGACTGAAGAGGCAGATCAGACACAAAATCCAGCAAATACAGAAGTTGGAAGTGCTTCTGGAAGACAGGTTTCAGGTTCTGGAGCCACAAGTTCAGTAGAATCTTCATCTCCAGCCTCTAATTTAAGAAGATCATGTAGAATTAGAAGACCTCCTGAAAGGTATGGCGATTTCAGGAGTTATTCAGACAATGAAAATGCAAAATTTGCTATTTTTTCTTGTGAGCCCCAGAAATTCGAAGAAACAGTAAAGAAGACAAGTGGCTGAAGGGAATGGATGAAGAGATTGCAATAATAGAAAAGAATAGAACATGGGAGTTGGTTGACCTTCCTAAAGGAAAGGAAGTGATTGGATTGAAATGGGTCTTTAAGACCAAGTATAATGAAGATGGAAGCATGCAGAAAAATAAAGCAAGACTTGTTGCAAAAGGGTATGTCCAGCAGCCCAGTGTGGATTTTAATGAAACTTTTGCACCAGTGGGACGCGTTGAAACTATCAGAATGGTACTGGCCATAGCAGCCCAATTAGAGTTGTAGGTTTATCAGCTGGATGTGAAGTCACCTTTCCTTAATGGAGAGCTTGAAGAGGAAGTCTATGTGGGGCAACCTCCAAGTTATGAGCTGAAGGGTAAAGAAGAAAAAGTTACAGGTTGAGGAAGGCTTTATATGGCCTTAAACAAGCTCCTAGAGCTTGGAACAGCAAGCTAGATTCCTCTTTTCAGCAAAGTGGTTTCCATAGAAGTCCGAATGAACCATCACTTTATGTGAAATGGAGTGGACAGAATTTTATGGTGATATGTTTATATGTAGATGATCTGATCTACATGGGAAATAACCTGAAGTTACTCGCTGATTTTAAGCAGTCAGTCAATGATGCATGAATTCGAAATGACTGACTTGGGTGTTATGAAGTATTTTCTTGGCATACAGGTGAAGCAAGGAAAAGGGGAAATTTTCATCTCCCAAGAAAAATACACCCTTGATATTCTGAGAAAGTTTCAAATGCTGAATTCGAAATCTGTATCCACTCCTATGGCATTCAATGAGAATGCTGAAGGTTGATGATGGGTCCAAGAAGGTAGATGAAGGGTTGTATAGAAGTTTGATTGGTTCCTTGTTATATTTGACCCACACTAGACCAGATATTATGCAGGCCGTAAGTATGCTATCCAGATTCATGAGTAGCCCGAGCATATTGCATTATTCTGTAGCAAAAAGGGTGCTGAGATATCTTAATGGAACCAGGAAATTTAGACTCAGGTATAATAAAGAATCAGAGTATTTTTTGAATGGATTCACTAACAGTGACTAGGCAAGATCCTTGGAAGATAAAAAGAGCACTTCGGCTTTTGTGTTTCTCTTGGGAAGTAACATTATTTCATGGAGTTCAAGGAAGCAACAAACTGTTACATTATCATCAGTAGAGGCCAAGTATACTGCAGCTATAGAAGCAGCTTGTGAAGCTATTTGGTTGAGAAAGTTGCTTGCTGACCTAGGCCAGAAGCAAGAGGTGCCTACAGTAATTTGTTGTGATAATATGTATACTATTGCTATGACAAAAAATCATGTTTTTCATGCCAGGACTAAGCATATTGAACTTACACATCACTACATTCGAGATTTAGTATAGAAGGGTTAAATTCAACTGAAGTTTGTGAGTACAAATGAGTAGCTAGCAGACATGCTCACCAAGGCAATCAGTTCAGAAAAGTTCGAGAAGTTCAAAGCTCAATTGAAAATCATAAATTAAGAGGGCAATTTGTAAGATAATTTATGATTTTCAGCATATCAAGGAGCATCTAAAGTGGTTTCTAGAAGCATTTAAATACATAGCATTTGAAGTATTAAGACAGGCTTTATAGTACTCTTTTTGTTTTCCAATATAACATTTATAGCATTAATTCTCTAGAAGTCTTTTTGTATTCCCAAGCTGTTGTAAATGCCTTGATCAGCCTTTATGGTTGTTTGGCTCTATATAAAGAGAAAAGAAATGGGAAGCCATATCAGATTTAGTGAAAAAAAAAAACTGCAACTCTGCAATATTATCTAGCATTTGTGGTTCTCTCAAAAGTTTTATTTTTAAAACCACTATACTTCCGCATGCACCAACAAACACCATATTCAAATGAAATTTTGATTTTTAGGAAGAATAGAGAAAATTGGGTCATGCATTCTCTGTTCAACAAAAGTTACAGAACAAATTAAAAAAAATTCATATTAAGTCAGAACAAATAAATTTTCTTGTCATCACAACCATAATGTTGACATTAGGAGAAAATAAGCATGACATGACATTTCAGCAGCCAACTCATCTGAAATTTGAGCTGGTATAGAGCATTTCCAGTAATTATTTGGTCTACAATAGGAAGTACAATATTTCATATTTGGATTTTAAATTAATTTTCTTACGCTTAGGATCTTACAATTTTTCTTGCAGTTTATTTTCCAGTAAACATCTGATGGTGCTACCAGAACTTTGATAGGATCCTCACAAGAAATTGATAAAATCTCACAATGAACGTTAAGAATCTCTGATTACAAGCTAAGAACAGAAAAAAAGAAAACAATATAGGCCTATTTGAGAGGGTCTTCTCTCCCAAAACTTCTTCAAATTTCTCTAACTACTTCTCTCTCCTTTTTCACATGTTTTTATACCTCCTCGGCTCCCCTCAATCCGTTGCAACCATGTGGGTTGTTATTCTCTCCCAACCGAATTTGACCCTTCTGCCCTCGTGTCCTATTCCTTGGCTGCCCCTGCCTCTCCCTTCTTTCTTTTTTTTTTTACACCTCTAATAAAACTTACGAAGCAAGGGCTCTAACATTACTCCCGCCCACAAGATTCACCTTGTCCTCAAGGTGAAACTCAGGAAATTGATGCAGTAACGGATTGTATGGTTCCCAATCCCAAGTGGCCGCTGGGGGGGGGGGGGAGAACCACTTCCATTGAATAAGAACGTTGAGGCTCCTCAAGTTATCTCCCATGCCCGACTTTACCCCTAGTAGGAATTTTGGTTTCAGCTCTACAGTTAGCTGGTTAGGGATAGTGGTGGCCTCCTACACTGCTCCTTCAGCCTTTCAAAGTTGGAAGATGCGAATTACGGGGTGAATTGCACCGGAGGGTGGTAGAGACTGCTTGTATGCCAGCCTCCCAATCCTTTCCTCCACCTCGTTGATGATCTCCACCATGTCGCAAACAATAAGTTTCCCCTCTAGGCTGAGAATTTGGTCAACCTCAGCAACCATGACCATCAAGTGGCATCTCTTTTTAACTTTGGAGAAGAGATGGTCTCGTTCATAAACTATAGATAGTGTATCTAGAAAGCCTATTGGCACCATAATCATGATCCACACCTTCAAGTTTCTTAAAGCAACAACCAATCCTCCATAGATAACTTTCATGTCCATAACATTCCTAATAGATAACCCGTTTCTCCCCATTCCAGTCAAATATGATTTAATCACCACTCGTTTTTGGGGCTGATAGTCTGCAGTGAAATCTTCAGGGATTGCTTTGCCATAGACTCCAAACTGGGAACTCAACAACTAGTACGGTGGTTGTCCCACCCGTGCTGACCACTATTTTGGCCATTTAGATCCTCGTTCTGTTTTAGCAACAGGAATTTTGTGCATGCATGCTTGCAATGGCACATTCCAGGCTGCATTAGGGTCATTAGATTCTTGACAGACAGGAGGCTCATTTTGTGATCTTTCTTCATAGCACTCATTTGTAGTAGGTTTTTGATTTATAGCAATTCTCACTCCAATCACCGCATCCCTGGTTATTAATACAACTTCCCAGCACCTTGACTTTATCAGTTGTTTCATGGCTTGCCAAATCTCAACCTCATCATGAAGTTCGCCCAAATTCCCATGATCCCATCATTATTTAAGATCTTTGGATCTATACCATTGAGCTCCACAACAGAATGCAAATTGAGCCCTTTACTTCTAGAACATGCTGCCCTTCCACCATCATGACCTGCTTGGACGAGGCACCGACCCCCTCATAATGGTGATAATACATGGGGGGCCCTCCATTATCAACCAACCCCATGTGAAATCTCTGAGAAATCAGGCTAAGAATCCAACCAGCTTCCCAGACAACATAGACCGTTGATGGTGCCCTAATCATCGGTAAGATGCTCTCCTTGGATGTCACCGGATCGGCAGTCCTCGGCATTTTAAATAAACCAGTTGTTGGCTGCCCTTTTGCCTCACCGATGAACTCCCCAACACCATCGTCATTGACAGCCATTTTGCTTCTCGACACCAAGTTCTACTCAACCGCCAATCCCCCTTCAATATGCCAAGGGACCTTACATCGTGCACAGTGGACAACATCAAAGACTACCAGAAAACTAAAGTCTCTTAGTGCCCATTACTGCTAATATAGCAGGCATTCCCTTTTCAAGCGCAAACTGAACCTGCATTTCATGTTCATCTTTTGGGGCAAATGACATGGTCAAAACATCTCTTTCAAACAAAAAGCCTCCAAAGCTAGCAACTCCACATCCGACATCTAATGCAACATGGGTTCGTTTTCCCCAGGCAATATTAGGGACGACCTTGTTTAAAGCCTTGTAGTCCACGTAAATTTGCCACCCACCATCCTTCCCTTTTACCTTCATCGTCTATGGTGGAGTTAGGCCTACCATGGAATTCAGCAACAATTCCACCATCTCACCCTCCTTAATCGTGTCCCCCAGTTTGTCTGACTTCTCCATCGTGCCTTCCTGCGTGGATACTAACCGATTCCTCAGTAGCCCCCTTAGCTCTTCCCAGCTTCTCACTCTTCGTCTCCGTTGCTCCCACTAGAACCATGAAAGTGCAGCACCCTCCAAACACAATGTTGTTGTGTCCATCTTCTCCTCGTCAGTCAGCCCATTCACCGCAAAGTACCTATTGGCTAGGAATATCCAACCGTCAAGATCTTCGCCTTCAAGGAGGGGCATCTCCAACTGTCGCCCTCGGATCTCCGACCACCAACCCCCCTTTAAACCCCCTGCTTCAGCTCGCTGCACTTCTATTTCTGGAGGCTAGTGTAACGGCCCACCTCCTGGAACTCCCGCTAGGAAAGGAGATCTATGAGAGAGTCATTAAAGGTTAGGTACATAACATATTCCAATAAGAGCCAACCACATAAACAATATAGTCAAATTCACTTCACTATGAAGATCAACATCCTCTCACGCACTGGGCTTACCCCAGGCGACATCAAGGGTCATAACCTTACATGCAAAGATTGCCTTGGGCGAACATTGACCACATGCACTAGATCACTCCAGGCAAGCATCATAACCAATAGCTCACACGCACTGACCATCTCAGGCGAGTATCACAAGCCATATCTCACACGCACCAGTCACTCTGGCCAAGTATCACATGCACTCAGGCAAGCATCAAGTCTCACATACACTGAATACTATCAAACAACTTTATCATATCATCATAAGGACTAACGTCCTACCACGTCAGAATCACCCCGGGAGAGTATCATGAGCCGTAGCTCCACACGTACTGGTTGGTATGTTAGGTTGTTCTTTAGTTTCTCGTGGGCACCCGGTCATACTAGATACCAAGATATGCAGTAGCACCACCATATGAGATACACGGACAAACCGTCGTATAAGGTATGCGGATTCACCGCCAATGGACAAACTACCATAGAAGATTCTCATATACGTGGACACATCGCCCTTGGGTGCTCATGCACCTGCCCATGAACGACAATACATACTTAGGGTCAAATGAAAATCCTTTACGCCCACACTAACCAAATTACTCAATAATTCTCGTTCATAACCTCAACCTTGCAATTCTTGTATATCTCATCACTTATCATCACCCTATTCCTCGACATGTTTACACCCAAATAGTGTAGCAATAAAACTCGTGGAACATGAGCACAGCACACCGCTCGAGGCATAATGAAAGAGTGGTAGAACCTGTACCAAGCAATACACACACATCAAGCCATAGGGAAAGATAATACCTTAAATGATGTCATCTCCTTGCTCAATCTCTACGGCTGTCAGAGCAACCACTCTCCCTAGGGCTTGGGGTCCATCAGTAGCAGCTGAACGCTGGCCCTAAGACAAAGCTAGTTGACCACCCTGAATGCTAAGCGTTGTAGCCCTTTGTCCATCTCCTTGTCCCTGACCACCCAATCTCGGTCCACCCCGTTGAGGAGGAAAAGTACATATGTGGGCTTTGTGGCCCCTTCGACCACACTGGTAGCAAATCAAATCCCTAGCTGAAGTCATCACTACACCCTGTGGGCAATCTTTTCGGACATGCCCAGCTAGTCCACACAAGAAACATACTCCCCTTTTTGCAAAGCGGCAAGGGTCTCTGTGCCTTTTACCACAAATTTTACACACCAGGATTTCTGGGGGATTCCTCATCATCCCTATGTCCCATCTTTCTTTCCTGTCATCACTGTGCCCCTATGAAGATCTTGCCCCTTCCAACGATGGCAGTCCTACTCCCATTTCAAGCCTATCCCGTTCAATAGCATACGTTCTCTGCACGATAGTGGGATAGTCCATAATCCAAGCACCTGCCAGAGTATGCTGAATTTCAGCACGTAAACTCCGTTGAAACTTTGCCGCTTTGTTGGCTTCCAAAGACACGAACTCTGGGGAAAATCTAGCCAAGGAAGTAAACTTTGCTTCATATTCGGCTACAGTCTTGTTACCTTGCTTCAGTTCAATGAACTCATATACTTTCTGCTCTCGCATCCACCCAAGAAAATAATTATCATTAAATGCCTCTTGGAACTCGGCCCATGTTGGTTCTCTACGCATAAATCTCTGTCTGACCAACTCCCACCATCTCTATTTCCTCCTGAAGTTGGAACATTCCTTACCTCGTGTTGTATCGGGTTTTGTCCCCTCTGATTAGCAGTAAGCTCTTCTATTGCTCTTATCATATTCGCTAAGGTTCCCCGCACCTCATTTATTTCCTAGCGCCACTCCCCTCCAAGCTCCCTTGGAGATCCAGATACGTCCATAGGCCTTGGTTGACCACGGCCATGACTTCAAGTCAACAGCCTTCCTCTACCCGCACCCATTGTCCTGCACCACAAGATAACTTTAGAATTTAATCCATACTTAACCCCACTATGGACTACTAAACATAGCCCTAACTCTACTCGACTTCCCTATGTATACAGAGTCTCATCTCATGTACCTGAAAAGCAACGAACAACCCATAAAACATCCAAAATACATGCAAGCAACACCAAATTATTGCATGTAGCTACACCCAAACAATAACATGCCATTACTTTTAGAAATACAGGGTGAATCAAGTCCCCGTTTAGATGTTAGGCACGGTTTATAAAAAATATAAGAAAAACGACACGAATTGCAACCAACCAAGTTTGTACAAAACCTTCTTCCAACGAAGGGTTTTATGGAAACTTAACCCAAAAACAGTTAACTCAAGAATCACAAAGGAAGAAGAGATAGAACAAGAACTCGCCTCAATGGTTAAATGAATCCAATGACGAAGACAAACCACAAACCGAGCTCACGAAACTGGCAAGACGCCTTCTACTTCATCAACAAATCTCCTCTTTAGCATCAACAAGATGGGGATGAAGGAGGAGAGTCGGTGGAGCAAAAAGAAGAAGGATCGGGAGGAGGATGAAATTGGAGAAAATGATACGCAAAGCTATATATATATATATACTTCTCCCCTTTGTCCCATTTGCCTTTGCACTTGCAACTATTTACATGGTTGCCACTCCCTTTTCTCCTCCTTTAATTTAAATGGAAAAGCTTATACATATATACACACTCACACACACACACACGCCTGCCCCCATTTCTCCTTAAATCCCAAGGCTCAATTCTTGACTTTTCCACACCTTTTCACTCCCTTTGACTTGGAACATTCAACCCGCATGTATTTCATTTCATTTTTCACTTTTCACAACACTTAGAATATTTTTAACCTTCTAAATCAATTTTATCAACATATAGCACACACCCACCAAGGCTAACATACTCTAGAAAGGTGGTCTCCCAACTCCTCTTTGTTCTTCCTCTTCCCATTCCTACTCTTCCCATCTCATTCTCATCCAAGCGAATTGTTCCAACAAGCTCACTACATTCTTCTCCACCGATTGAACCTCACCCCTCAAGGCATCAACTCCTCGTTGCATGACTTCCATCCTCCCTTCCAATTCACCTATTCGGTCCGTCAGCTTCACCATTAGGATCGGTGATGCTCTGATACCAAATTGATAGGATCCTCACAAGAAATTGATAAAATCTCACAATCAACGTTAAGAATCCCCAATTACAAGCTAAGAACAGAAAAAAAAAAAAAAAAAACAATATAGGCCTATTCGAGAGGGCCTTCTCTCCCAAAACTTTTTCAAAATTCTCTAACTACTTCTCTCTCCTTTTTCACCTGTTTTTATACCTCCTCGGTTCCCCTCAGTCCGTTGCAACCATGTGGGTTGTTATTCTCTCCAACCGAATTTGACCCTTCTACCCTCATGTCCTATTCCTTGGCTCCCCCTGCCTCCCGGCCCTCTCCCTTTTTTTTTTTTAACGCCTCTGGTAAAACTTACGAATTAGGGGCTCTAACAAACTTCTTCATGTAAATTAAGTAAATTCATTATATTATTAACAAATGCAATGCAACAAAAACAAGCAATAGATCATGATCACATGGCCTAAAGTATTTCAATTACTAGAGATTGTGACAAAAGCATCCCTTCCATTCTATCAAAGTCCGTGCATGGCATACCATAGAGTTCTTTCTCACAAATTAAATTTATTGGTTAAAGATTACAATTAACCATATTATAGTACTTGTGGATTATAGCAAACTGCCTAATTAGCAATTCCAAGGACTACACGAGACTTAACTGCAGCTCACATACATGGATCCCACCATGCAAAAACTGGTAAGTGAAATAAGGTATTGAGAACTCTAGATGGTCCAGGGAAACTACATCAGTATTGATATTCAAAATGCTTTCTGTAAGAAGATTTTTGTTCATTATATTTACTAGACAACATTAAATCAGTTGAACTCTTACATTGAAGATGGATATATCATGATTATCAAGTTTCTTTTCCTTAAAAACCAGTAGCTTCCGCAAGAACCACCCAATATGCCATTGAATTACCACCGAGGATGGTGATTGACTCGCTAAAACCTTCAATAATACATGTATTATCTGAAATAGAATAGGAAGTTCATCACTGATCAATAATGTGAGATTAAAGACAGGATATAATAGGTTGTGCTTTAAGAAAAAATTAGAGCTACAATTAATATTTCAGAATGAGTACTATGAAACCAGATACAAATAATCAAATGTAGCGATAATGATCATGGACAATGAAAATTAAACAACATATATCCCCCAGTCCATATACCTGAGATAAATGTTTGACAAATATTCTACCTCCAAAGTCCTGTGAATTTGGTAAGTCGTGTCTCTGCACATGAACAGATCAAGGTCACATCATTAATGCTAGAAACTCCACGAAGTTGTCATTCCTTATTACATGAAGGCACAACTGACACATAATTCTTCAAAAAGAAAAAACATTGGTTATAAGTTTTGCAATTAGACATGCAAGAGTCCGTGGCAACTAAAGATTTGGAGAAAAAGCTAAGTCATCAAAAGAATGTCAATCATTGAACGTGGAACACGCAGAATTCATGATACAGTCAAGAAGATAGACCCATAACATAATAAACGAAGTTAACAATTTTATGTGATCAGGAGTCTTCGATATTATATTGATGCATTTTTTAATTTCATTTGGAACTTTAGAATTCAAATGGTATTGATTACCAGATCCAGTAGGATTAGTTTTCAAAGAGTTCCATATGTTTTGAGAGTCCCATCAAGGTTATATAACTTATTCATCCGAAATAATGAGTCTGAAGTGACTCCCTCGCTCCCCTCTCTCGCCCCATGATGGAGAACCTAAATATAGGGATGGGAAAATCTACTGGCATAAATTTAGGAATTAGCAAATTAGTATTACCGTATTCTATTTCCTAACAGTTTTTTTTTCTTTAATTTTAATTATTTCCTCTTCCTAAATAGAGGGTATGTTGGCACCTTTTACAAACCTCTATTATTGTATTCTGAATGTGTTCTTTGATTATTGAATTCATAAAAGATATACTTGAACCTTCTTCTCAGTGTTCATGATTGTGTAACTAGTCCTACATCAATTGGTAGTAGAGCAGACTTCAATCCTTAGCTCAAGTCCAAATCAAAACCTAAACTTCTCTTCTTTACCTTTTCAACCAAAGATGATCAACAGTTGTCTCTCCCATTCAACCCTAATCTCCTCTTTATTCACCATTCACCCATGATAAAAAGAACAAAACAAAAACAACAACAATGATGACAACATATCGGGCCTCTAGATGTAGTCAACTACATGGATTCTAGTTTGCCAATCATCCCTATCTATGATTGTATCTTTTGTAAGGCCATTATAATACATATCATGCCTAAGAGTTTCCACCAAGTTTTCTTTATCTTTCTCTACCTTTTTTGCTAAAAACTTCTTCCATTCCATGCATTCTCCTAATAGAGCATCTATATGGGTCTTCTTCTCACATGACCAATCCATCTTAATCATACCCTATGCATCTTATCTTCAATAGGTTCCACTCTAACCTTATACCATATAACCTCATTCTAATCTTATCCTTTCATGCATGGTCACACAAATAGCATCCTCATCTCTGTTTACACCCTAAGTATGCACATGTTAGTGCTTTACTATCCAACATTTTGCTTCATACAATAGAGCTGGTCTCATAACCATTAGATAAAAATTTCCTTTTAGATTTCATAGGATTTTACTGTCGCATAAAACATCAAATGCATTTTCACATTTTAACAATCTTACCTTCCCTCTTCTCCACTATGTTTCTCTTGCTCTGTAGTTTACCCCATCTACTTTTCTCCAATTATTCATGTCTGTCTCTATGGTTCTCTAGTCCATCCCTTTTTGTTCTTCTTCTCTTTCATTTATCTTCTTCCATCCCTTTGTCAGCATTACTTTTTTCTGTTTCTTTTCATTCTCTATCTGTTTGTTGTTTTCTCTATTCAGCCACATCTACTTCTTTCTCTACCTCCTCTGTGGCTCCTCTATAGTCTCTTATTCTTCTTCTGCTAGAACTGTAGTGATCTCTTTCTGTATCTTCTTCCTATGCTCTTTTTCTGGTGAGCTTTTTTCTTTTCACCCCTTCTTCTACAGACTCTTCAACCTACACCAACTCATTACATAATTTATTTCAGTTAAGTGCATTTACCCCCTATAGACATGATGCTGTTATAAGTTATTCAGAATCATTAGTTTGATGTCAAATTCATTGAGAAAATGAGAAAGGACGCACATATAATTATAGATTCTAGATAGAGATTAGGTAGCAACATGACAATAATCCATTCAGATGATAAGTTAACATGAGAATTGATACTCACTATCACATTCTGTATCCTGATTTTTGTTTGATAAAATCCTATCAATCCAGCTAACCGATAATCAAGATCTGCAAACAAGCAAACGTATAAATATATATATATATATATTGAATTGAAAATACATCAGGAAGCCACATCTCAGATACAATTAAATTAAAGGATCCAAGTGCCCAAATTGGGCCTAGAACCAGGCATGCATATCATAACTCCCCAATGTCATATCTCTTGGACATTGGTATCATCATCAACTGCACCTTGTACTAACCAAGTTAGGGCTGGTGCCATTGGACATTGGTATACAACTGAAAAATAGACAAGTCCATGTACCACAGGTTATATTCTACATAACAAACAGAAGTAAAAACATCACATACCTTTACTTTCAGCTAAAATAAGCAACAACATGAGAGAAGCCAGAATAAGACATTGATTTTCGGAGAAAATGTACTGAAGTATTCCAACCCTGCACAAGAAAGGGACTTCTGACAAGTTGAATACATGCAGGAATCCTGAATATACCCATAACTAGGTTATAGGCATAATAGATACTTATTCAAGATGCACTGATATGCCGTATGTCATGCATGCCAGTCACCTCATATTAACAGAGAGAGAATGTAACAACTGATCACCCAGGGCACCCCCAAGAATGATAATAACGTATTTAACTAGTAATACTAGGTGATAACAGGTATCGATACATATATAATGAATGCATCCCTCCAAATCAATCCATGTCAAAAACAATTTCAACAAGAAAAGAGAAGTATCAATAAATTGGCAAACTCAATGAATAATACTTCTGATGCTTCCACCTTGCAAACTAGAATGTAAGTTTGCAATAAGCTTTAGTATAAGGCAAGAAGCTCAAATTTGGACATGGGTAATGCAACATGGACTTGCCATCTGGTTGATACTTCAAGAAGTGCAAAATATGGCACAGTAGGGACAGGAGAACAAATAGATATGCAATTTTATATGCACATTCATTTTCTACATTATGAATAAATTTCATTTTAATAGGTCAAAATGGAAAGAAAAACATGCTTTTTCCAAATTCTACATACTGGAAAATAAATGTGAACAGAAATGCTAATACATGTGTTAAAAAGTTATATCCATAAAATAAATTGGAAATTACAGGTTTTGTAATATATGTCCAAGGATGAGGGCTTAGTAGATATTACTCTCCATCTTTTGTATCATATTATCAATCTTAACTTACTTCACTCAAACTTGTAATATGTTTCATTTGTTTCGAAGCAATTGGCACATACCCATATCATATTCTCTTGTGAAAGATAAATAAAGTAATAGGAAGCTTTTGAACATATTCCTGACATGAGTTTGGGAGAGATGGGCATCAATATTTGATAAGGAACAGCATCTCATTCAATCTTTCATGCCAATTCAGGTCTACTCAGATGTTATTTATAATAAATGAGTTCAAAACATTTATCCAAATAAAAAGAATAAGATTCTTCTATCAATAAAAATCAGGATAATTTCAAAAAAAAAAAAAAACATAAGAAAGCATAGGAATTCCAAAAGCAATTTCAAAATGAAAGTCATATGGTGAAAACTATGCCCTAATAGCAGGTAAACATGACTCTCTACTAAGATGTCATCTCAAGAAATGAGTTCAAAATATTCATCCAAACAAAGAAAGATATTCTTCTAACAAATTGAAAAATAAATAAAAAGTGATACTGGAGATGGGAACAGTGACATTTTAAAAGAGGAAGAGACATGGAAAGTTCAAAGAAAATAGGAAAGCATAGAAAATTCCAAAAACAATTTCCAACTGTGCCACGAAAGAGGATCAACACAACAAACATACCAACAAGACCAATTTCAAAACAACCAAAAAAAAAGACATAAGAAGAGCCACAAATCTTTCTTTTGGCATATCATCACAAGGAAAGCTTCCAAAATGAGAGTCACAGGACAGGTACTCAAATAACTCCCAAAGAAGAATAATTTTAAAAAACATAGAAAAGCATAGGAACTTCAAAAAAAAAAAAAATTCAAATGAAGAGTGAGTTGGTGCCACCTCTTCCTCAAAATAGGTAAATATGATGAACCAATAGGATGCTACCAAAATGGCTTTGGAATGAACAATTACAAAAAAGCATAGGAAGAGCCACAGACCTTCCCTTTGGCATATCATCAAAAGGAAAGCTTCCAAAATGAGAGTCAAATGACAGGTACTCAGATAAACACCCGATGTGATGATTTATTTTGAAGTTTCCAGCACACTCTGGCTCAAGATAAACAACATCGTCCAAAGGGTTGGAAAAAGAACTGGATTGAGTTGTTCCATCATTTGTGACCTCTTTAGTAGCATCTTCCGTGCTTGCAAATACATCAGCATATAGAATAGCACTAGCCACGAAATTGACCATATTTTCTCCATGGACAACTTGAAGAAGGCAGCCAACTACACACAGAGAAGTGAGAGAAGATATACATGTGCCCTGGAAAAGGAAATGGAGGGACATGTTAAAACTAACTCAAGTTCATAAAATTAAAAATCCATTCCCTGTTAAGCAACCACTGCTAGGCCCCATCAAGCACTGGCTAAGAAACCTTCCAACCAAACTACTGGACAGTTAAACTATTTCCACCAACACAGAATTCATATAGTTAATAAGCTTTTTAGCTTTCAGGGAGAGTAGGTGGCTGTGTAGATAAACATACAACTTTAAGAGGGATGAAGAGGATGGAAAATCAAGATAAATTTTCAGAAATATATTCTCACATAGTGGGAGTTGAACAGTAAGGTCCCTACCAAATAACATAGAGTCAGCAGTACGAATCCTCTTGGCATTACTCAACTTCTGGTTCTAGTGGGTAGGTTAGGGGTGCAAGGAGATTAGACCCATCAAAGGTAGGGATACACCCTGGTGATGAAGCGAAAGAGGGAAAATCAGAAATAAATGCTCAGGGCAAGGGTCATTTAAGTCTGTCTTCCACTAAATGCTTCACAAATACTGCTTAGCAATTGCAAAATAAACACATATCTAAGACTAGCATTCCACCTTTAGTTAGTATGGCATAGGTGTGCAAATAAACACTGTGGAACTTGAAAGTAATAAATCACTGTCCTAACCTTAAATTTTAGGTTATCAAAAAAAAAAAAAAAACCTTCAATTTTGAAGACATGCTATTAGATGTTTCTTTTCAAAAGTTCAAATTTCATCAAAGTGAGACAAGAATAGAGTGCACCATCTCAGAAAACTTATCATACAGCTATCTCAAAGAGAAAAAAAAAAAAGTAAGAACCTTATCAAGCTTCAACAATTACAAATATTGGTTTTGGGGAGGGGAAAATACAAACAGCCTCAAAATGAAGAATATCTCACATTATTCTGGTCTAACTGCAACAATTGAAGTAACATAGGAAAGACCAATAAGCTAAAAACACTTTGGGTAACAATTTTGGTCAACCGAGAGTCACCAACGGAAAGGATATCATTAAGGTAGTAGAGATCATCCACAATTTTGTCAGTTTCCAAAAGAAGTTCTGTTGTCCTTCCATGGGAGCAATTCTCCCTGCATCAATATCAACCAATTTACCAAGATGAGGTGCTGCATATCACCACCAAATTGTACAACATAACTAAAAGAACAAAATTTCCAATTGAAATAACATACTCTGCAGCATGGACAAGGACATCTAAATGCCTGCATCGTGCTTCTATGCCCAGGACCAAGTCTGAGAAATACTGTGAGACTGGAGTAGTAGTTAAGAATTGATAGACCAATTCATCATTAACTGCAAAACCAAAAGGGTACTGTTGCAAGATTCCAAAATTTGAAGTTTATAATCAATAAAACAATTTTACATTATACTTGGAAAGTGATATGACAGCCATCAATAATACCATTATATATGTTGAGTATTAATGCCCGTATAGCCGTTTGAACCATCTTTTCACCATGGTTAGAAAATTTAAGTGCCTCAGTGTACAGAGGAAATGAGACTACAGTATCCTGTTGAGCAAATGGTAAGACAAATTAGTCAGAAGTGCATGAAGTCGTGCACCAAAATATGATTCGAATCATTTTGAAGTGAAAATAAGAAAATCTTATTTATGGTGAATATATAAGAACCTTCTAATACACAATATATTTCATATTCGTGTAAGTGTGGTATCTTTGCAGGAAATGTGGCAGATTTGCCATATCAGCTACTAAAAGCAACAAAAAAACAATTAATATTGCTGGTGAAATATGATTGAATTTTCCTGGATTATAACTTCACTACCAAGTTCAGTCATATTTGAACATCAATATCAAAATTAACATTTTGGCTTTTTTTGTTAAGTAAATGTAACATTTTGCATTTTAGTAGGTGATATGAATTCATGCTTTGTAACTAATTATCCCAAGTAGCCAATGAAGAATAGGGCGTGGAAATTCCTTCACTTGGATCTGTATATGTTCCTGTCTCCTAAATCAATCAATTATGTTCTGGATTTTATGCAAAAGAACAGAATGAAGTACACAGCATGACCAAGAATTACCAATATTGGCACAAGGTTCTGAAATCTTAAGTCATGAGTTACCCACTAGACACAACAATTAGTTCCTAGTCTATTTTGGGCTGTACTTTGTCAGATAAATGATTTAGGTCTCCAAAATTCCTCATTGCTTACCCATGCCTACCAGATATGACAAGGATGAGTAATTTGGGAGGAATATTTCTGGAGCTTAGTATCATAGAGAATTTATGTATTTAGCTTTAAATTAGTTATAGCATCTGAAACTGACCGTGCAATCTAAAGGAAGGGTGAGATTGTCTTCTATTCTCATCTTTGGCTAAATCATTAATAATTTAGTAATACTCAAGTCAACTGAGGCTTTTCTGAACTAATTGCATCCTTAGATAGGCCTGTTTCACCAATTCCATATAAAATAATAACAAAATTATTACTCATGAAGTCTCCTGGGATCTAGATAAGCTGCTTAATCTAAATACCAACTCATAAATATTGTTAGGCCTTAAATGTAAATAAATTTCTGTCCTCTTCACGTATGTCATGTAATCAAGTTGAACGTTCACATGAAATACTAATAGCAACATAGATGGTATTAAACCAATGACATCCTACTAGTGCATTGAACTGTAGCTATAGAGAGCTTAAAATGTAAAACTTTAAAGCTCAAAGTAGGGAAATGAAAACAAAAAAGAAAAAAAAACAAGAAATATCCACCAAAGCAATAGGCAAAATCCTTCGGTTCTCATCTAAAAATTTCAATCTGCACTTACCCTTACTTCTTGACATAGAAAATAAACCACAACACAAAAACTCATTATCATCCTATTCTGATGGAACCATATATGGAAAAGAACTCCAAAGAAGTTATAATTCAACTGCTCCTCCCTATAAACACAAACATGATCGTAAATTTCAACTGCTGTGATTTGAACAACGAAAATCAGAAAACTATAGAACCTCAGAAATCAAAATTTTGATCCATCATGCCAATCATAAAATAGAGAAAAATATATCAACCGATTCTAATGGAAACTTCACAGAGAGGTCAAGTGAGCAAGGCACCTAAAATACTAAGTTTATAAAGATGCCATCCTCCATAATGACATCAGCACTGTATGTAATGGTGCCCATCACCCACTAACCTTTGCAGTTTCAAATTGTTAGGTCAACCTCATTGATTGTCTTAGCTGCACCTATACCAAGTTGATTTTGTTCATATAATATTCAGTATTTAATGGAGAAGAAGGAAATGAACAGGAAGAAGAACAAGCAGAAAATTAAAGATACGAAAAGGGGAAAAATGGCTGTGAAAGAGGTGATTGTCTATCTCATCATATATTCATGAGTAGGTAATGGCATAAAAAGAATGCTCCCTTTGAATTTTAAAAATGGTTTGAGGATTAATCAGTTGAGAATCGAATGTTCCTGCACATAGATTTCTTTTCTTTTTTCTTTTTTCTTTTTTCTTTTTTTTTTTTATAGAAAGTGCCAATATCATTAAATGCATGGACAATACAGCCACAGATGATTCCATATATGATATCCATATTCCTGCACATAGATATCATAACCAAAGTTTAAGCAAATGCTCCCTACCCTCATCAAATGGTAATAAAAAGACAACAATAGTGAAGAACCTTAAGCTTTTTTTTTTTTTTGGATGAATGTAAAGAACCGAACCTTAACTTAAGAAATATTATATCCACTAACCCGTTTAATAATTTTTTGATGAATGTGAATAACCAAACTTAAAAAATATCATATCCACTGACCCACTTTATAATTCACAATTAGAAATTGTAGATCCATTAAACTGACAGTAAAACTAATGTTAATCCAGGACTATCTCTGAAATCAAAGAGGGCCAGAAAGATGTCTTGCAAAATAAATCATTCAAAAGTTCACATTCTTAATTATTTTTTTACCCAAGTGGTTTGTGTAATCCAACTCCTGACACTGATATTTCATTGTGAAGGCCATCACAGATCATAAGAGAATAGATTCTTATACCCATCACAAACCATAAAAGCTGTACTGGAAGGATTTAAACCAATATATGACTAGAATAAGCATTGGACCATTCATCAATTTACAATTTATAACATTTACAGGCTCCAATTTACCTCATGAACCTTCACGAGAAGACATAGAGTATCTTTGTTCAATTTGCTGCTCACTGCTCTGATTCAAGAATCAAAAAGGGCAAGAAAAGAAGAAAAAGTTAAAAAAAAAAAAAGAGCAGAAGTTAAAAAACCCAATAAACTAGGCATGTAAATGTGCAGTACAATTGATTACTAAATGACTTTAATGTGGCAGTATCAATGACCTTAAAAAACAAAACAAAACAAAACAAAAACAATAAACTAGGCAACATAAATGTACAGCATGATTGACTACTCAAAAAATTTAACATAGTGGTACTAATGAAGAAGCCTTGAGAAAGGAAGAATAACAATGACCTTAAAAAAGATACATAGTAAGGAGCCAGATCTGTCCCATCAAATTCGTACTGGTGCAATATAACACTGTTGATATAGTCATTGCTTAAACAGTAGTCTGCAGTGTTTAACTATCAACTTATCAGAAAAAGCACAAGAAAATCAAATAATTAAGAAAAAATGTACTTTCTTTGGAGGGGAAAATCAGATATAAAGTTGCTTCAAGTACATGGTGGTTTAGTTTGACATGATGAAAGCTACAATAGAAAACTTCTGGGCTGAAGCTCGCATAGAAACACTCCTGAATCTTAAGCCTATATACCCTCCCGCTCCTTGAATTGTGGAAGGAAGATACAGGTATATATGCATGCATGTGCTTAGGCACAGATACCAGAGAGATGGCAACATGCTGTGTTAAGGAGTCTAGAATGCATGTGCATAATTACAATCATGAAGTATAATATCTGACAGTTGCAAATACTTTATATACCTGAAACCCAAACAAGATACAAACTAAGAAAATATAATATTCTTCAAGGACAAAATGCTCTCCCTCAAGTCCATGCTTTTGAGTAATTACTCTACCTATCCAACATGGTATCCAATATGCACAAACAAGAGACTAATATGCCTTTGTGAAAGGAATTTGGAACAGATACTAATGCACATTCTGTTTGCCCGTGTTCAGAAATTCATATCATTATGCTGAAATACCACAGAAAAGAGTCAAGCCAAAAAGGAATAGCATCTGCACCTCCCCATGCCTGCACATGAGTGGGCACACGCAACACGCCTAACATAGATGAGAGATAAGAGAGGAACAAAGATCATCTTATATTAATTTGTCTTACAAATTGCATATTCTGAATTCATATTTTGAATAAGTATGCTCAGGTATTGAAGCAACGGTGCCTCAATTCTGCAATTTCCTCTGATCTTTAGAACGCGCACAAACTCTCCTAATACTTGATATTCCATGAAGCATCTGCAGAGTTCGAAAGAGAGAGGAAAAAAAAAATAGGCAACTTAACTCTTGAAAAGTCTGATCAATGTGAAGAAACTGCGAATAAAAAACAATAAGTTGTAGTCTAAGAATGCATACTCCAAAATAACAGGGTCATGTTTATCACCATATGTGACTATTTCCACTATGGATTGCAGTAATTCTACAACTAATTCCTGAAAGGAGAACAAGAACCAGACTTATGAGATCATGGAGAGCATAAAAAGCTCATAATGTATATCTTACAGTAGGCAGAAATTTAAAAATTTCAGCTGCAAAACCTTGTTAAGGTTGTCCACTACTTTGATCTCCCGCAATTCATTAATTATATGTCTGTAACCACAACAAGATAAATGAGCTGTCAACTGTAAAAGATATTTTAGTGAAACCCTGACGTAAACTGATCTTGAAGAAAAACATAGAAGAGTGTAGCAATGAGACTCTGGCTAATATCTAATTGCCTGAAACGATATGTTAATTTATGTTAAAGACTATAACTGAATGATTATACACATGCAGCCAGAAAGGAGAACTAGAAAATGAAAATAGGATGACTTCACATTGTAACTATAAGAAGAAAAGGTAGAAGACATGCATCAATTTCAAAACCTTTTTTTTTCTTCCCAATTATCCAGATAACTAATTAAACTCACTATCACCTAGAGGGCCTTTCTATTGCATTCTATAATGGACCACCATCTTTGCTTCATTACAGTTTGTAGTAGGCTAAATATTCATATCATGTCCACTGAATTCCTAATTTGCAAAGGAGTTCCCCTTTGCAAAAGAGGAACATTAGCAACATTTTCACGCCTCCAACTGAAATTGAACTATACAAGTTCACAGGGGATTTCAATACCCGCGTGGTGGAGTGCATTGGGTTGCTAACTCGCTATCTCAAGGTACATTAGCATCGAACAGTAGCTTGCAAGGTTCTTGTCTTTTTATTGCCCTTTTCACAAAGAAAATTCGTCTAGTGTAATGAACTCATCATTACTGTAATCTCATGAAGATCCAAAACCGGAGGACCGCAAAACAAGAAGGAAGATCAGAACTATATCAAGTAATTCTCACAAAACGAACAGCAAATTAACTTGCATAAATTGAGAACTCACTTGAAGTGCTGGAGAGAGAAGCGATCGACGGATCGCCAGAGCGCGCGCCACATGATGAATAAATTCAATTCACTTATGGAAAGATGCGAAACCCTAGTAAGATAGACGGACTAAGGGAAAGTTGAAGATCAATGGAGCGACAGAGAAAAAGAGAGATTGGGTGTGAATTGTCGGTTGCGGGTATTCCTTCCTGGAAATGCCCGCGGCGGAAGTACCATAGGTTGGCTGTTTGGTTGGCGAGAAACAGAGAACCGGAAAAGTTTGGCAACTAACCGTCAACGTTTTCTTAACGCCGTAGGGGCCGAACTATCCATCGCCTTCCCGGGACATCGGACATGGGGCCCATCGCGAGCTGATCTCCATTACTCGTTGTCGTTGCCCCTGCACTGCACTTCCACTTTTGTCCTTACAATTTGGATAATTTTGTTTATGTTTATTATTTGAATATGAAATTTATATATTCAGCTTTTAAAGTATTATTATATAATTTTATTTTATTGTTATAAATAACGCTTTAATGAATGTATAATACGTTAAAAAAATTGGGTTTTATCTTCAACACTAGAACAAAGAATAATTATCCCTGTATGCTCTCAAGTCTCAAAATTTTTGTTAGATTTGTTTGTAAATAATTAAATAATTTTAAAAAAGGTATGTGGATTTATATTTATATAATTTTACAAAATTAACTAGTAAATATATATATTAATTAATTAAAATTTTGTACAATGGAGTCATTTTAATTTTGAAAAATAATAAGTAGGGGCCAAAACCAAAAATTGAATAGGGTTTTCTCTAATTTTACAAGAAAAGACCAAGGAAGATTTTCAATTCAATTTTTAATTTCTTCATCTTCTTTTTCTTCTTGTTCTTCTTCAACGCAATTCAATTTTTAATTATTTAAGTTATTCATTTAAAGAAATTAAAAGCTTGTGAACTACCATCAAGCAATTGCCACGAGATTTGGGATTCCAAGAGCCAACTAGGCCTCAGACTTGAGAAGGCGGTCCATCTAAACCTATTATGCCATGCAAAGGGTTTGTCTGCATCCCACATTAAGCAATAGGCACTCACTTTGAAACTTATCAAATCAATCACATTTAATAAGTTTATGGCTTTCCAATTTATGGCTTTCCAACTTGTGTACAAAAAAAAAAAAAAAAAAAAAATCTTTACTTATCTTATCTACAATGATATATCTTTATTTACAAGGGTATATTTACAAAATATAAAAGACTCCATCTTATTTCTAACTGTCTTTCTATTTTCAAGAATGTTTATCTTTATCTTCCACGTAATTAAATATTTAAAAGTATTTTCTCTTATCATGCCATGCAATTCACCGAGTCACGTTCACATGACTAAATATTTACATCTTAGCAATATTCTTGCAACATGTCTAGTTATGTGTACCAACCACAACCCAATCATTTCCACTTGGATTGCTCACTAAGTGCCCAATCATCACCCCATATTGCTTGTTTGGCGCCTATTTGATGGAGCTTTTATATTATTTGATGAAAATAGCAAAGTCTTTATTGCAGTGGGGCAAAACATCATCATGCACCTAGTGTGGCAACATCTTTGCTGCCTTTTGATAGTCTATAATCAACCCCTAGACATCTAGAGCTACCATAACCTCTCATTAACGTCCCAATTGACCTCGCTCTAGAATAGTCCCTTCCACTAGATAAGTACTCGATATAACATGGCACATCATTCTCCTTTATTAATACATCTACCAATATCTTTTTTTTCCTTTGCTAATACATCTACCAATATCTTTTTTGTCTCCTATTCGAATGATATGGTGATCATTAGAAGTGTCACGTGGGATATGAATAAATTAAATATTTATTAGATAAATAATAAAATCAATAATATCATTTATATACAATACCCCTGAACATGGATCCACAATGTTATTTTATCCACGACACATAAGAGTTTATAATCATAATTAAATGTGTGAATCTCTAATAATTATTTATTTTCTTTTTTTTTTTCAAGGAGCTCGAATCACCTATTAACACATTAGAATATGTCGATTAGGTGATAAAACATTTAGTGATACTTTAAAAAATATTTTATACACATGAATAATAATAATAATGGTGATACATTAAGATAATTAACCCACTATGACTGATAAGAGAAAAATCACCAAATACTAGTATAGAGAGTGAACCCCCACCATGATTTGAGACGCAAACGCGAACTTTCCCCTTACTAATCTATCCATCCATTTGTTTTTCAACTTTTTAGAAAAATTCCAGCCGTGTCCTCTTCTTCTCTGATATTGTGCTTGCCGCCGGTGACTTCTCGAGTCGCCGACTGCTGCAACGAAGTTCCCACGTCGCCGTCGATCTCCCGGGCCGTCAACCACCTTAGTGGCTCCTTGTCGCCGGAAACTGTCATTATCACGTCATTCGCCGCTAGTTTAGCAGGAAACCCCTCCTCCGGCCACTCAAGAATGCCCCGAAACCTCTCTTTCCCTCCCCCCCGTGCTTCTTATCCCCAATTATGCCTTTAGACTGTGGAGCTACAGCCTTTTTATAGCCTAAAACTTGCCTCTTCATCCTTGCCAAATCCCCGCGTCCGGAATCAATTGTGTCCCAATTTTTTATCCTAAATCTCGCCACTTTCCAATTCCACTTTTCTTTTAGATTGTGTTTGAACAAGTTTATTTAAATTATGCCATTTATTTGAAATTTAAAATTTAAAATTTATTGTTTTTTTATATAATTAATAGAAGCATTTGGACATTGGTCCAAAACTCTAAATAAATTTAGATTGAAAAAATAAAATAAAATGACTCCTAGACCAATCACCAAGGTCTCCCTCTTGAATAGAGTATTTACGAAAATGAGACTTTGTCCCTCCATAAAATTTTGACACTTAAGTTAATAATAAAAAAGTTGGTTAATATAAAATAAACTTCTATTATCCTAATCATAACTATAAGAGTTTATTTCTATTTATAAATAGTGTAGAGTGACACCTAAAAATGTAATTTAATCATTGGGTTAAAATTCCAAATGGTTGAAGATATTTTTGAGATATCATACAGATTATTGATTAACTGAATTTATAGAAGTAAATAATGTCTACCTAAGTATTCCATGCAATATATTTGAGTCGGGTTGAATTGTGAGTCTTTCTAAAAAAAAATCTTCAAATCTAGAAACATGTGCCATTCTTCTACGCAAACATATGGCAACTACTAACCCTTCTTCAATTATAGACTTGGAGCATAATGATCAGTAGATCATATGGAAAATAGGATAATTTTCTTCTCAACGGGATATTCCCTCAACGTGAATGTCAATAATTTCAAACGACGAAATAAAAACACAACCTTATATATATATATATATATATATATTCATATCCAACGTGAGACGTATTGCTGAATAGCAAGTACAACACTTATTTAAAAGCCTCTCCTCTGCATATGTATCTATATATAAAAGAGTGAGAATTATTTATTCATAAAGCTAGTTAGCCTAAACGTCGGATAACTCTAGAAGTTGTTCAGTAATCACAGTTGACGAACTCGTAGTCGACAACGAGGTAGCTCTGTTTATAGTCCTTCCAATCATCATTCAATTTCCGAAACACCCCTTCATCCAAAATCAGCCCTCCATTGTTGCAGTGATCGACTACTCTCACTGTTTCTTCAGCTCCTGTCCTAGTGTTCGTGACCTGCACAATATGTTTTGTCATTCATTATGAAATACACAAATTACACACCCAACACATAATACTCAATTTTTAAAATAACGACTTACACCTGCATGATCGCATGCATGTGCGCCTTATGACATAAGCTTTCAGAATTTGAAGAATTAGAAGTGTTAGTTGTAATCAACGTCAATCCTTGGGATACAAGATATTGATATAGATTAAAACATTCAAAATTTGTGCAGATAATGTTTTGTATAAATTTTTGTCCTTTTAACGGTGACTTATATGGTGATTAATTCACGACTCATTGTAAACGTAATGTTGTGGATTTTAATAGTTTTAATTTAGGATGAACATTTTTTCTAATTTTTTATGTATCAAACAGTAAAAAAGTTTGATATGAACCTTTGCTTTTTGTATTGAACGTACCTTAACGCACTTGCCGCAGGCTCCCCGGCCGTGAGGGCCGGCCAGGCCACAGAAGGCGGTCCATCCGTACTTTTTGCGCCACGCCAAGGGCTTGCCGGCGTCCCATCTCGCGCAATAAGCGTTCACTGCGTTCAGGTCCCACCTGTTCTGCGCCGGCCTGTACGAATGGGACGTGGCTCTAACGTTGCTGCCACTCTGGGCGACGGCCAATGCCACCAGGCCTAGCAACACCGCTGCGCACAGCCCTATCTTCGTCTGCATCTCGATTACTTTGATTGCTAGGATTAGTGGAGAATGGTGGATGAATTACTTGAATATATGCAACGAGAAGCAGGATATATATATATATGCGTGTGTGTGTCAGTGTGTGTGTGTGTGTGTCATATGTTGCTGTTCAAATTACGGAACTGGCATTGATCTGGAAATTAAGGACGAATTGGACAGTAGTTGCGTTCGAGATTGAATCTTCTTTGGAATGACAGACGTTGTCGAATGGTGAAGCTTGGGGGTAACACGTCTTCAAGTGATGAACAAGGTAGCACTTGTTGGATGGATGATCGATCTGGTGGTGGATGAACTTTGACTAATTTGGCAAGGAATGGAGTAGAGAGAGGGAAGCTGCTAAATCATGCATGCACTCTTGTTCTATATGCATGGGACACATGTTTTACGCTATAACCTCACACTTCTCTGATAAGATTATCTTTTTTTCTTCATTAAATTTATGGTAATAAGAGATCTCACAACACATCACAAAGTGTCAGTTTAATTTCTCTTACTAAAATGAGGAAATTCCGGTTGCCAAAAAAAAAAAAAAAACATTATGCATTAAGAAAAATCTCTATTTTCTATAATAAAGCATTACCATGGAAAAAACTCTAATTATTTAATTAATTGAGTCAGATCAAATGAATTCTTGAATATAGAACCCGGCTTTCTATTTAAATATAGGATTTTCTCTTTAAAAAACATTTTTAATCTTTTTATTTTTAAATTTATTTTTTAATCTTGACATAACATACTTTTTTTATCTTATTTTATTTTTGAAATTTTAGTAATAATTTGGAATATAAGATATTTTTACGGTAAAAAGATCAAAGTTGATAACTCTTAAAAAGATCAAAGTTGGTAACGTGCAAATGGCCGACCATCGTGAGTGCAATGGCGAGGAACGTGGTGGAAGACCATTGAACTGTATTGGGCCACCTCAGGCACGCTTACATGTAACAGCTCATTACTATATGACACTGAGAGAAGTCATGGATCCAAGCCCAATGTCCAACGTACAAACACTTCTCTCTGATGCAGGCAAACCTCTCTCCAGAAACACCGACATAGTGCTTTGGTGATGTATGTTAACGCCAAAACAGTCTCATTTCGAAATTTTTTTAACTACTTTGAAATTTTAAAAAATACAAAAAAAATTATTTTTAAATCATTTCCATAATTTAAAAATATTTTGGAGGTATTTCACAATTTTTTTTAAAAAATTAAAATGTGTTTCCGTATTTAACAACCACAATAGAGAAAGAAAAAAATTTCTCTCTAAATGAGATTCGAGTTTAAACTCCAATTTTGTTCTTACTTTTTCATTTTGGAAAAATTTTTACTCTTAACCTTCCTTTGTCACTCTTCATTATTCTTCCCTATTCGTCTTCTCTTTAGCGACCTACAACCTTAACAATTGTTATTTTCGAGTTTTACGACCGACAACTACAACTCTATCCATCTTCTCATCTTCAACTGGTGATAGTAAGAATTATCATTTATGAGTATATATATAGTTGTGAATATATGTATATATATATAATGGTCAGTATATTTATAAATGTATATATATTTATGAGTAATGTGATGGGTGTTTCCTTATTATTGTGTTCTTGAAATCTAAATAACTATTAAAAAAAATAGAGTTTATATATCGTAGAGAAAGAGAATGATGACGAAGTGGAGGAATTTTCATAAATTATATTATGTTTGAATTATTTTCTTTATTTAGATTTATTATTTATTTTTTAATTATTAAATTATGATTCATAGATAATAGAATCTTAATCTTAATATATATTAAAATAGCAGAGTTCCTGCACACAATTTCCTGCCAAAAAGCTATCTATAGTTTTTTTCTTTAGGAAGTAATATTCCTTTCAGTTAAAAACATGTGATTTAAACCTTCTAAAAATGTGTTATATAATATTCAGATTCTGGACTGATCGATTTTCTCACATAGACTATTCTATTATCGATTTTCTCGCATAGACTATTCTATTATCTGATATTGAAAATTGAAGAGTGTATATCAACAATAACTAATATTGTGTATTATTTTCTAGCAAAAGGAACGCAACTCTTGTGATTCCCACTTGTTATTCTTTGTTGAATATTTTTAAATAAATATTGTTCAAAATTATGTATAATATCAATATTTATATATTATTTATTTAGAAGGTAATTATTTTATTCTATATATGGCACACTTTTTACTGCAAAATAGGCGTGCACCTGCCAATATATATACCTAGATTTGATTTGGAAATTTTTTATAAGTTTATAGTTGAATTGTTTTAGAATCTTTCTAAAATTGGTTAACATAGTAACATTATTATTCATATTAGTTTTAACAATTAATATTTAAAATTTTTGTTGTTATTATTTAAATTATGTTGTTATTATTTAAATTAAAATAGGATGTCATTTAAAGGTATTTTGGGGATGATTTTGTTTTTTTATTGGGTTAGTTTTTATTATGACCTTCACATTTTCTAACAGCCACACATTTTGGGATAATTAATCAATTGGTAGGAGTTTCTACACAATTATATTAATTATTCACTATCTATCCCCTCCTAACATATTGCAAAAGATAACTTCAGTCAATCACCATTCTCATAACATGAGTTGGGCTTTTCCTCTATCATTCTGGTATCAATTTTTTTTTTTTTTTGTTCTACCAAAATTTTTATCACCCATATCTGTTACCAAAAATCTTATAACTAAGTACCACTAGACAACAATCAAAGAACATGGATAGGGAAGTAGACAAGCGACAGAAGATAAAAGCAATCGAGCCAGGTAAATGATTTTTGATCAAATGTTTTCCCTATTGCTTCTTTTGTGTTTATACTATTTTTTCAGTTCTTTACACCATTCTTTTCATTAAGCCTATCCATAACAATACTGTCTTATTAGAAATGTTACTACTCATTGTAAAATTGTTACAATCTTTTATGAAGTCTTTTATCAAAATACAGTTCTATAGGGTTAGACAATGCTTACTCATTGATTTGAAAATGCTTCATTATATCTCTGTTAATCATAATCCTTAAATGCATACAATGTATTTTTTTTATATTACTTTTTTCCCTACTATTTATGTGGCAAGTTACACATATTTAAATTAAGATTATCAATATTATTTTCTATTCATGTCTCACCAAATCTGATTGTGTAATTTCTGTTGTATATCTAAGTTAATGTGTTTATAATTATGAATATGTGCATTAGTATTGTGCACTCCTTATTCCGTTTTCATAGTTTTTTCGATATGTATTCATTAATTTTTTTGAAGTACTCCTTATGTTTTTTTTATACTATTGTTGCAATTAGTAGATAAAATATCGTATTTTGTGTTTTTTAATATTGCTACTATTCTAACATTTATTATAGAAGCAAAACAATGTAATTAATGTAGAGGAAAAACATGAATGAAATATCGAGTTTTTTTTTTTTACTTCCCAACCGTCTCATTAATTCTTATCTACAAACTTTTTATTTTTTTATGTTAGCTGGATGAAATTTTGAAAATTGTGTCTTCAAAACAGTTCAATCTGGTAAGAGGGTCTTACTTGCTAACGTGATGAGTATTGTGATATCTTCCCATTTTTGCGAGGACACAACCGAAAGAATTTACCCATTTAGTCTCTCAATTTTTCTGCAAAAAATTGGTGCAATAGCTATTCAAAAACAAACTCCATTGAATGTTTGGGAGAAATTAACGAAACGACAAGTTATTCTAGGAAAACTTTAACGATTAACTCAAACAGACTATCAAGGGCGCCTTTCAATGTTATTACAAATAGTAATGACCTATTATTACTATAAAGCTTAATTTTTATTTTGAAATAATAACTTTTATGAAAACTATAATTTAATGTTTTAACAATTTTGCAAAGCCAACTTATTGATTTTTTCATTGGTGATGCACCGATTACATTATCAAATAATTTTCAATGCCAAGAAAGTAGCTAGTGGCATGTATAGGACTTTAAGCACACTTTCTTCCGATAAGCACAAGATAACCAAGGGAAGACGTGTTGCGTCTTCACCATTGATATGATCGTTGTCCGTAGACGATAGTTTTTTTACTCCAAAGTTGCAAGAACATGCAACTTTTACCAAATGTGAGATATATTATTCATTTTATATAAATAAATTTTCCATCATCTCAATGAGAGTTTGAGACTTGCATGTTAAAAAATTATCGATGTCTTGCTATATCTTTTACCTACAATATTAAACAATCGTCGCGATTCTAGAATGCAAGTTTCGATTTTCGAAGAAATTGTAGATGAGGGTAACAATTCTATCTCCTGGTGCTAAAGTTCGTATAATGACAGTCCCATATTTTGTAATAATTCTATTTTTTATTTTATTTAAGTGATGATGTTGAATTTTCGGTGATTTCCAGTACAAGTGAAATCTTTTACTGCTAACTTAAATTTTTTCCTAAATTTCCCTTTAATTAGATATATCATTTAATAGAATAATCTTATTTGTCATGAATGATAACATATTATCACTTGTGTCCAATTATGTTTGGCATTAGATGATAGACTTGAATTAAATATATGAATATGAACTTATTTTATTGGTCCTATTATTTAAAAAATCTCAAAATATTGCCACATAATCAATGATCGATTAAATTGAATAGCATTACTTTTTGATTTACAGTATTTTTTATTTGGGAATTCTGGTATCTGTAATGATTTTTGAATTATTTCTTAAAGATTGAATAACAATAATAAATTCTATAAAATATTTAATTAAAAGTGATTATTGATGCTAAAAAAATTTTTATATAGTGTACATGTGGCCTTATTATAGCACTAAATCTAATAAACGGTGCTAAGAAAATGGCTGATATGTTCAATTTTGTCCACAGTTAGGTAAGTACAGTCCATTCAAACATATCAAACTATTGAATAATAAAATATAGACGATGAGCAAAAATGTATAATCTGTCAAACATAATTTAAAAAAAAAATTAGAAGCAATATTAAATATAAAAAACTTACACTACAGGCGATTTGTTGAGGTAGATTTTTCGTTCGAAAAGAAGGGTTTATTCAAAGGTGCAATAAAATCCGTAGAATTGAGAATAACAAAAAAAAACATCATTTTTATAATAAATAAATTATTTTCACAAAAGATATATGCAAAATTTGATAAAGATGTAAATCTGACCTAAAAATAAAAAAACAAATAAACTTACAGCGTAATCAATTCGTGTAGGCTGCTTTATTTGTTCGAAAGCGTGCTCGATTCGTATCATTCATCGCTTCCTGAGCACGATCTACGACATTTCTAGAAAACCCTTTTTTTTTTTCCCTTTTCTTCGCTATTTTTTTACCATTTCCTCCTCTTTCCATTAACGAAAATTTGCAAATTTCAAATATTCGTCAGATAAATTGTGCTTAGTATTTGTCTTTCTTTTTTTTTTTTTCTCCCTCTCTTTGTTTTTGGATCTGAGAGATAGATCAATGATGGTGGTTTCTCCAATAGAAGTCGGTAGTTTAAGGGGAAGGCGGTACGGCGTAAAGATTATTAGGTTACTTTAGTGTAGCGGCCCTCTCCCAGATAATCCCACTAGTAAAGGAAATCTGAAAGGAGGTCGTCACAAAATGGATACAAGAACAATAAACTCAAAATAAACACCATCTAATTTTTTTTTTATTTGCTCACTAATCATCAAGAGCCAAAATAAAACATCTTCACATTTGCTCACTATCAATAGGAGCTCAAATAAATATTACACACTCTTTACATTATCATCTGGGGCTTACTGCCCATACATTTTTCAAATAAAAGGGGCACTAAGGTTCTAACAACAATTTGAACCCTCTATTTCCTGCCCTCAACATTACACCCATAGATCTTGAGGCTGGGACATCCCTGTACACAACTAAACCCGGGCTCTAGCCTCATTGGACTCACCCTTAGCAATAGCTTACCCCTTACCTGGAATGACAAGAATAAGCAAGGTGAGCCACAAGGCTCAGCAAGTATATATTTCAACATATGAACAATGGAGTCAAGGCATGGATAAACCAAAATGGAATAGACTCGACTCCCCAAGTACGAGTAACATTTCCCATTAGATCCCATTGTTATTATCATTCCCATGCCATTGTCATTTTGCATTTTATGCATCATTTCATTTCTTAATCATTATAATCATTTCCATGCCATTGGTATTATGCATTTCATGCATCATTTCATTTCTCAATCATTATGATCATTTTCATGCTATTGGCATTATGCAATTCATGCATCATTTCATTTCTCAATCATTATGACTATTTCCATGTCATTGCCATTATGCATTTCATGCATCATTGCATTTCTCATTCATTATGCTCAATTCCCATGCCATGGTCATTATGCATCATTTCATTTCTTAATCATTATAATCATTTCCATGCCATTGGTATTATGCATTTCATGCATCATTTCATTTCTCAATCATTATGATCATTTTCATGCTATTGGCATTATGCAATTCATGCATCATTTCATTTCTCAATCATTATGACTATTTCCATGTCATTGCCATTATGCATTTCATGCATCATTGCATTTCTCATTCATTATGCTCAATTCCCATGCCATGGTCATTATGCATTTTATGCATCGTTTCATTCTCATGAATATATAATTTTCCATGGAGCATATCGGCCCTCAAGGCCTTTCATTCATATGCATGCATACATATACATAGAAAAATCATTTAGCCATTCATTTGGCTTGAGCATCGCCGACCGGGTCTATGGCCACCTTTCCCGCGTCAGGCGCTCTTTAGGATATCCTTTTCTCAACCCCGCGGTACATAACCGCCGCGCAAAATAATAAGTGCGCAAATAATAGTACCATGCAATGCTCATGCAGGTTCCAAGTAACATATCAAACATGCTACATTATTAGCAATGTTCTCCTCATAATCATCATGCGCACTTAGCCATTTCAAGATTATATCCACACATGAGCCAATGATATTTTCATCATATGATTTGACATCATTCATTGAGATTCATTTCCATGCCATTAATAATAATACCATGCAATGCTCATGAGGGTTTTCAAGTAAACATATCGACATGTTTCATTATTAGAAATGTTCTCATTATGGTCATCATACATACTTTAAACATATCAAGGTTTTATTTTCTCACGAGTTAATAATATTTTCATCATATGATTTGGTATCATTCATTGGGATTCATCTTCATATTATTTCTCAACATCAAACAAGTTGATTACATGAATTCACCATTAAAACTCACGATTTTCATTTTTAATTCCCACCATTAAATAACTTCCCCATTTTTGGAACACTTACATATCGACGAGATGATTTTTGAGGCCAACTAGAACATCACAAGAGTTTTGGGGAAGAATTACAAGCGTTAGAAAAGAATCGGACCACAAAGAAAGGATCAATGCATTCTGTTGGTTGACCGAATAAAAGAGTTAGTTAACCGAGTGTAGGCTTGGTCGACCGAATAAAAACACTTGGTCGACTAACAGAAGCTTAAATTGTCACTTGGTCGACCGACTGAAATCACTTGGTCGACTAACAGAATATAAATTATTACTTGGTCGACCGACTAAAATCACTTGGTCGACCGATTGAAATGCTTGGTCGACTAACAGAATATAAATTATTACTTGGTCGACCGACTGAAATCACTTGGTCGACTAACAGCCCACTTGGTCAACCGACTAAAACACTTGGTCGACCGACTGAACCACTTGGTCGACTAACGGAAGGCAAAACATATACTTGGTCGACCGATAGAAATGCTTGGTCGACCAACTAAAGAACAAAATACTTACTTGGTCGACCGATCGAAATGCTTGGTCGACCGACTGAAGAACAAAACACATACTTGGTCGACCGACAGAAAAACTTGGTCGACCAACAGAGGCCTGAAACTTAAAAATCATTACGACAACCCACAAAAATCAACACCCCAAGCAAGATACACCAAATCTTGCTTCTCTAACATTCCTAATCAATCAAGTGTCATTCTTTTGAGAATTTAGGGTGAACTAAACCCTAATGAAAACTCACAAAAATGACCCAAGAGAAAGAGAATCCAAACTTGCATTAACAAGAAAGAAATCAACGGGAACTTGCAATGTAAAAGAAAATAGAAGATAAACTTGCATAACTAAAAAGAGATGCAAGAAGAACTTGCCTTTGATGAAGAAAAAACCCAATGGAGAAGAATGCACCAGTTGTAACTTCACTTCAAACTTCCATGGACATCAAAATGAAGAAGAAGAAGATGATGATGATGGCCGATCGGGAGAAGAAAGAGGAAGAAAAGAAGAAGACAAGGAAAAGAAGAAGGCATGGAGGAAGGGATGGCCGCCCACCAACCTTCCAACCACTCCATGGCCAAATTACCATTTTGCCTATCTCTTTTAAACACAAACTATAACTCATTAAACCCCTTTTGGTCATTTACCTCTTTTTCTTTTCTTTTTCATTTTCCTTTCTACTCCACAATATCCATAAATTCATTTATAATTAAACCCATTTATGAAATTCCCTAATTGCCCTTACCTTTTTCAATAAAGCAAGGACCATTTGGTCACTTTGTATTTTACAACTCTTTTCTTCTTTTCTTTTAATCCACAAAGTACAATTATATATATATATATAATTTCATTTATTAATTTCCATCTCTCATATTTTATACATGAGCCTAAGCCCAATTCAAAAATCCACTCATACCCTTACATAGGCCCAAGCCCAACTCATTGGTTCAATTAATTATAATGGCCCATTTCCATTAGCCCACCAAAAGTGGCCTCAACAAAATATTAAGCCCAATGGGCTTCACAACCATACTACTTGCAATATACAAAATCTCCCATTGGGCTCAACCCAAGTTCCCAAAGACCAATCCATTAATTTAATACATCATTTATTTATATAAATTTTGTCACATCAAGATATGCACATATATATATATATAATGCCCATGCCCCCTTCACTAATTGCCCAATTCATTTTAGCCCCATGGGATTTCTCTAAATCCATCACATTCATGGACCTTAAACATTTGGCCCAAATGGGCAACCCAATTCATGAGTTTAAATACATAAATTTTGACACTTAAAAATATTTTCCAACATTCAATTTATTAGGGCAAATCTCCAAATGTTTACAATTAAAATATTAATAAACTTCTAGACCCATTAACGGGTCGTTACATTTAGGGTTTGGTTTGTGTACAAAACCTAGGCTTTTCTCTTTTAGCTTTGATTTTTTTGGCCAGCCTAATGTGTTTTGTGGATTGTAAATTAGGCCTCAAATATGTAGGTCGTGTTCACTCTATTTTTTTTATTAATAATATACATATACCGTTATATTATTATTATCGATTAATCAGAACATTTATGCAGTAATTGTTATATTATTTAGAGTGTTCAACCTTTTATTCTTAAATTTACATATAGTACAACATATTTGTGTACTTAAATTCAAATATTTTTTTATAACCCACTAAACCTGATCTTTCATTTTTTTTCTTTTTCCAAAATCATTTCTATTTGCAATGCTCAACGATACGCATATAGTTTTCCACCTAAAATTACTTGCCAATTTTATTTATTTGGTAAGAATTTAGAAAAAAAAATCTACTTCCCAATTTAGCAAGGATATCAAAATTAAATGATGTGTGAACCTTGGTAATTGAAAGTTGTAACTTATTTTTTACCAAATTTTTTTTAAGTAATTATATGAAGAGCCTATCTTTCTAATTTACAGTTTTTTTCTTCTTAAGATTGACATTAATAAAAAGGTTTAATTTAGTTAAATAATATTACTTAGCATTGGATATGCTAAAAATTATCTTAATATTTTTCTTAATATATATATTAAGATGGAGGATAGTCGCAAGTTTCTCAAACAATGATTTTTCACCTAAATTACCATCGATTGATATTATAATACATACAGTAGTAAGCAAAGAAAAACAAATTTTATATTAAAACATAATAGTCAATAATTCGTTATGCATTAAAAAGGCGTTATGTATCAATTTCGAGATTTTGTTAAGGTATATGTAAATTAATGTTTTTAGTAAATTTAATATTCTGCGCATTTATTATGTTAATGTATAATTATAAGCATTATCTACATAAGGAAAATGATATATTGATATTAAAGTAATACTATACTAAATCATTTAAATTTAAATTGTTTTTATAATAAGATCAATTTTATTGACTTTTATTTAATTATTAGGTTAACGTATAATATAATAATTTTTTAAAATTAAATTTTTATATGTAGTTAATCTTTTACTAATAATATTAAATGATTATCGATAATGCATCAATAACATGGTTTTTAATTAATTAAAATTTTATTGGACCATAATACATTTGGTTCAATTATGGAATAATTCATTTCATCCTTACATATATGTGCTTACTTCAAATGTATATATTGAAGAATCAATTGTGTGAAAATATTTAATCAATTATACATTACCTCATAAAAATTATAATGTCATCGTATTATTTTTTTGCATATTCTTTACCAAGGGTATTCTTGGGTTGTTCGTTAACAAAATCATGCAATCTCTATAGTATGTTCAAACTTAGTTAGTGTTATCACATTTTTTTTGTCTATATGGATAACAAAATTTTATTCAATATATATGAGCATTTGCTACATAATAAATACACCTAACTTTGAGGATTTGTATAATGGAATTTGAATACGATGTCTTAATACTTTACACAAGTTTGAAATTACTTTCCTAACCATCTACGGTGTATTCTCTTACTAATTTTTAGACTGTAGTGTAATACCTTAAGAGTCCAGAGAATGATAGTATATATCGAGAATAAGTAAGAAAGGAAACAATATCAACTGAATACCTTTTGGGCTGAATGTAGGCAAAGAACTCCTGAGTTAAATGTGCTTGAGCTGGAAAAGCTCGGGGATAGGTGACCGCTTGGGAATTTCGCGTAGGCCTATCAGAGTAAGTTGTTCCGGTCCTTTCTATCGCTCGATGCAATATTTACAGGTGGTATCAGAGCCGACCCGGGCCGCGTGTTGGGATTGTGTACTAGCAAAGGGCTGGGGGTACTGGACTGGGGACCATGTACTACCCCAAGGCTGGGGGTACTGGATCGGGAACACTGGACGGGGGAGAGTTGAGACCAATTGTAAGGTCGCATGACGAGGACGTCATGTGCTCAATGTGGGAGAATGTAATACCCCAATAACCCAGAAAAGTGTAATATATATCGAGAATAAGTAAAAAAGGAAATAACACCAACTAAATACATTTTAGGCTGAATGTAGGCAAAGAACTCACAGATTAAGCCTGCTTGAGCTGAGGAAACTCAAGGATAGGTGATTCCTTGGAAAGTTCGCGTAAGTCCATCAAGGTAAGTTGTTCTAGTCTTTCCTATTGCTCGATACAGGATGTTACATGTGGTGTATTGCGATTTTCATAACTCAAAAACATATTTTATTTTTGATTTGGCAGAATACGCTGACATTGGTGATGCATCACACAAATGTGAATTTTGAGGTGTTATATTTTGGTATGACAAGAGAGTTGGCAAAAATTATAATACGAAAAAAACCAAAATTCCCATTGTGTTGCATACAAGGAAAAGTTGAGCTTCCACGTATGCCATGGCCTCCTCAAGTTCTAAATGATCTACTCTATGTAGGTGACGAGAAAAGTAGGCATTTCATTGAGATCATTCAAATGTACAACATGATGTTTTCCTTCACATCAATGGGAGGAAAGATTGACTCTAGTATAAACTAGGGTAAATCGCCACCTTTGTTCAGATTGCACAGTCAAAACTCACACCTGATTGGGAGTTTGTTGCCAATTGAAAGATCTTTGCCTAAATTTGCACAGTTATACATTTACGATACAGATAACAAAGTCGCGAACATATTACATGTTGTAGGGTATAAACCTTTTTCTTTCGAATTGCATTATTTGTTTTCTATTAGTTATTTTATACTTACAAATTTAAACTACTTCATATTTTACCATTGTAGCCAAGATTCTGAGGGGAACAATCTACATAAGGAGATCATATCTGAATTGAAAAAGATGTTTGATGAAAATAATGTTCTGATAAAGTCATTCCAAATGGTTAGAGAAACCTTACGTTAGCAAGATTGCTCGAGCATTAAACTCAGGCTTCTAGGAAAGAGAGGTCATGATGGTAGGAGATACAATATGTCATTTATATCTAAAGTTGCAGCTTTAGTAGTTGGTGATTTGGAGACTTTGCCTGCGAGAGAGATATATTATTGTTGAAACTTGAATTGGGTTATTGTAATGGATCAATGAATTAAATGCTTCGTACCTTGGACTATAATGTCCATTACTTTTTCTATATGGTCAAGACAATTACAGAGAAGATGTCGAACTAAAAAAACTTAAATTTCAAAGAAAAGTCTGGACAAAAAAAGATAAGCATGAGAGAGTTTTTTGCATATCGTTTGCAGGAAAGGGCATGTGAGTCACCAATCATTTTATTCTCTAGATGGTTGTTCTAACAATTTTTGGTCGATGCTTACACGATGGTCAAGTCTTCAAGATTGGCATAAGTATGGATGCACCAAAAGGAATTGAGGTGTGAGATGTATAGAGGTTTAATTGAAGCAATATTAAGAGGTGAAACTAATCATATTTCTCAAGGCAAGCAAGTTATTTTACAGTCTACATTTACTGGTGGGGCGCGATATATGATCCAAAACTACTAAGATGCAATGGTTATATGCAAGTGGGCTGGATATCCTGATTTGTTTATTACATTCACATGTAATTCGAAATGGCCAGAGGTTGTGCGTTTCCTAGAGAAAAGAAGACTAAAAGCAGAGAACAGACCTGATATACTTTGTAGGGTATTCAAGATGAAGTTAAATAATTTAATGAAAGATCTTAGGCATAACAAAGTCTTTGAAACAGTTAGAGCATGTATGTTTTTTTTTATTGTTTACATCTATATATGTGCTCTTCTTTTTTTGTCATGTTATTTATTTGAAATTTTTTTATCATTATTTAAAGTTTTTTTTTGTAAACATTACTTTTTATTACAGTAATGTATACTATTGAGTTCTAGAAATGTGGTTTGCCACATGCACATATATTGTTTTTTTGGCTAAAGATGAAAAGTTTCCATCTAATGATGATATTGACCATATCATATCAGTCGAAATCCCTGATTAAGTAAGTGAGTGAAATTATTATGTAGTCGTCGATGCACTAAACATTTCCCAAAAAAGTTTGTTAATTCTACGAACGTACGTTGATGAATATGGATACCCTATTTACCAACGACGAGACAATGGAAGGATTATACAAAAGAATGGTATTGAACTTGATAATCGATATATGGTTCCCCATAACAGGTACTTGTTACTGAAATACAGTGCTCACATTAATGCATGTGGAGTGGTGCAATCCGTCAAGGTCAATTAAATATTTTTTTAAGTACGTAAATATGGGACATGATCGAGTTACTGCATGTAAACACCCCCGCCTGGATATCCCAACCGCCCGGTCTATCCGAACGAAAGCGCTTACATGGAGGGAAGAAAAATAGACATAAGACAAAAATACCCTGGCATGCATACATACGAAAAATACAACAGCGGAAGCAGAACAATATACATGCACGCCCACGAGTACCCCGCTGGAACAGCGGTCAAGGAGTATATAAAAATATACAGACACCTATGCTAATAAATAAAAGATACAAGGAACAACTGGGCACAGTCAAAATGAGAGTCAAAATTCCTAACAAAACATCAGAGAAGACGGGGGCAGCAAACTGTACACCCTACCGACACGGCTGACTGCTAGGTGGCGCGGTCCTCGCCCTCAACTTTAGCTTTACCCTTACCTGGAATGATGGAAAGTAAGGTGAGTCGCAAGACTCAGCAAGTTTATATGAAAAAGAAGGCTGTAAATGAAACAGAAGAAGAGACCACTCCCAATATAAACCCACATGTACACACAAGCCATGTGACGCAACAACGCAACAGTACCGCATAATGAAAGCACATACCGGTCCTTGGGGCCCACATAAGATACCTGGCACCCAAGTCCCATACCAACTTGCCACTGCCCTGAAAGGAAACATAGATCTCCAACAAACCTGTGCGCACTGTCCCGGGTTGGTACTCCCGATAGCCAAGCCATAGGCTCCCTCGGAATGGTACTCCCGTCCAAGAACTAAATACTACCAGTAACCATGTAATGCATATAAAATGCAATGGCGTAATGAGCAACAACGTGATACAAGGCGCTCATACATCCAGGTATCAGGCCATGCTCCGCCCATATAGTAAATCACACGCAATGCATATGCCCATGCTGGATGCAACCTGACCAATCTAGAATGTTTGTGATCAAGCATAACCAAATCATGATAATCCCATCATGCAGCCCGTACCCATGTGCATACCAAACCATGCAACAAGAATAAAATATAATCAAGCATGCTATAATCACATAACGGTAGAGCCAGTCAACAGTGCCTAGCACCGGTCACCGGTCAGTGACTAAGAAAAACCATCTGACGGCCTAAGATAAAACGTACAACAGTCACACCGTCACCGAATAGCTAACCCTTGCCCCCACTTCCCAACCGCTCTAGCCAATAAATAACCAAAAATCCAATAATAATACCCGACAGCTAAGAACCTAGCCCCGGGTGAGTATGACATCATTCCCATAGGTTTGGGGGTGATACAAACCCCCGTAAGCAACCAACGAATAATACCCTCGAAACTAGGTTAATAAATTAAATTATTAAACACACCGTTTAAATTTCATAATTTATTAACAGCCAAATCCAATGAAGGGAGGTCAAATAAATTGACATCGAAAGAATCGACAATGAGGGTATAAAGAACTTACCTTTTCGAAGATAGCCTTAGGCTCAATTTGACCAAACGCGGTCAAAGTTATACAAACTGCAATATTCCAATTATTAACAAAATTAATAAAATTAGGCTCCAAATAAAATTTTGACCACAGAGAATATTAATTACTAGCTTAGGAACATACCTGGAATATTAAATCAGGGGTTAAACGGGATTTAATTTGAATTTTTGGCTCCAAAATTCTCTGAAAATTCCTCCCGCATGCTGCTGCTTCTCTGTAATTTTTTTTACTGTTCGTTTGCTCAAAATCACGCCCGAAATCGAGCTAAAATGCGGCTCCAAAACGAATGAGGAGGAGGCGCCACGTGGTAACGCGCGGCCAGCCGCTGGGGGAGGCCACCGCCTCACTGAAACGACGTCGTTTCGGACATCTTTAGCTGATTAAAATTAGCCAAAAATCCTCAGCCTCGCGCGCCTGCCCGCGGATTCGAAGCCGCTTCCACCGCCTGGCCGCCTCACGCGTGACTGCTTGCGCCCGCATGCATCTTCAACACATATATGCGATATGTTATATTTAAAATGATGTTTGGCCTTTTCCGCAACTCACGCCAGCACCCCTAAACTTCCATTAATTACACTCTCACCCCCTTATAATAATTATAGAAATGCCCAGAACTTCTAAAAATCCCACAACTTGATTTATTTTAATTTTTTTTCCTTTTTCCAGAAATTCCCAAAATAACAAAATTAATTATCTTAATTTCTTATTTCCTTAAAATCACAACAAATTACTTTTATATTTCTTTTAAATCAAATTATCCCAAAATTAATTTAAATTACCATTAACGGGGCGTTACACTGCAAATTTTTATTAGAGTGTCGACGATGGGTATGCCGATAACAAGATTGATGAGATAAATATGTATTACGATTGTAGATATATTTTCCCATGCGAAGCTGCTTGGAGAATGTTTGGATTTGACATTCACTACAAAGATCCACTGATTGAGAAGTTGTCATTTCATCTTCTTGACTAGTAGAATGTTATTTTTTCAGATTTGGATCTAATAGATGATATATTAAGTCGTCCTACTATAAAGCATAGCATGTTCACTGCATGGATGGATGCAAATAAGAAGTACAATGATGCGAAGGACCTCACGTAGGTAGAATTCCCAACAAGATTTGTTTGGAAGCAAGGTCAACAAGAATGACAACCTAGACAACATGGTTTCTCAATAGGTTAAGTATTTTATGTTCCTCCAGGTTGTGGGGAAATGTATTACTTGAGAACTCTATTGAATATTGTATGGGGCCTTATGAGTTATGAAGAAATTAAATGTGTGAACAGTGTTCAATATTCTTCATTTCGAGATACTTGCTATGCACTCGTTTAACTTGACGATGATAAAGAGTACGTAGATGGAATAGTTGAAGCAAGTCATTGGGGTTCTGCACATTCATTAAGGAATCTATTAGCAATTTTCTTGATGTTAGAATCTTTGGCAAGAGCTGAATATGTATGGCAACAATGTTGGCAATTTCTTTCAGACGATATTCTATATAGATGAAGAATCGTTTGAACCCCCAAGGTAAAATGTCATCATATTTTTTTTAGGGTTTTGGTGTAAATGTTTTTTTAATCATTTTTTAACCCATGACAATATTTTTTTTTCATTTTTTTTGGTAATAAATAGGTTTGGAGTTGAGCGAGAAGGAAACTAAAAACTACCCTCTCATGGAGATTGAAAAGATATTGAGGAGCACTAGAAGAAGTCTTCATGATTTTCCATCAATGCCTTTTCTGTGTGTCAATGCATCATTCACTAAAAACAAGCTAATTCAGGATGAACTTAGGTATGACAGGAAAGTTTTGGCAGAAGATCACAAGGTTTTTGTGCAAAAATTGACGGATGAATAGAGAAATGTTTATGAAACTGTAATGCGTTCTATAGAAGTTGATAAATGATGTGTATTCTTTGTGTAAGGCTATGGAGGGACCGGAAAAATGTTTGTTTGGAAAACTCTATCAGTTGGATTGCAATCAAAGAGAGAAATAGTACTAAATGTGGCATCCAACGGCATAGCATCTCTTCTTTTGCCAAGCGGTAGGACAACACACTCGAGGATTGCAATTCCTCTTAATCCCAACAAAGATTCAACATGCAATATCAAACAAATGAGTCAACTCGCAAAGTTGATAGCAAAGTCAAAGCTCATAATATGGGACGAGGCACTTATGATGAACCGATACTGCTTCAAGGCACTAGACAAAAGTATGAGGGATATTTTAAGATTCACTAATCTACTGAGCCAGGATTAACCTTTTTGAGGAAAAACATTGGTGTTCGATAGACATTTTAGACAGATTATGCCAGTTATCCCAAAAGGGAGTAGACAAGACATTGTTCTTGCAACTATCAATTTCTCATATCTATGGAGACACTGCAAGGTATTGAATTTAACAAAGAACATGAGACTACAAGGTCTTGATTCCGATGATCAGTCAATAGAATTGAATTTTTTTTTTATTGGATTATGAAAATTGGTGATGGAACACTAGGTGGTAGAAACGATGGTCATACATATATCGAAATACCAAATGATATTCTAATAAATGGGTTTGATAATTTGCTTGAAGCAGTTGTGGAGAGCACATATCTTTGCTTCTCAGACCATGTTGATGATATATATCATATTTGCAAGGAAGAGTCATACTAGCACCGACGCTTGATCTCGTCAAACCCATCAACGAGTATATGGTTTCTCTAAACCAAACTGAAGAAAATACCTATTTAAGTTCGAATACGACTTGCATGTCAAATACAAACATTGATTTATTAATAGATCTTCATTCACAAGAATTTTTGAAGAATATATATTAGGTGTTCTGGGGTGCCAAATCATGAGTTGAATTTGAAAGTTGGAATTCCAGTGATGTTGCTAAGAAATATTGATCATTCTGTAAGGTTGTGCAACGAGACAAGACTTATTGTCACAAGACTTGGAAATCATATTCTAGAGGGTAAAATTCTATCGAGAAATAATACAAGACACAAGGTCTTTATTTCAAGCATGTCATTGACTCCATCGAATTCAAGATTGTCATTCAGGTTTCAAAGAAGACAATTTCCTTTGATTGTATCATACGCTATGACCATCAATAAAAACTAGGGGCAATCATTGTCGCATGTAGAACTTTATTTGAAAAAATCAGTATTCAGTCATGGTCAGCTATACGTAGTTGTATCAAGAGTTACAAGTCAAAATGATTTAAAGATACTAATATGTGATAAAGAATGAGAACAAACAAACTCAACTATAAACGTTATATTCAAAGAAGTTTTCTAAAATTTGTAATATTTAATCTTATTATAAATTTTATTTCTTATTATATTTATAATCTAACAAAACTAAATTGTGGTGTTTTCAATATTTATTGAAAGTTCATATATTTTTTATATCTTTGTTTGTGACTCTATTTTTCGTGCATCGCACGGGTGAATAAGTAGTTTATATTTATGTTTGCTTAAATGGATAATGAAACTTATGTATATATTTGATTGAATAATTATTTTTTTATAATTCTCTATACTAAAAAAGATATTTATATAAAAAAAAATCTTTATATTTTTTATTTACATATTTTCCCACATCTTGATTTTTAATTTTTTTAAAAATATTATTTTTTATCGTATCCATTTCTCATTCTCCATTCCTAACATAATACACTTCTTTGAATTTAATTTTTATTTTTTTAATAAAAAATAAATCAATGACAAAAAATCAACCATCATAGAAGTTTACCAACTAATTAATCTGGTGTTGAAATTCACATGTTAATTAAAATTTGACATCTTGTGTCAACAATCAAATTAGTCGTAATCAATGTAGAAAAGCACCATTGATATGCCAGAGCAAAGACTTTTTGACACTACACTTTGTTTGAAAGAAAATATGAATAATTGTTTGAAAGAAAATATGAATAAAGAACGGAATAACATATAATAAAAAAATATATAAAAATAGAACAACTAACATAAAATTTGTTACTCTTTAATAGTTTGAGAAGGAAGAAACGTAAATAAACATAATATAATTTTATTTTATTTGCATAGAGAATGGAATAGAACAAAACTACTAAAAAATAAAGTTATAATTATACTCATTCATTCTTAAATAAATAAACGACTATAGTAAATAATAAATCTATTTATAAAAATATTTCTTTTCCCCTCCTTACAACTCAAATTTGGATGTAAGCAAAATATGGGTATAGAAAAGATACCACATATCCTTCCCTTATTAAACTTTTATTTTATCCAAACAAGGGAAAGGGTCTCTCATCCCCTCTTCTCTCACTTGGACTTTTCCATTCAAACACAAGTTTAAGTTTAAGTTTGTTAAGACTTATAAACAGGGTAGTAAATATTAGATAAAAGAATGTTCAAAGTTCCAAATACCTCTTAGGTGGACATACTTGCCAACATTATAAGTTTTGAGTGTTACTGTCGTGGTGAGTTTATCTAATTAATAGTCATAGTTTGGTAGAAAATATGATAATTTGTGAGTTTGTATGACTTATTTAACTGTTTATTAATCTATTAATTAATTATAGGATGTGTTCCTATACAAGAATATAATACAGAATTACAATAAGTAGTTCAAACATCATAGAGTGTGTACTCACCAAAATATCTAATAAGAGATAGTGCATAATTTTCATATCATCAATTAATATTCAGTAAGAGGGCCATCACCTGAACTTCTTTTATTTGCTATAGATGAGACTATAGCCAAGTAAAGTAATGCCACATTTCTCCTACATTTATTTATTCACGTCGAAATTAAACGGGACATTTATGCTGATTATTAATAAGTAGCAAGCAAACAACAGTTACTTAAAGCCCTCTCCTTACATATATGTAATCTATGATCAGGAGAGTTTATTTATTTATGAAGCTAGCAATAGCATAAATGTCCGATTATGCCATAGAGCTTGTTTTCAGTCCCCACAATTGACGAATTGGTAGTTGACAGTGAGGTGGCCCTGTTGATAGCCGTTGCCATCAGTGTCCAGTTTTTTGAAAACACCAACAAAATCCAAATCCAGCCCTCCATTGCTGCATTGATCTACTATTCTCACTATTTGGTTTGCTCCGGTCCTTGTGTTTGTGACCTGCAATTAAATAATAACTCTTTCAATTGGTGCATACCAGTTACCAGACTAAATATACATATGCATGGTTATATTAATTAGTTGAGTTCATGGTTACTAAATCTCGTATTTGCAAGTGAATTGAATACTAATTTACTGATTTCACCGATGATTTATTGGTTCAAAACTTTATATCTAAATTAATATAAAAATGCCATTGTTCACCTTTATGGGTTAGATCGGGACAGACCAAGCTATTTTTTAAAACTATTATATATACATATTTTAAAAATGTATTTCACCTTTAAATTTAAAATAAATTTTATTTCTTTTATTTGGACATTAATTTATATTCATTTCAAAATTTGAAGAGTTACGTAATATAATTTAAATGAACAGACATGAAAAAAGGGTTAGAGGGAGGAGTTGGCTGTGACAGTACCGAAGGTAGCCTTTGTATTTATGAACAAAAGGGCAGCCCTCCAACTCCATGGAGTAAGGTTTAAAGAGTAATATGAATCTAACCCAATAAAATCAGACAATTTCGACTATTTCTTACTAGTTTAAACAAACAACTAAATTTATAAGAGTCATCACTGCCAGCAAACATTGGATTAACAAAGTTAGCATTAGGTATACAGAAATCTCACCCTCAAGCACTTCCCGCAGGAATCCCGGCCGCGAGGGCCAGCGGGGCCACAGAAGGCCGTCCATCCGTACTTTTTGCGCCACGCCAAGGGCTTGTCGGCGTCCCACGTCGAGCAGTAAGCGCTCACCGCCCTCAGGTCCCAATTGTTCTGCTGAGGGTTGTAGTAATGGTACGTTGCCCTCACGTTCGATGCGCTCTGCGCGGCCGCCAAAGCCACCACGCCCAGCAACACCACCGCCAACAGGCCTATCTTCTTTTCCATCTTCATTTCCTTAATGTGCTTGGATTCATTGACGAATTGCTTGCTTCAATATATAGAGAGATTTAAACAGGATATGTATGTGGTTGTTGAAATTACGAAACTAGCTAGCTATCTTTGATTGGATATGCAATTCCAAATTGAATTTTCTTTCTTGGGGAAAGAGTGATGGATACGTGGTCAAGCTCAAGCCATGAACTTGGTTGCAGGTCATCCAGGGCGACCTTCTTGTTGGGTTATCAATCTGGTAGTGGCTGACCTTGACTATTTTGGCATGGAGACGAAGGCTGCTGCTGCTGCATCATGAAATTTTAATTTATTCTATAAGCGCTGTAGCTTCACACTTATCTCGTATGGTTTTTATTCTATTTGCCTAAAATTTATTGTAATCTTCACATCAGAATTAGTCCCCCACCGTTAAACCCTGATGAAAAGAGAATATTTGAGCGACAGGAGAACACAGTGCACTACGCAAAATCTTTATTTTCTCTAATATATCCTAAATTAATGTGTTATCCCTCATAAAATTTTGGCAGCTTAATTGAGTCAGATCAATCCATCTTTATATCACTAAATCTAGGTTGCCCCAAGGCAAAACTAAGTTAGAATTAAGTAGGATAGAAAAGTCAAACTTCGAGCCAGCCAACCAAAACAAAGTTAGGCAATTAACGACTAGGCATTTTACAGATTTGAATTCTACCCCCTATTTGTGTACGGCTCTTAACCCTATTTATAAATGTATGTATATCTATGAGTAATGTGATGGGTGCTTCCTTCTTGTTGCTTTCTCGAAATCTAAATAATTCTTTTAAATTTTGGCATAATAGCTTTGATTGATTTGTGTGTATATGTTGCCGTTGCTATTATTAAAAAAATAGCGTTTTTATATTATAGAGAAAGAGATGATCGAGTGGAGAAATTTTTATAAATTATATTACCTTTGATTAATTTTTTAAAATTTATTATTTGTTTTTTAATTATTAAATTATGATTCATAAATAATAAAATTTATGTTTATATTTACTTAAAATAGATGATGAAACTTATAGTTATATTTGATTGAATAACTATTCTTTTATAATTCTCTATACTAATGATTATATTTATAAAAAGGTTCTTATATTTTTTATTTACATGTTTTTTCACCTATCGATTTTTTACATTTTTAAAAAATATTATTTTTTCATTTTCATTACTTATCATATCCATTAATTCTCCTTTTCTTTTCCTAGCATAATAAACACTTTTTTGAATTTAATTTTTACTTTTTTAATAAAAGATTAAATCAATGGCAAAAAAACCAATCATTCTACGAGTTTCTCAACCAATTAGTCAGTGTTAAAATTCACGTGTTAATTAAAATTTGACATCCTGTGCCTATAATAGAATTAGTCGTAATCAATGTAGAAAAGCAGCATTGATGATATGCCATAGCAAAGACTTTTTGGCACTACGTTTTGTTTGGAAGAAAATATAGATAAAGAATGGAATAAAATATAATAATAATAAAAAAACTAACAAAAAATTTGTTGCTCTTTAATTGTTTGGGAAGAAAGAAACCTAATATAATTTTATGCTGATTATTAATAAGTAGTGCAGGCATCATATATAGAGCGTGTACTCACCAAAATATCTAATCTACTCGAGATATATAATATGACATAGTGCGTAATTTTCATATCATCAATTATTTAGTAAGAGAGCCATCACCTGAACTTCTTTTATTTGCTATGGATGAGACTATAGCCAAGTAAAGTAATGCCACATTTCTCTTACATTTATTTATTCACGTCGAAATTAAACGGGACATTTATGCTGATTATTAATAAAAAGCAAGCAAACAACAGTTACTTAAAGCCATCTCCTTGCATATATGTAATCTATGATGAGGAGAGCTTATTTATTTATGAAGCTAGCAATAGCATAAATGTCCTATTAAGCCATACAGCTTGTTCTCAGTCCCCACAGTCGACGAAGTCGTAGTTGACAGTGAGGTGGCCCTGTTGATAGCCGTTGCCATCAGTGTCCAGTTTTTGGAAAACACCAGCATAATCCAAATCCAGCCCTCCATTGCTGCATTGATCTACTATTCTCACTATTTGGTTTGCTCCGGTCCTTGTGTTTGTGACCTGCAATTAAATAATAACTCTTTCAATTGGTGCATATATACCAGTTACCAGACTAAATATACATATGCATGGTTATATTAATTAGTTGAGTTCATAGTTACTAAATCTCGTATTGGCAATTGAATTGGCCGGAATACTAATTTACTGATTTCATATATGATTTATGTATTGGTTCAAAACTTTATATCAATATTAATCTAAAAATGCCATTGTTCACCCTTTATGGGTTAGATCGGGACAGACCAAGCTATTTTTTAAAACTATTATATATACATATTCTTAAAATATATTTCACCTTTAAATTTAAAATTAAATTTTAATTCTTATATTTGGACATTTATATTCATTTCAAAATTTGAAGAGTTACGTAATATAATTTAAATGAACAGACTCCGAGTTGGCTCTGGCACCAAGGGTGGCCTTTGTATTTATGAACAAAAGGGAAGCCCTCCAACTCCAAGGGAGTAAGGTTTAAAGAGTAATATGAATCTAATTGACTCTTTTCTTTTAATTGTAGGCAAAATACAAATATCTCATTAGTAAATGCAGCCAATGTTGCATGTGTTTTTATTGTTTCATAAAACTACATTTAAGTTTAACTATTAGTATATAATTTTCAACTTCTTTAAATATTAAACTATTGTAAAATTAGATTTAATTATTGTATACAATTAAATTTATATATTTATATAATTTTTAACATTTTTTAAAAATTTAAACAAGTTAGGTAGTTTAAGACCTAGAAATTAAAGCTCAACTCGATTGCTACAGTAACAGAGTGGGGCAGTGGGCCGACGCCCAATAGGCAAAAATAAATTTTTATAAATTGTTTGGACAAAAATAGATATCATAAAAAAAAAAATTCTTTTTGTGAACCAATAAAATCAGCCAATTTCGACTATTTCTTACTAGTTTAAAGAAACAACTAAATTTATAACAGTCATCACTGCCAGCAAACATTGGATTAACAAAGTAGCATTAGGTATGCAGAAATCTCACCCTCAAGCACTTGCCGCAGGCTTCCTGGCCTTGAGGGCCAACGGGGCCACAGAAGGCCGTCCATCCGTACTTTTGGCGCCACGCCAAGGGCTTGTCGGCGTCCCACCTCGAGCAGTAAGCGCTCACGGCCCTCAGGTCCCAATTGTTCTGCTCCGGGTTGTAGTAATGGTACGTTGCCCTCACGTTCGATGCGCTCTGCGCGGCCGCCAAAGCCACCACGCCCAGCAACACCACCGCCAACAGTCCTATCTTCTTCTCCATCTTCATTTCCTTAACGTGCTTGTCTTCATTGACGAATTGCTTGCTTCAATATATAGAGAAATTTAAACAGGATATGCATGTGGTGGTTGAAATTACGAAACTAGCTAGCTTTGATTGGATATGCAATTCCAAATTGAATTTTCTTTCTTGGGGAAAGAGTGATGGATACGTGGTCAAGTCATGAACTTGGTCGCCGGTCATCTGGGGCGACCTTCTTGTTGGGTTATCAATCTGGTAGGGGCTGGCCTTGACTATTTTGGCATGGAGACGAAGGCTGCTGCTGCTGCTACATCATGAAATTTTAATTTACTCTATAAGCAACCCATGTCTTACGCTGTAGCTTGCCTAAAATTTGTTGTAATCTTCACATCATAATCAGCGCCGGCTTAAGGGTTAGTGGGGTGGGGGGGGGGGGGGGGGGGGGGTTGGTTTGGGCGATAATTAATTTAATAACTTTTTTAAAAAATAATAAAAATTCTTAAAATTTTATTTTTTATTTTTTAAAACATAAAATCACTAATTAAAATTTTGTATTCTAGTTTAAAAAGTAAATATTTTTCAATTGATAATATAGATAAAAAAAATTATTTAAAAAATAAAAATTAAATAAGTAAAAAATGTGAAGAGTTTCCGACATTCCTATAAATTAAAAATTTACTTTTTTTTTTTATTTTTTTTATTACACAGATCAATGCAAATTCTTCATACTAAATTTCTGTCTTTCAAAGAATTATTTTATCAAATTATTTTCTTAAAATAATATTACTTCTTTTCTTTTCTTTTACTGTGCTACTAATTTATACCACATTATTCATTATTTAATATTAAAAAATAATTCATAGACTTAAAAAGTTAGAAACCTCCTTATCTAAATAGCATTTTACTATATATTGTTTAACATTAAAATATGATCAATGGATTTGGGGAGTTAGGGAATTTCATCATTCAAATAAAATAACAAAATAAATAAAGTATAAATTTAAAAAAATATCATAAAATAAAAATAATAATTTTAAATCTCAAAATATATAAAAATAGTAATTAATTATTAATTTTAGAGTCCCTCCTCCTTGGAAGCATAAGTTTAGGTGGCCTATGCCTTCAATGGATCCTGGTCATAATTAATCTCCTACCATTAATCTTGATAAAAAGAGAATATTTGAGTGACAGGAGAACTGTATATTATGCAAAATCTTTATTTTCTCTAATATATCCTAAATTAATGTGTTGTCCATCATAAAATTTTGGCAGCTTAATTGAATCAGATCGATCCATCTTTATATTATTAAATCTAGGTTGCCCCAAGGCAAAACTAAATTAGAATTAAGTAGGGTAGAAAAGTCAAACTTGAGCCAGCCAACCAAAACAAAGTTAGGCAATTAACCATTGGACATTTTACAGATTTGAATTGTCCCCCCCTACTTGTGTACGGCTAGGATTGCTTTACTGTGCTAGTTAGAAGATCAACCTCCCTACCTCACCCTAAGTTTTAGCCCAAACGAGAATGAAAAATATTTTTGATGTAAAATAAAAATATAAGATAAAGTATAAATTAAAAAATATAAAAATAAAGTGTAAATTAAAAAATATATATACAAATTAGAGAAGATAATTGAAATTGAGTACGGAGGAATTGGAGGTACTGTGAATTGGAGATCAAAATTGAAAGATATTGAACATAAAGATAAGGTATAAAAAAATAGAAGATTGTAAAGAGATTAAAAGAAAATAAAAATTGAAGAAAAAAATGCGAATTGGAGGAAGTCAAGCCATCGTAGACAAGGTGTAACAAAGTGACAGAACAAAGGAAGTAGACATCACAAAGAAAAATAGAGCAGCAACCCTCGCGAGTAATGGTCGTACGATAGAAGCAAAATTGTATTGCAAAAGCCACAAAGTTGAAGCAACAGACGGATGCGGGCGCAGATCCGATTCACACAAATCTGTTCTGGATCTCTTAGAAAGAGAACGATCGATGGCGATTGAGATACAGAACAATCAGCAATGACCACAAGTGTAATATCTCAAAATTTTGAAGACGATAATAATTATTAAATTTCGATATTTAGAGTCCGTATCGAATATTTGAGGATTTAAGGTAATCAAAGAATAGTAAAAATAATACTAATAATAATCATAAATGTGTAAATTATGCTAACTTAATTTAAATTAATGAATTAATATATAAATACACATATATATATTGCCAATGGTAGTAGAGATAATAATAATAAAAGAATAAACTTAATTAATTTAAATTAAATTAAATCAAATTAATTAATTTATGTATTTGTGTGGCTGTGTGCGCATGCTTGGAGGCCAAGAGTTGCACAGTGGCCATGGCTTTAAACAAAAACAGAGGAAAATAGAATGAGAGCTTGCGTGAGAGTGGGCCGAGAGATCGAGTGAGGGAGAGAGTTCAGTCGAGGGGGAGAAAGAAACAAAAACAAAGGAAGAGAGAATGAGAGCTGGCGTGAGAGTGGGCCGAGAGATCGGGTGAGGGAGAGAGCTCAGCCGAGAGGGAGAGAGAGAGAGAGAGAGCTCGAGGGCCAATCGGCCATGGCAGCCGCTGCCATGGCCGACGAGGAACAGCAACGGCTTGAAGAAGCCGCGGCCATGGGCGACGCGGAGCAGCAGCAGCAGTGGCGCGAGCGGCTGTGGGAAGCGGAGCTGGAGGTAGGGCTGGCCAGCGGTGCCGCTGGCCTAAAGAGGCGGCGGCAAGTGGCCGCTGGTGCACAGGGAGGAAGACGCGGGAAGAAGAAGAAAAAGAAAAGAAAGAAGAAAGGGAGAAGAAGAATGGCGCAAGAGCAGTGGGCGCGGGAAGAAGAAGAAGAAGGAGGAGGAAAAGAGAAGAGAAGAAAAGAAAAGAAAATAATAATAATAATAAAATAAAAAGAAGGAAAAATAAAGGAGTTTTGGAATTTTTCGGCATAGAAAATGATCAGGTACGTGGGTAAAAATTAGCAAAAGCGTTATATGATTAAATTATAAATTTTATGCGATTAGAATTAATTAATTTAAGTCCCGGTTGTGTTATCTGCTAGGAAATGTTTTAATTCGCATTGGGAGCACAAGAGAGGCCGAAGGCAGCTGGTTTCAGGCAAGCTCCTAACCCTCTCCTCGCGTTATTTATTTCCCGTGAAAGTTTTCTAGATTTCTTATATATTCCAAAACACTCCCTCACCTTGAGTTGGTTCCACGCATTAATAATAATACTCCGCATGGCAACCACCCTATGATTTATATGTTATTAATTAGGTTATTGTTGATGGAATAAGTTAAGCAAAGATATCTTTGTGTCTTTCATTTTGACCGTTACGGAGCTTTGTATCGCTCTATTTTCCTTGGGAATGATGCCGAACCTATTGGGTTAGGTTCTTAGAAGAGTTGATTATGGTTTAATGAGGTTTTGTTAATAATTTGTTATGAATGTGGAGATGGTTTTCTGTGTATGAGAAGAGACAAGAACATGAATGACATAATGATGTCTATGTTGTTATGGATAAAGTGAGTGAAATGATGAGTTTAAGTGACTAAGTTTAATGTTGTCTATGTGTGTCTTAAGGGTATGGGGTACAAAGCCACTAACTGTTAATTGTTGGTCGTGGCAGTGGATGGCTGGATGTATAGACGCCAGTCATCGACTGTTACGATAAGTGCTAGATGGGCCAAAAGAGCTAGTACTATCAGATTTCCGCCTTGGCTTGTGCATATCATGATGTGTGTGTTGCATAGGGATTGTGTTGCATTCACTTGGGGACATGATTTTTGTATGTGATAGGAAGTGTGAGCATCTGCATGACCCGGTTGGTTTAAGAGATAACTTGGGTTCTTTAGGTGAGCTGGTGCATTTAGAAGCATATCGCATGTGTGAATTCTTATGTGTGGGCATAGCATGGCCTGATGCTTGACTTATGGGGGCCTTGTCATCACGTTTATGCTACAAAAGCCGTTGCATTTCTTATTTGTTGCACTGTATGGTGAGAATGTGCGTTTTAAGTGATAAGTATGGGTGGTAGGCATGGTCACGGTAAGACCTTGGGGTGAGACCCATGGCAGCGTGATCCATGATGTGGCCACGGTAAGACCTTGGGGTGACATCCACAGCGGCGTGGTCCACGATAAGACCTTGGGGTGAGATCCACGGCAACTTAAAGACCTTGGGGTGAGACCCACGGCAACTTAAAGATCTTGGGGTGAGACCCACGGCAACAGAGTATGTTGTGAGCGACAGGAATGGACATGTAAGGGAAATGGTATAGAATAGTAGCCTATAGAAGGCTGTCAACAGGTATGTATGTTGGACTTGGGTGCCAGTGTGTGTTTTATGTAGGCCCCAATGACCGTTTATGTGAGATTTATTATATGTTTGTGCATCTAGAAATAGGGCAGGTATTGGGCATGGCATGACATGACGTTGCATTGGCATGATTTGTATGGGGTGTCATGGGAAAAGTCATATCCTAAACCTATAGCCTTTCTTTCCAGAGCTTGTTGAGTCTCGCAACTCATGATTGTTTTCCATCATTCCAGGTCAGCATATCCTGAGATAGCAGGTACGTTCAGCGGAGTTTGGGTCCAGGCTGTCGTGTCATGGTAGCAAGTGCAGAGCTCTCCCGAAACTAGATCCTGGGTGTCATTGTACGTGTGTTAAAGTTAATGTTTTATGTTGAGATATATGTGTATTATGTAAGCCAAATAGGCTCACGGTAATCGGCTGTGTAATGACGATTATGAGACGTGATATAAAAGAAAGATTATGACTTAAATAAGGGTTATGCGTGAGTTGTAGTCGTGTTATTGTTTGGTATCATTTTAGTAATGACCCTCTCACGGATCCTCTTTGTGCACGAGGAGGCTCCGGGAGGCGAGCCGTTACAACAAGAGGGAACACAACCTTCGATGAGGCTTGATTTTCGCGATTCAACGGCGAGGGAGCAACAAGCTCTAATGCACGACGAGGGAACTTTGGGATTCGAAAATGCAAAGAAAAAGAAGATTGAACTAAACACTTGATCGATCATTGGAAACACATTTCTTGCAATTTTCTGTAATTTGCAAAACACCCCCGAAACATTTTACAAATTACATAAATGGCTCGAAAAATGTTTTGAGCCAATTTTTCCATTCCCGAAACAAAAAATAATTTGAAAACGTCAAAACGATGTATGCGAGCCATTTTCATGCTTCAGAGGTCTTAGCTCCTTTAGTTTTGGGGTGTGCTAGTTAGAAGATTAACCTCTCCATGTCTTAGCTCCTTTTAGTTAGAAAATCAACCTCTTTATCTTAGCTGTTTTAGTTTTGAACTATGAAATTTTATTTAAGCAAAATATATATATATATATATTGAACTCTAGACCTTTTAAGTCTATGTTTGAAAGAGAAATGTAATTTTATTTAAGCAAAAAAAAAATCTTGAACTCAAGACCTTTTAAGTCTATGTTTGAAAGAGAAATGTGATAAAAGGATAAGATGGTACATAACAAAAAAAAGTAAAATTGTTATTCTCTCATGATCATCTGGAAACATGAACCATAAATAGATGTAATATAATTTTATTCCATTTAGATAAAGAATAGAAACAAACTAAATATAGTAAAACCAATAAGAATATTCATAAATATTTTTCTTTCTCCTCCCATATTCTCAAAATCAACAGGTAAGAAAAATAAGGAGAACCAAGAGGGCATCATGTAAGTACTCTTGCCCCCCCCCCCCCCCCCCCCCGCCCCCGGGATAAATAGGCTACTCACTCCTACAATGTCCAACTTTTGAGATAACCATCCATTGCCTACTTTATTTGACTAAAAATAGAATTGAGTTAGTCTTAGAATAAAAATAAAAATAAAAAAGATTGGTCTTGAGACTAGATTGGTAATTACGTCCGCTTTCCAAAGGTTACCTCAAATAGACAAAAAGTCATGATTATAAGAAAGAAGAAAAAAATGGCGAAGAAAAATGTTTCTTCGTTTATAATTTTTTATTCATAATTTCTAGAGTAAATATCATACATCATCTATAAGATTTGACCAAATTAAATCAAAAATATCACCCGTTGCCCTTTTTGCTAAAAAAACGTCTAAAATAATTATTTTATCTTTATTTTTATATTAACCCAATCTTTATTTATTTTTTTTTTTCTCTCATCTCTTTTTTTCACTTTGGCAATTGACTAGCCATTATCTTTGGTATGTAGTATCTCTTTCACTTTTTTTTTTATCAATTCACTCTCTTGTGTCATCTTCTCACCCCTTCCTAGTTCTTCAACAATCAAATTTCTCGCCAAACAAATATGACAAAATTAGGGGCGAATCTAGAAATTTATATAGGGAGAGGCTGAATTTTTTTTTTTAACTTATAAAATTATATATTACAGATTTTGGGGTGGGCTGTAATTTTTTTTAAGACTAATTTATTATTAAAAATTATTTTTTATATTAAAAATTAAGCACAGGACAGCTTAAGCGTAGATCCATCGCTGGACAAAACCCTAAAGGGATTTAGTTAGCTAAGAACAACGACTTTCTTTCTTCATATATCTATCTCTATTTATCTTGTCATCAATGAGGTTTCTCTCTCTCTCTATATATATATATTTCTATAACTATCTCATCTCTATATCTTAGTCTATCTAATCTATATCTATATTCCAATTAAAACACCTATATTAGATGGGCTCAAATTGAATGACAATGGAGTTTCTTCCCTATCATTGATGGTTGGTGAAATTTGGAGCCTAAAGCAATGGCTCCTACACCAACTATTGACTATCTATCGAATGGTCAATAATGAGGGAGAAACTTCATCTCCCCTTGTTCTTCTCCCTCGATGTGTATGGTGGTGGTTGACTGGTGATAGTTACTAACCAGACTTATTATTTTATTTATTATTATTTTTGTATAATTACAAAAAGTGGGAGAAGAGGAACATTTTGAAAATTTAAAAATGTTTTAAGAGTAATTAATTAATGGTAAGAGGTTTATTATTCATAGTATATAAAGTCAAGAGATGTCAATAATATAAAAACATAGAAATAATGAGTATAATTTTATTGTGTGAAATTTATTCTAATTTACAATAGAATAAAAATAATGTAATGATAATATTTTTAAAAGTAATAGGAAGATATATATATATATATATATAATTTATTGAGAAGTTGGCATTGGTTCCGTGCACAATCCATTAATTGGAGCATAAAATTCAATGAATTGAGTACCAACGACAAGCGCCTTCGTCAAATACAATAAAAAAAAGCCGTGATTGAGTGGGAGACCCCCATGTGGGTGACTAATTCAGCTTTTGTTTGCATTCATCACATGCGTGCTGTTGGAATGGGAAGGTTCCAATCTTGAGCCACACTTATCCTCTTCTTGACTGACTGCAATCCGTTCCACTCCTTTCCATCCAACCAATCATCTTTATGATCTAAACGTTCCCCACCCTTCACTACTCTTTCCCAACAAAAGCTTCTTGGGGCCCAATTATGCCTCAATTGCTCACTTGTATTCCTCAACCAACATCCATGTTGGAAAAGGGAAACTTAATGCCAGGCCTTTTTGAATTATTCACAAAAAAGCTTTTCGAATTAATTTTTTAATTTTATTTTATCACCCTTAAATATCTATTATATTTTTGTGATGTACATATATATAATTCACAAACTAACACCAATAACTTAAAATGGTAAAATAAAGATCAGAGAAAATAATATGTCATAATTTTGAGGAGCTAATGATCATATTTCTTAATAGTCTAGAAATTTTCTTATGTATCAAGTAAATTTTAGGCAACACTCATTAAAAATTTAAATAAATAAAACTCTCAAATCAATGACACTCATCGTTACTGTCTTTCCACATGCCACTATCGCCCCTCCAAACTTATCACTGGATTCTGCCCTACATGTCTACACAAACTCCTTGTCAGCATCGACTATCTTTAACTATCGTTATCGTCACAATTAAAACTCTAATTCCCATTAAGAATTCAACAACTTTTCTTTCTATTTTTTTAATTTTTTTTTCACTTTCAAGTGCCCAATCTCTCTCCAATATTCAAATACCAAAATCACCGCAACCACCACCACTCAATCATAGGTCAACCACTGTAACCACCACCACAACTTCAATCACCAACAATTTGAGAAATTGTTTTTTTTTTATAAGGGGTAATATGTAAAAATTAATCTAATATGTTAGAGAGATTTAAACATACATGTCACCATTAATTAAGCTGTTAGCTCTCAGCTAATAAATAAACTTAAAGTGACAAAAAAATAATTGAAGAAGAGAAAAAAAAAATTAGTTGAGGGGATAAAGATCACAATTTTTAATAGTTTAAGTACTCCTATGTATTAAGCTCTTAGAATATCTTTCTCATTCACTGTTCATGTAATTCACACTTTAACAAAGGCTAACGTCAAAAATTTAAGGTAATGAAAAAAATAATTGAAAGAAAAAATTTATCAAAATTTTAGTTGAGATGTTAAAATCATATTTATAAATATATAGTTCAAGAACCCTTTACGTGTTAAGTCAAAAAAAAAAAACATTCTATAAGTGAATTCAAAAGAATTATCATGTATCGTAAGTCTTTGGATGACTAATAATTAGTATCTTTTATGCTTGAAGGTTTGTATTTTTACTCATACAAATAAATTGATATTGCCACATTGTATATGTGATTCCTTTTGGTTGGACTCAATGCTAATCATTAATGAGGTAGCTAAGATTCACCATGCCATGTCACCTTTACTCGCTCTTTGGTTGTTAAAATTGAAATTTTAAATGAGATTTGAAAAAAAATTTATAAAATTAAATTATAAATTTAGATCGTAAAATTATAAGATTTTACAAATAATTAAAAATATATTTTAATTTATGTAAATATAAGTTTATAATGATAAAATTTTATTAAAAAATAAATTAATATTACTTAATAATATAATTATTTCAACTTTATTCCTTATTATTAATGAAATACATATTGCGTATTTTAAAATAATTTTATCTATTAATTTTAAAAATACTAAATAATATGATATTTTTAAAGTCCATTTATCATCATTTATCCGTTCATAATAAAATTTTTAAATATTAGTACATATAATATAAATTCTCATAAGTTATATAAGTCATAACCTAATATAAATAAAAACAATACACATTAGTAAACTTCTACATTACAAGCAATAATCTTAATATATATTAAAGTAGAAGAGTAGCTGCACAAAATTTTTCCGCCCAAAATCAACTTCTATTTTTTTTTAAAAAAAATAAATTAATATTTAAAAGGTATACACAATTTTTTTGGGATAATCATTAATTAGCTGCAGTTTCTATGCCATTATATTAATTATTCACTACCACTATTAATCAGTTGGAATAATTAGACAATTAATATTTTAAATTTATATTGTTATTAAAATAAGACACCATTTAATTTTTAATATGATCTTCACACTTCCTAACAGTCATATATTTTGGGATAATCAAATAAAATTAATTTAATTACAAATTTTATGCAATTAAATTAATTATTCACTCTCATTATTAATTAAATAATTAATATTTTAAATTTTTATTGTTATTAAAATGAAAACATAACAAAGTATGCTCCATATCAAGTTAAAGCACTAGAAAAGTAAACACAACCATAACTCTCACGTCTAGTAGCTTCACGATTTTTTTTTTTTTTTTGTGTGTGTGTGTTTGCTCTTTTGGGTTTTTATTGGTTTAATTTTTTTTTGTTTTTCAAAAAATAAATTAATATTTAAATTTTCTATTATTATTATTTAAAATAACACTTCATTTAAAAGGTATACTCAATTTTTTTGGGATAATCATTAATTAACTAGATGCAGCTTCTACGCCATTATATTAAGTATTCACTATCATTATTAATCAACTGGAATAATCAAGCAATTAATATTTTAAATTTATATTATTATTAAAATGAGACATCATTTAGTTTTCAATGTGACCTTTAGATTTCTTAACAGTCACACATTTTAGGATAAGCTGGGCAACTTCTATGCAATTACATTAATTATTCACTATCAATACTAATCATATAATTAATAATTAATATTTTAAATTTCAACAGTTATCTTAATATATAAAGTAGCAGATTTCCTACACAGTTTTTCTCCAAAAAGTTGCCTCTAAAATTTGCATTAAATTTACACAGGTTTTCTAATACTATTAATTAATCAAAAATAAATATTTTATGTCATATATTCTCATCAATTAATTTCTCAATCAATCAAAAATAAATATTATTTCTGATAAATATGAATAGACACCTTAAACTATTAATTAAGTCATAAAAAACCATCTATTTGTATAAAATCTTATCTTTTTTTATATAATATATTAAATAAATTATAATAGTTTACAAATATTTTTTCTCTCCAAAAATTAATTTGCCAAACTATTTTTTGTCTCTAAAATTTGTATTAAATTTGCAAGGGTTTTTCAATACTATCTTAATATATATTAAAGTAGTAGAGTTATTGTAAACATTTTCCTGTCCAAAAGCTACTTCTAAAATTTGTATTAGTTTTTCATTGTTATTAATTAATTAAAAATAAATATTATTTCTAAAAATATATGAATAGACAACTTAAACTATTAATTAAGTAATAAAAAATCATCCATATTTTTTAATATTTTCAATGTTTTCTTATTATTGCATAAATTAAATTTTAATAGTATAAATCAAAATCCATATTTTCAATATTATGGCACATAGTTTCTTGCCAAAAAGTTATCTTTAGTTTTTTTTTTTTTTAGGAAGTAATATTCATTTCAATTAAAAACGTGTTATTGAATCCCTCTGAAAACATATTATGCAACATTTAAATTCTGAACTATTCGATTTTCGCGTATAGACTGCTCTATTATCTGATATTAAAATTTAGAAAGTGTGTATTAGCAATAACCAATGAGTTTTTCAATGTTATTAATTAATCAAAAATAAATATTTTCTATCATATTTTCTTATCAATTAATCTCTCAATCAATCAAAAATAAATATTATTTATGAAAAAAATAAATATTATTTATGAAAAATATGAATAGACAACTTAAACTATTAATTAAGTCATAAAAATCCGTCCATATCTTTTAATGTTTTAATATTTTCAATGATTTGTTATTATTGCATAAATAAAATTTCAATAGTATAAAGCAAAATCCATATTTTCAATATTATTGCACATAGTTTCTTGTCAAAAAGTTACCTTTAGTTTTTTTTTTTTTTCAGAGAATAATATTCCTTCCAATTAAAAACGTGTTATTAAATCCCTTTGAAAACATGTTATGCAATATTCAAATCATGGACTGTTCAATTTTTGCATATAGACTATTCTATTATCTGATATTGAAAATTGAAAAACATGCATCAGCAATACTATCCAATGGATTTTTCAATGTAATTAATTAATCAAAAATAAATATTTTCTATCATATATTCTCATCAATTAATTCCTCAATCAATCAAAAATAAATATTATTTATAAGAAATATGAATAGACAACTTAAACTATTAATTAAATCATAAAAAATCATCCATATTTTTTAATGTTTTGTTATTATTGCATAAATTAAATTTCAATAGTATAAATCAAAATCTATATTTTCAATATTATTGCACACAGTTTCCCGCCAAAAAATTGTCTTTGGGTTTTTTTTTCAATAAATAATATTCCTTCCAGTTAAAAATGTGTTATATATTGAATCCCTTTGAAAATGTGTTATGCAATATTCAGATTCTAAATTGTTTGATTGTCGCACATAGATTGCTCTATTATCTTATATTAAAAATTAGAAAGTGTGTATCAGGACATAAGGTCTTCATTTCAAGGATGTCATTGACTCCATCGGATTCAAGATTGTCGTTCAAGTTTCAGAGAAGACAATTTTTTTTTATTGTATTATACGCTATGACCATCAACAAAAGTTAGGGGCAATCATTATTGCATGTAGGACTTTATTTGAAAAAATCAGTATTCAGTCATGGTCAATTGTACGTAGTTGTATCAAGAATTACAAGTTGAAATGATTTAAAGATACTAATATGTGATAAGGAATGAAAACAAACAAACTCAACCACAAATGTTGTATTCAAAGGAGTTTTTAAAATTTTGTAATATTTAATCTTATTATAAATTTCATTTCTTATGATATTTATAATTTAATAAATCTAAATTATGATATTTTCAATATTTATTGAAAGTTCATATATTTTTTATGTCTCTATTTGTGAATTTATTTTCTGTGCATCACACGGGGGAAAGAACTAGTTATAATAAAAACTCTAACAAACATTCAATTCTTTAAAGAAACTAATAATAATTCACTTTCAAATTAAAGAAACTAACAATAATCAAATTAATGAAGACAGATGAAGAAGAAACAAATAAAGTTGTAATGGACAGGGATCATTGAATCCAATCAAGAAATTGCAAAAAAAAAAAAAAGAAAAAAATGAAAAAATTGCAAAAGAATAAACATATGAAGTTGCATATCCCTTTATCGATGATGGTATCAAACAATTGGAGTTATGAATTGATTCGTGTTACATGGAAACGATGGTATCTAGCAAGCGAGTATAGAAACATCAATTCGTGTTTGTGAATTGACAGCGACTCAACCAGTAGTTTGTGTTTGTGAATTGATATAGCGGCACTGAGCAATCGAAGTTGTGAATCAATGATGATACATCGAGTAGCCATGTGATAAGGGGAAACAATAAAAGGTTGTGATGAATGTGCTTGAGAGAGATAAGGGTTAGCAGAGGTAGAGGGTATCCCTCGAATTAGAATTAATACTATGCTAGTTGGAGATAAAAAAAATTAACTTTTTTATATAAGAAAACTAAAATTAGTAAAATTATTGTCTAACTCGGAATTCTATTGATTTTATCTAGTTAAATAGGGATTTATTCCGATTTTATTATAATTTAAATTTTATATGGACGTTGAATTATTTAGAGATTTTAATTTTTGGCTCATAAAATCATAGAAATTGAATTGAAAATTTAACAACCATGTTTTTTTTTTTTTTTCCTTTACCTTTTACATAGTTACGTATGGAAAGATGGGATGCTTTTAGCCATTAGTGAAAAGACTGAAAGCGATTAGAGAAATACTATTTAAATATAAAAATTTAAGATTTTGTATCATATTTTTTATATTGAAAATTAAAAGATTATTAATAATTATTCATTATATAATAAATAATAAAAATATAAATAATGAATGATGATTTTCTGCTCATTGATAATAAACAGCACATAAAGTCAAAACAGTATTTGCGAAAAGCGAATGAATGATGAGACTCTCAAACAAAGCAACGCGACGGAAGAGCTTTCCATACATAATAAAAGATAAAAGGAAAAGGCAGATGTGTGATTGGGCGGCTGCCAATTTGCCAGTTGGGCTTCAAAAAGCAACCCCCAAAACGTTGAACCTGGCCGCCTGGCTGGCTGGCTGGCTAATAATTAAATTACCAAGTAAAAGTAATCATCTCATATAAAATAAAATTTCATAATAATAATAATAATAATAATCAAACTTCTCTTCTGCACGACCACCGTCCGGACAAACCCATCGTCTCATCTACAAATTTGTTTACGAAACCCTAATCTCTCTTTCTCCAGATCATACTCCAAGTAAATATTTTGTTGCTGGTAATTTCCCAAAATTATCGACGGCCCTCCCGCCAACTCCGGCGCATCAGGGTCGTCGTCGGTCACGATCGTCAGACACACGGCCCCAAGCCCATCCACGATTGAAAAATAGTCAGCCGCCGGCAGCGCCATTTCTGCTCCACCTTTAAAATGAAAAACCAGTTCCGAATACTTCACCGATTTTTCCTCGGAAAACTTATAACACGGCCTTAATCCTGTCTTCTTTTCAACGTCAGTCGCGCGGCTATAGTTCGCCATTTGCTTTGTGAACTCCTGGGCCACCACTTCGAACACCTTCTTCTCCATGAACGTGAAGGTGGTGCCGGAATCCACCATGGTCCCGCCGTTGCCGTCGGATCCTGGGACCAGAAACCTGTACGGAACCTTCAAGTGTTTGCCACCGACGGAAATTTTCCGGAGGTTTACGTAATAGTATTCCTGAAATGCCGAGTTTGACGCTGCTTTGTTCTTGATAAATCTGGTGTAACTCAAGCCACTGGTCTCCCCGTCGCCGGAATCAGATCTCCCGGTCAAAACCATTTCACTGCTCTTAGGCTTGTCATCGAAATCATGTGACTGGAGACAGTACGAGAACTTCTTGAGACCCATCTGCGCCGGCAGCGACTCAGGGCCGCGCCCGAATCCGGCAATGCCGGAAGGCTGATTGCTCGAGAAAACAGAGCATCCAACGACGAAACCTTTCACGGCCTTATCAGGGAATCGAAGAGTTTCGGAGAGAAGAAGACCCGAAGTGGATCCGGACCCGTATTCAAGCCCATACGGCGGACATGTCTCAGTTGTACAGTTTAAAGGGGCAACGTCGCCGAAAACCCACCGGCATTTTGGGTTTTTACACGACAAAATCTTCACCGATGACGACAACTTGGGAATATAAGTTGGAATTTTTGCGGGGTTTACGTTTTCGAAGTTGCATTGGTTGCAAACGTAGCGATGGGTGCATGGGAACCAAACGAGGCTGCTGCCTGTGTCCATGATGAAAGGAAGGGTCTGTGGCGGCGTGCCGAAGCTGAGAGAGAGCGAGTAGCCGCCATAGCCACGAGCCAAGAGATGTGCTTTGGTTGGGGAAGAATGGTTTTCGTGGCGGTGCTTGAGGTGGTGGGCTCTGGCTATGGATAAAGAGGCGAGGTGGTTGAGCCTCTGCAATGGGTTTTTGTGATGGGATTTGGTGAGTGGTGAGAGAGGAAGGGTTATGGTGGCTGCGGGTGGTTTGACGTCTGTGGAGGGAGAAGCTGAGGTGAGGAGGAGAATGGAGAGGAGAAAGGGAAGCAAGAGAAGAAAAGGTGCAGCCATCGCCATGGAGATGTTTGAGCTTTGTGATGAATGAGGTGACATCAAGGCCAATTGTCTTCTTTTATCTTCTTATCTTCCCTTGCGCCACCATTGATCAAATAGCCAGTTGTACAGAAATCAAAGGGAATGAATTTTATACAAAATTAATCCATCCATCAATAATGATACTTATATACATTTGTGTATACGATCGATGTACAACCGTTATTACATTGTAAAACTTTTATATAAAATTAAATCTTCCATTTCAAATCACTAAAAAAATGAACAAAGGGAAGCCTAACAAAAAGGTGGAAATTGCAAAAAGTAACCCCCCACAAATAGAAAATTCGTTTTTAACCCCTTTTTGACAAAAAAACGTTTTTACCCCCTACAAACAAATAGTTGCAAAAAATAGTCACTTTATCACTTTCACCCCAATCTTTGACTTTTCAACTCTCCACTTTAATTAAAAATTAAGAATAAAAATAAAGACAATATATTACCAAACTACTCTCAATACAAAACAAACAGAAAAGTTGAATTTCTATTATACCCCACAAAGAAGCCCGAGAAACCCCTCATAATTATAATAATAAATTTTTAATTATTAAAATATTATTATTATTTCTCAACATGAATTCTTATTTTTTAATAATTTAATAATTGGGTGAATTTTGAACCCACGGTGAGTCCCTCATCTCTTTTTTATTATTAAATATATATGTATTGTTACATATAAATAAAATTAATTAAATAATAATAATTGAAAATTTTAAATATATATGTATTATTAAATAAATAACTGAAAAATTGTTATTCAATGATTCTTATATTATTTTTCAATTGTAATAATAATTACAAATCTTAATTATAATAATAAATTTTCAACTATTAAATTATTAATATTTTCAAATAAATTCTATTATTTTTAATAATAATTATTTTTTTAAAAATTTAATAACTAGTTGAGTCTTGAACCCGCGCTCGGTTCCCTCCCTTCATTTTTTTATTATTAAATATATATGTAATAATATTACATATACAATAAATAAAATGGATTAAATAAAAAAAATTGAAAAAATATATGTATTATCAAAAAATTAAAAAATTGTGATTCAATTATTCTTAAAATAATTTTTTTGATCTCTTTTTTCTTTTCTTGGCCATGGGATTTTTTAAAGTTATCCAATAGTACATAAAAGAAATTATTGTTTAAAAATTATACTTGTATTTTTGGGTAAATTTTATAATCATTATATCAATTTAATCCAATGTTATTAGTGGTTAGAACACTTAATCATGTATTGGTTGTGTTTTATTATCATTCCATTGTTGTTTATTGTGAATTATAAATCCAATTAAGCCAAAAAATGTAAAAATATATAATTTTTATTGGGTAACTATGAAAAATCCCATGGACCAAAAACAAAAAAAAGAAGATCAAAAAATCAATTTTCATTAAAAAAATCAAGTTTTGTAGCCCCACAAAACTCGGGTCAGGCTTTGTGGCATCACAAATCCCGATTTCTTTTATTAAAATAGTTTTTTTATCCTATTTTTTTTCTTTTTTTCGCCATGGAAATTTTTCAAGTTATGCAACAGTCCCAAAAATAAATTAATGTTTAAAAATTATACTTATATTTTTGGATAAATTTTATAATCATCACATCAATTTAATCCAATGTTGTTAGTAGTTAGAACACTTAAACATGTAGTGGTTGTGTGTGTTTTATTATCATTCCATTATTATTTATTGTGAATTACAAATTCAATCAAGCCAAAAAATGTAAAAAGACATCATTTTTTATTGAGTAACTTTAAAAAATCCCATGGCAAAAACAAAAAGATCAAAAAATCCATTTTTATTAAAAAATCAGCTTTTATAGCCCCACAAAACTCGGGCCAGGTTTTATGGCCCTACAAAGCCCGATTTTTTTTCTTAAAATTGTTATTTTTATCCTTTTTTTCTTTTCTTAGCCATGAGATTTTTTCAAGTTATTCAATAGTCCCAAAAATAAATTATTGTTTAAAAATTATACTTTTATTTTTGGATAAATTTTATAATCATTACATCAATTTAATCCAATATTGTTAGTAGTTAGAACACTTATCATGTATTGGTTGTGTTTTATTATCATTCCAATGTTATTTCTTGTGAATTATAAATTTAATCAAGTAAAAAAAATATAAAAATACATTATTCTTTATTGGGTAACTTTGAAAAATTCCATGGCCCCCCCCCAAAAAAAAACAGATCAAAAAAATTCATTTTTATTAAAAAATCAGGTTTCATGACCCCACAAAACTCGGGCCCACAAAACCCGGGCCGGGTTTTGTGGCCCCACAAAGCCCAATTTTTTTTTATTAAAATGGTTATTTTTATCATTTTTTTTCTTTTCTTGGCCATGGATTTTTCCAAGTTATTCAATAGTCTCAAAAATAAATTATTCTTTAAAAATTATACTTTTATTTTTGGATAAATTTTATAATCATTACATCAATTCAATCCGATGTTGTTAGTAGTTAGAACACTTAGAATGTGTTTGATTGCACATATTTTCCATGAAAAATATGTAATTATTACATATTTTCGATGGAAAACAATCAAACACTCTTAATTTTTCCATGGAAAAATATGTATGGTACAATCATTTAAAATTTCTTTTCATGGAATTCATTTTCTAAGGGGGTCAGATGGTTTTTGTTTTCTAGGAAATATTACATAGAATTAAATTCTAGGTAATGCAATCAAACGCACCCTCAATCATGTAAAGGTTGTATTTTATTATCATTCCATTGTTATTTCTTGCGAATTATAAATTTAATCAAGTCAAAAAAGGTAAAAATACATTATTTTTTATTGGGTAAGTTTGAAAATTCCCATGGCCCAGAAAAAAAAAATCAAAAAATCCATTTTTATTAAAAAATCAGATTTCATGGCCTCACAAAACTTGGGCCGGGTTTTGTGGCCCCACAAAGCCCGATATTTTTTTTTATTAAAATGGTTATTTTTATCCTTTTTCTTTTCTTTTCTTGGCCATGGGATTTTGCCAAGTTATTCAATAGTCCCAAAAATAAATTATTGTTTAAAAATTATACTTTTATTTTTAGATAAATTTTATAATCATTACATCAATTTAATCCAATATTGTTAGTAGTTAGAACATTTAATCATGTATTGATTGTGTTTTATTATCATTCCATTGTTATTTCTTGTGAATTATAAATTTAATCAAGTCAAAAAATGTAAAATACATTACTCTTTATTCGGTAACTTTGAAAAATCCCATGGCCCCAAAAACAAAAAACAAAAGGATCAAAAAATTCATTTTTATTAAAAAATCAAGTTTCATGTCCCCACAAAACCCGGGCCGGGTTTTGTGACCCCACAAAGCCCGATTTTTTTTATTAAAATGGTTATTTTTATCCTTTCTTTTCTTTTCTTGGCCATGGAATTTTTAAAATTTATTCAATAGTTCCAAAAATAAATTATTGTTTAAAAATTATACTTTTATTTTTGGATAAATTTTATAATCATTATATCAATTTAATCCAATGTTGTTAGTAGTTAGAACACTTAATCATGTATTGATTATGTTTTATTAATTATCATTCCATTGTTATTTCTTGTGAATTATAAATTTAATCAAGTCAAAAAAGGTAAAAATACATTATTTTTTAGTGGGTAACTTTGAAATATGCCATGGCCAAAAAAAAAAAAAAAGATCAAAAAATATATTTTTATTAAAAAAATCAGGTTTCATGGCCCCACAGAACCCGGACCGGGTTTTATGGCCCCACAAAGCCCGATTTTTTTTATTAAAATTGTTATTTTTATCATTTTTTCTTTTCTTAGCCATGGGATTTTTCCAAGTTATTCAATACTCCCAAAAATAAATTATTGTTTAAAAATTATACTTTTATTTATGGATAAATTTTATAATCATTACATCAATTTAATCCAATATTGTTAGTAGTTAGAACACTTAATCATGTATTTGTTGTGTTTTATTATCATTCCATTTTTATTTCCTGTGAATTATAAATTTAATCAAGTCAAAAAATATAAAAATACATTATTCTTTATTGGGTAACTTTGAAAAATACCATTGCCAAAAAAAAAAAAAAAGATTAAAAAATTCATTTTTATTAAAAAATTAGGTTTCATGGCCCCACCAAATCCGGGCCCACAAAACCTGGGCCGAGCTTTGTGGCCCCACAAAGCCCGATTTTTTTTATTAAAATTGTTATTTTTATCCTCTTTTTTTTCTTTTCTTGGCCATGGGATTTTTCAAAATTATTCAATAGTCTCGAAAATAAATTATTGTTTAAAAATTATACTTTTATTTTTGGATAAATTTTATAATCATTATATCAATTTAATCCAAGGTTGTTAGTAGTTAGAACACTTAATCATGTATTGATTATGTTTTATTATCATTCCATTGTTATTTCTTGTGAATTATAAATTTAATCAAGTCAAAAAAGGTAAAAATACATTATTTTTTAGTGGGTAACTTTGAAATATGCCATGGCCAAAAAAAAAAAAAAAAAGATCAAAAAATAATCAGGTTTCATGGCCCCACAAAACCCGGGCCGGGTGTTATGGCCCTACAAAGATCGATTTGTTTTTATTAAAATTGTTCTTTTCATCCTTTTTTTCTTTTCTTAGCCATGGGATTTTTCCAAATTATTCAATAGTCCTAAAAATAAATTATTGTTTAAAAATTATACTTTTATTTTTGGATAAATTTTATAATTATTACATCAATTTAATCTAATATTGTTAGTAGTTAGAACACTTAATCATGTATTGGTTGTGTTTTATTATCATTCCATTGTTATTTCTTGTGAATTATAAATTTAATCAAGTCAAAAATTATAAAAATACATTATTCTTTATTGGGTAACTTTGAAAAATCAAATAGCCCCCCCCCCAAAAAAAAAGATCAAAAAATCCATTTTTATTAAAAAATCAGGTTTCATGGCCCCACAAAACCCGGGCCAGGTTTTGTGGCCCCACAAAGCCCGATTTTTTTTATTAAAATGGTTATTTTTATCCTTTTTTTTTTTCTTTTCTTGGCCATGGATTTTTCCAAGTTATTCAATAGTTCCAAAAATAAATTATTGTTTAAAAATTATACTTTTATTTTTAGATAAATTTTATAATCATTACATCAATTTAATCCAATATTGTTAGTAGTTAGAACATTTAATCATGTATTTGTTGTGTTTTATTATCATTCCATTTTTATTTCCTGTGAATTATAAATTTAATCAAGTCAAAAAATATAAAAATACATTATTCTTTATTGGGTAACTTTGAAAAATCCCATAGCAAAAAAAAAAAAAAGATTAAAAAATCCATTTTTATTAAAAAATCAGGTTTCACGGCCCCACAAAATCCGGGCCCACAAAACCCGGTCCGAGTTTTGTGGCCCCACAAAGCCAGTTTTTTTTATTAAAATTGTTATTTTTATCCTCTTTTTTTTCTTTTCTTGGCCATGGGATTTTTTAAAGTTGTTCAATAGTCGCAAAAATAAATTATTGTTTTAAAATTATACTTTTATTTTTGGATAAATTTTATAATCATTATATCAATTTAATCCAATGTTGTTAGTAGTTAGAACACCTAATCATGTATTGATTATGTTTTATTATCATTCCATTGTTATTTCTTGTGAATTAAAAATTTAATCAAGTCAAAAAAGGTAAAAATACATTATTTTTTAGTGGGTAACTTTGAAATATGTAATGGCCAAAAAAAAAAAAAAAGATCAAAAAATTCATTTTTATTAAAAAAATCAGGTTTCATGGCCCCACAAAACCCGGGCAGGGTTTTATGGCCCTACAAAGCCCGATTTTTTTAATAAAATTGTTATTTTTATCCTTTTTTTCTTTTCTTAGCCATGGGATTTTTCCAAGTTATTCAATAGTCCCAAAATAAATTATTGTTTAAAAATTATACTTTTATTTATGGTTAAATTTTATAATAATTACATCAATTTAATCCAATATTGTTAGTAGTTAGAACACTTAATCATGTATTGGTTGTGTTTTATTATCATTCCATTGTTATTTCTTGTGAATTATAAATTTAATCAAGTCAAAAAATATAAAAATACATTATTCTTTATTTGGTAACTTTGAAAAATCCCATAGCCAAAAAAAAAAAAAAAAAGATCAAAAAATCCATTTTTATTAAAAAATCATGTTTCATAGCCCAACAAAGCCCGATTTTTTTTATTAAAATGGTTATTTTATCGTTTTTCTTTTCTTTTCTTGGCCATGGGATTTTGCCAAGTTATTCAATAGTCCCAAAAATAAATTATTATTTAAAAATTATACATTTATTTTTAGATAAATTTTATAATCATTACATCAATTTAATCCAATATTGTTAGTAGTTAGAACATTTAATCATGTATTTGTTGTGTTTTATTATCATTCCATTTTTATTTCCTGTGAATTATAAATTTAATCAAGTCAAAAAATATAAAAATACATTATTCTTTATTGGGTAACTTTGAAACATCCCATTGCCAAAAAAAAAAAAAAGATTAAAAAATTTATTTTTATTAAAAAATCAGGTTTCATGGCCCCACAAAATCCGGGCCGAGCTTTGTGGCCCCACAAAGCCCGATTTTTTTTATTAAAATTGTTAGTTTTATCCTTTTTTTTTCTTTTCTTGGCCATGGGATTTTTCAAAGTTATTCAATAGTCCCAAAAATAAATTTTTGTTTAAAAATTATACTTTTATTTTAGGATAAATTTTATAATCATTATATCAATTTATCCAAGGTTGTTAGTAGTTAGAACACTTAATCATGTATTGATTATGTTTTATTATCATTCTATTGTTATTTCTTGTGAATTATAAATTTAATTAAGTCAAAAAAGGTAAAAATACATTATTTTTTAGTGGGTAACTTTGAAATATGCCATGGCCAAAAAAAAAAAAAGATCAAAAAATACATTTTTATTAAAAAAATCAGGTTTCATGGCCCCACAAAACCCGGGCAGGGTGTTATGGCCCTACAAAGACCGATTTGTTTTTATTAAAATTGTTATTTTTATCCTTTTTTTCTTTTCTTAGCCATGGGATTTTTCCAAATTATTCAATAGTCCTAAAAATAAATTATTGTTTAAAAATTATAGTTTTATTTTTAGATAAATTTTATAATCATTACATCAATTTAATCCAATATTGCTAGCAGTTAGAACATTTAATCATGTATTGGTTGTGTTTTATTATCACTCCATTGTCATTTCTTGTGAATAATAAATTTAATCAAGTCAAAAAATGTAAAATACATTACTCTTTATTCGGTAACTTTGAAAAATCCCATGGCCCGAAAAACAAAAAACAAAAAGATCAAAAAATTTATTTTATGAAAAAACCAGGTTTCATGGCCCCACAAAACCCGGGCCGGGTTTTGTGGCCCCAGAAAGCCCGATTCTTTTTATTAAAATGGTTATTTTTATCCTTTTTTTTCTTTTCTTGGCCATGGAATTTTTCAAATTTATTCAATAGTTCCAAAAATAAATTATAGTTTAAAAATTATACTTTTATTTTTGGATATATTTTATAATCATTATATCAATTTAATCCAATGTTGTTAGTAGTTAGAACACTTAATCATGTATTGATTACGTTTTATTAATTATCATTCCATTGTTATTTCTTGTGAATTATAAATTTAATCAAGTCAAAAAAGGTAAAAATACATTATTTTTTAGTGGGTAACTTTGAAATATGCAATGGCCAAAAAAAAAAAAAAATCAAAAAATTCATTTTTATTAAAAAAATCAGGTTTCATGGCCCCACAAAACCCGGGCCGGATTTTATGGCCCTACAAAGCCCGATTTTCTTTTATTAAAATTGTTATTCTTATCCTTTTTTTCTTTTCTTTGCCATGGGATTTTTCCAAGTTATTCAATAGTCCCAAAAATCAATTATTGTTTAGAAATTATACTTTTATTTATGGATAAATTTTATAATCATTACATCAATTTAAGCAAATATTGTTAGTAGTTAGAACACTTAATCATGTATTGGTTGTGTTTTATTATCATTCCATTGTTATTTCTTGTGAATTGTAAATTTAATCAAGTCAAAAAAGTAAAAATACATTATTCTTTATTGGGTAACTTTGAAATTTCCAATAGCCCCCCCCCCCCAAAAAAAAAAAATCAAAAAATCCATTATTATTAAAAAATCAGGTTTCATGGCCCCACAAAACCTGGGCCAGGTTTTGTGGCCCCACAAAGCCCGATTTTTTTTATTAAAATGGTTATTTTTATCATTTTTTTTTCTTTTCTTTGCCATGGGATTTTGCCAAGTTATTCAATAGTCCCAAAAATAAATTATTGTTTAAAAATTATAGTTTTATTTTTAGATATATTTTATAATCATTACATCAATTTAATCCAATATTGTTAGTAGTTAGAACATTTAATCATGTATTGGTTGTGTTTTATGATCATTCCATTGTCATTTCATGTGAATAATAAATTTAATCAAGTCAAAAAATATAAAATACATTACTCTTTATTCGGTAACTTTGAAAAATTCCATGGCCCTAAAAACAAAAAACAAAAAGATCAAAAAATTTATTTTATTAAAAAACCCGGTTTCATTTCCCCACAAAACCCGGGCCGGGTTTTGTGGCCCCACAAAGCCCGATTCTTTTTATTAAAATGGTTATTTTTATCCTTTTTTTTTTCTTGGCCATGCAATTTTTCAAATTTATTCAATAGTTCCAAAAATAAATTATAGTCTAAAAATTATACTTTTATTTTTGGATATATTTTATAATCATTATATCAATTTAATCTAATGTTGTTAGTAGTTAGAACACTTAATCATGTATTGATTATGTTTTATTAATTATCATTCCATTGTTATTTCTTGTGAATTATAAATTTAATCAAGTCAAAAAAGGTAAAAATACATTATTTTTTAGTGGGTAACTTTGAAATATGCAATGGCCAAAAAGAAAAAATATCAAAAAATTCATTTTTATTAAAAAAATCAGGTTTCATGGCCCCACAAAACCCGGGCCGAATTTTATGGCCCTACAAAGCCCGATTTGTTTTTATTAAAATTTTTATTTTTATCCTTTCTTTTCTTTTCTTAGCCATGGGATTTTTCCAAGTTATTCAATAGTCCCAAAAATCAATTATTGTTTAGAAATTATACTCTTATTTATGGATAAATTTTATAATCATTACATCAATTTAATCAAATATTGTTAGTAGTTAGAACACCTAATCATGTATTGGTTGTGTTTTATTATCATTCCATTGTTATTTCTTGTGAATTGTAAATTTAATCAAGTCAAAAAATATAAAAATACATTATTCTTTATTGGGTAACTTTGAAATTTCCAATAGCCCCCCCCCCCCCCAAAAAAAAAATTATCAAAAAATCCATTATTATTAAAAAATTAGGTTTCATGGCCCCACAAAACCCGGGCCGGGTTTTGTGGCCCCACAAAGCCCGATTTTTTTTTATTAAAATGGTTATTTTTATCCTTTTTTTTTCTTTTCTTTGCCATGGGATTTTGCCAAGTTATTCATTAGTCCCAAAAATAAATTATTGTTTAAAAATTATAGTTTTAGTTTTAGATAAATTTTATAATCATTACATCAATTTAATCCAATATTGCTAGCAGTTAGAACATTTAATCATGTATTGGTTGTGTTTTATTATCATTCCATTGTCATTTCTTGTGAATAATAAATTTAATCAAGTCAAAAAATGTAAAATACATTACTCTTTATTCGGTAACTTTGAAAAATCCCATGGCCCGAAAAACAAAAAACAAAAAGATCAAAAAATTTATTTTATGAAAAAACCAGGTTTCATGGCCCCACAAAACCCGGGCCGGGTTTTGTGGCCCCAGAAAGCCCGATTCTTTTTATTAAAATGGTTATTTTTATCCTTTTTTTTCTTTTCTTGGCCATGGAATTTTTCAAATTTATTCAATAGTTCCAAAAATAAATTATAGTTTAAAAATTATACTTTTATTTTTGGATATATTTTATAATCATTATATCAATTTAATCCAATGTTGTTAGTAGTTAGAACACTTAATCATGTATTGATTATGTTTTATTAATTATCATTCCATTGTTATTTCTTGTGAATTATAAATTTAATCAAGTCAAAAAAGGTAAAAATACATTATTTTTTAGTGGGTAACTTTGAAATATGCAATGGCCAAAAAAAAAAAAATCAAAAAATTCATTTTTATTAAAAAAATCAGGTTTCATGGCCCCACAAAACCCGGGCCGGATTTTATGGCCCTACAAAGCCCAATTTTTTTTTATTAAAATTGTTATTTTTATCCTTTTTTTTCTTTTCTTAGCCATGGGATTTTTCCAAGTTATTCAATAGTCCCAAAAATCAATTATTGTTTAGAAATTATACTTTTATTTATGGATAAATTTTATAATCATTACATCAATTTAAGCAAATATTGTTAGTAGTTAGAACACTTAATCATGTATTGGTTGTGTTTTATTATCATTCCATTGTTATTTCTTGTGAATTGTAAATTTAATCAAGTCAAAAAAGGTAAAAATACATTATTCTTCATTGGGTAACTTTGAAATTTCCAATAGCCCCCCCCCCCCCAAAAAAAAAAAAATCAAAAAATCCATTATTATTAAAAAATCAGGTTTCATGGCCCCACAAAACCTGGGCCAGGTTTTGTGGCCCCACAAAGCCCGATTTTTTTTATTAAAATGGTTATTTTTATCATTTTTTTTTCTTTTCTTTGCCATGGGATTTTGCCAAGTTATTCAATAGTCCCAAAAATAAATTATTGTTTAAAAATTATAGTTTTATTTTTAGATAAATTTTATAATCATTACATCAATTTAATCCAATATTGTTAGTAGTTAGAACATTTAATCATGTATTGGTTGTGTTTTATGATCATTCCATTGTCATTTCATGTGAATAATAAATTTAATCAAGTCAAAAAATATAAAATACATTACTCTTTATTCGGTAACTTTGAAAAATTCCATGGCCCTAAAAACAAAAAACAAAAAGATCAAAAAATTTATTTTATTAAAAAACCCGGTTTCATTTCCCCACAAAACCCGGGCCGGGTTTTGTGGCCCCACAAAGCCCGATTCTTTTTATTAAAATGGTTATTTTTATCCTTTTTTTTTCTTGGCCATGTAATTTTTCAAATTTATTCAATAGTTCCAAAAATAAATTATAGTCTAAAAATTATACTTTTATTTTTGGATATATTTTATAATCATTATATCAATTTAATCTAATGTTGTTAGTAGTTAGAACACTTAATCATGTATTGATTATGTTTTATTAATTATCATTCCATTGTTATTTCTTGTGAATTATAAATTTAATCAAGTCAAAAAAGGTAAAAATACATTATCTTTTAGTGGGTAACTTTGAAATATGCAATGGCCCAAAAAAAAAAAAAAAAGATCAAAAAATTCATTTTTATTAAAAAAATCAGGTTTCATGGCCCCACAAAACTTGGGCCGGGTTTTATGGCCCTACAAAGCCCGATTTTCTTTTATTAAAATTGTTATTCTTATCATTTTTTTCTTTTCTTTGCCATGGGATTTTTCAAAGTTATTCAATAGTCCCAAAAATAAATTATTGTTTAAAAATTATACTTTTATTTTTCGATAAATTTTATAATCATTACATCAATTTAATCCTATATTGGTAGTAGTTAGAACACTTAATTATGTATTGGTTGTGTTTTATTATCATTCGATTGTTATTTCTTGTGAATTATAAATTGAATCAAGTCAAAAAATATAAAAATACGTTATTCTTTATTTGGTAACTTTGGGAAATCCCATAGCCCCCCCCCCCCAAAAAAAAGATCAAAAAATCAATTTTTATTAAAAAATCATGTTTCATGGCCCCACAAAACCCGGACCACAAAACCCGGGCCGTGTTTTGTGGCCCCACAAAGCCCGATTCTTTTTATTAAAATGGTTATTTTTATCCTTTTTTTTCTTTTCTTGGCCATGGAGTTTTTCAAATTTATTCAATTGTTCCAAAAATAAATTATAGTTTAAAAATTATACTTTTATTTTTGAATATATTTTATAATCATTATATCAATTTAATCCAATGTTGTTAGTAGTTAGAACACTTAATCATGTATTGATTATGTTTTATTAATTATCATTCCATTGTTATTTCTTGTGAATTATAAATTTAATCAAGTCAAAAAAGGTAAAAATACATTATTTTTTAGTGGGTAACTTTGAAATATGCAATGGCCAAAAAAAAAAAAAACATCAAAAAATTCATTTTTATTAAAAAAATCAGGTTTCATGGCCCCACAAAACCCGGGCCGGATTTTATGGCCCTACAAAGCCCGATTTTTTTTTATTAAAATTGTTATTTTTATCCTTTTTTTTCTTTTCTTAGCCATGGGATTTTTCCAAGTTATTCAATAGTCCCAAAAATAAATTATTGTTTAAAAATTATACTTTTATTTTTCGATAAATTTTATAATCATTACATCAATTTAATCCAATATTGGTAGTAGTTAGAACACTTAATCATGTATTGGTTGTGTTTTATTTTCATTCGATTGTTATTTCTTGTGAATTATAAATTGAATCAAGTCAAAAAATATAAAAACACGTTATTCTTTATTTGGTAACTTTGGGAAATCCCATAGCGCCCACCCAAAAAAAAGATCAAAAAATCAATTTTTATTAAAAAATCATGTTTCATGGCCCCACAAAACCCGGACCACAAAACCCGGGCCGTGTTTTGTGGCCCCACAAAGCCCGATTCTTTTTATTAAAATGGTTATTTTTATCCTTTTTTTCTTTTCTTGGCCATGGAGTTTTTCAAATTTATTCAATAGTTCCAAAAATAAATTATAGTTTAAAAATTATACTTTTATTTTTGGATATATTTTATAATCATTATATCAATTTAATCTAATGTTGTTAGTAGTTAGAACACTTAATCATGTATTGATTATGTTTTATTAATTATCATTCCATTGTTATTTCTTGTGAATTATAAATTTAATCAAGTCAAAAAAGGTAAAAATACATTATCTTTTAGTGGGTAACTTTGAAATATGCAATGGCCAAAAAAAAAAAAAAAAAGATCAAAAAATTCATTTTAATTAAAAAAATCAGGTTTCATGGCCCCACAAAACCTGGGCCGGGTTTTATGGCCCTACAAAGCCCGATTTTCTTTTATTAAAATTGTTATTTTTATCCTTTTTTTTTCTTTTCTTAGCCATGGGATTTTTCCAAGTTATTCAATAGTCCCAAAAATCAATTATTGTTTAGAAATTATACTTTTATTTATGGATAAATTTTATAATCATTACATCAATTTAAGCAAATATTGTTAGTAGTTAGAACACTTAATCATGTATTGGTTGTGTTTTATTATCATTCCATTGTTATTTCTTGTGAATTGTAAATTTAATCAAGTCAAAAAATATAAAAATACATTATTCTTTATTGGGTAACTTTGAAATTTCCAATAGCCCCCCCCCCCCAAAAAAAAAAAGATCAAAAAATCCATTATTATTAAAAAATCAGGTTTCATGGCCCCACAAAACCTGGGCCAGGTTTTGTGGCCCCAGAAAGCCCGATTTTTTTTATTAAAATGGTTATTTTTATCATTTTTTTTTCTTTTCTTTGCCATGGGATTTTGCCAAGTTATTCAATAGTCCCAAAAATAAATTATTGTTTAAAAATTATAGTTTTATTTTTAGATAAATTTTATAATCATTACATCAATTTAATCCAATATTGTTAGTAGTTAGAACATTTAATCATGTACTGGTTGTGTTTTATTATCATTCGATTGTTATTTCTTGTGAATTATAAATTGAATCAAGTCAAAAAATATAAAAATACGTTATTCTTTATTTGGTAACTTTGGGAAATCCCATAGCCCCCCCCCAAAAAAAAGATCAAAAAATCAATTTTTATTAAAAAATCATGTTTCATGGCCCCACAAAACCCGGACCACAAAACCCGGGCCGTGTTTTGTGGCCCCACAAAGCCCGATTCTTTTTATTAAAATGGTTATTTTTATCCTTTTTTTCTTTTCTTGGCCATGGAGTTTTTCAAATTTATTCAATAGTTCCAAAAATAAATTATAGTTTAAAAATTATACTTTTATTTTTGAATATATTTTATAATCATTATATCAATTTAATCCAATGTTGTTAGTAGTTAGAACACTTAATCATGTATTGATTATGTTTTATTAATTATCATTCCATTGTTATTTCTTGTGAATTATAAATTTAATCAAGTCAAAAAAGGTAAAAATACATTATTTTTTAGTGGGTAACTTTGAAATATGCAATGGCCAAAAAAAAAAAAAACATCAAAAAATTCATTTTTATTAAAAAAATCAGGTTTCATGGCCCCACAAAACCCGGGCCGGATTTTATGGCCCTACAAAGCCCGATTTTTTTTTATTAAAATTGTTATTTTTATCCTTTTTTTTTCTTTTCTTAGCCATGGGATTTTTCCAAGTTATTCAATAGTCCCAAAAATCAATTATTGTTTAGAAATTATACTTTTATTTATGGATAAATTTTATAATCATTACATCAATTTAAGCAAATATTGTTAGTAGTTAGAACACTTAATCATGTATTGGTTGTGTTTTATTATCATTCCATTGTTATTTCTTGTGAATTGTAAATTTAATCAAGTCAAAAAATATAAAAATACATTATTCTTTATTGGGTAACTTTGAAATTTCCAATAGGCCCCCCCCCCAAAAAAAAAGATCAAAAAATCCATTATTATTAAAAAATCAGGTTTCATGGCCCCACAAAACCTGGGCCAGGTTTTGTGGCCCCAGAAAGCCCGATTTTTTTTATTAAAATGGTTATTTTTATCATTTTTTTTTCTTTTCTTTGCCATGGGATTTTGCCAAGTTATTCAATAGTCCCAAAAATAAATTATTGTTTAAAAATTATAGTTTTATTTTTAGATAAATTTTATAATCATTACATCAATTTAATCCAATATTGTTAGTAGTTAGAACATTTAATCATGTGCTGGTTGTGTTTTATTATCATTCCATTGTCATTTCTTGTGAATAATAAATTTAATCAAGTCAAAAAATGTAAAATACATTACTCTTTATTCGGTAACTTTGAAAAATCCCATGGCCCGAAAAACAAAAAACAAAAAGATCAAAAAATTTATTTTATTAAAAAACCCGGTTTCATGGCCCCACAAAACCCGGGCCGGGTTTTGTGGCCCCACAAAGCCCGATTGTTTTTATTAAAATGGTTATTTTTATCCTTATTTTTCTTTTCTTGGCCATGCAATTTTCAAATTTATTCAATAGTTCCAAAAATAAATTATAGTTTAAAAATTATACTTTTATTTTTGGATATATTTTATAATCATTATATCAATTTAATCTAATATTGTTAGTAGTTAGAACACTTAATCATGTATTGATTATTTTTTATTAATTATCATTCCATTGTTAATTCATGTGAATTATAAATTTAATCAAGTAAAAGAAGGGAAAAATACATTATTTTATAATGGGTAATTTTGAAATATGCCATGGCCAAAAAAAAAAAATGATCAAAAAATTCATTTTTAATAAAAAATCAGGTTTCATGGCCCCACAAAACCCGGGCCGGGTTTTATGGCCCTACAAAGCCCGATTTTTTTATAATAAAATTGTTATTTTTATCCTTTTTTTCTTTTCTTAGCCATGGGATTTTTCAAAGTTATTCAATAGTCCCAAAAATAAATTATTGTTTAAAAATTATACTTTTATTTTTTGATAAATTTTATAATCATTACATCAATTTAATCCAATATTGGTAGTAGTTAGAACACTTAATCATGTATTGGTTGTGTTTTATTATCATTCCATTCTTATTTCTTGTGAATAATAAATTTAATCAAGTCAAAAAATGTAAAATACATTACTCTTTATTCGGTAACTTTGAAAAATCCCATGGCCCGAAAAACAAAAAACAAAAAGATCAAAAAATTTATTTTATTAAAAAACCCGGTTTCATGGCCCCACAAAACCCGGGCCGGGTTTTCTGGCCCCACAAAGCCCGATTGTTTTTATTAAAATAGTTATTTTTATCCTTTTTTTTTTCGGCCATGCAATTTTTCAAATTTATTCAATAGTTCCAAAAATAAATTATAGTTTAAAAATTATACTTTTATTTTTGGATATATTTTATAATCATTATATCAATTTAATCTAATGTTGTTAGTAGTTAGAAAACTTAATCATGTATTGATTATGTTTTATTAATTATCATTCCATTGTTATTTCTTGTGAATTATAAATTTAATCAAGTCAAAAAAGGTAAAAATACATTATCTTTTAGTGGGTAACTTTGAAATATGCAATGGCCAAAAAAAAAAAAAAAAGATCAAAAAATTCATTTTTATTAAAAAAATCAGGTTTCATGGCCCCACAAAACCTGGGCCGGGTTTTATGGCCCTACAAAGCCCGATTTTCTTTTATTAAAATTGTTATTCTTATCCTTTTTTTCTTTTCTTTGCCATGGGATTTTTCCAAGTTATTCAATAGTCCTAAAAATAAATTATTGTTTAAATTATACTTTTATTTTTCGATAAATTTTATAATCATTACATCAATTTAATCCAATATTGGTAGTAGTTAGAACACTTAATCATGTATTGGTTGTGTTTTATTTTCATTCGATTGTTATTTCTTGTGAATTATAAATTGAATCAAGTCAAAAAATATAAAAATACGTTATTCTTTATTTGGTAACTTTGGAAAATCCCATAGCCCCCCCCCAAAAAAAAGATCAAAAAATCCATTTTTATTAAAAAATCATGTTTCATGGCCCCACAAAACCCGGACCACAAAACCCGGGCCATGTTTTGTGGCTCCACAAAGCCCGATTCTTTTTATTAAAATGGTTATTTTTATCCTTTTTTTTCTTTTCTTGGCCATGGAATTTTTCAAATTTATTCAATAGTTCCAAAAATAAATTATAGTTTAAAAATTATACTTTTATTTTTGGATATATTTTATAATCATTATATCAATTTAATCCAATGTTGTTAGTAGTTAGAACACTTAATCATGTATTGATTATGTTTTATTAATTATTATTCCATTGTTATTTCTTGTGAATTATAAATTTAATCATGTCAAAAAAGGTAAAAATACATTTTTTTTAGTGGGTAACTTTGAAATATGCAATGGCCAAAAAAAAAAAAAAATCAAAAAATTTATTTTTATTAAAAAAATCAGGTTTCATGGCCCCACAAAACCCGGGCCGGATTTTATGGCCCTACAAAGCCCAATTTTTTTTTTATTAAAATTGTTATTTTTATCCTTTTTTTTCTTTTCTTAGCCATGGGATTTTTCCAAGTTATTCAATAGTCCCAAAAATCAATTATTGTTTAGAAATTATACTTTTTTTTATGGATAAATTTTATAATCATTACATCAATTTAATCAAATATTGTTAGTAGTTAGAACACTTAATCATGTATTGGTTGTGTTTTATTATCATTCCATTGTTATTTCTTGTGAATTGTAAATTTAATCAAGTCAAAAAATATAAAAATACATTATTCTTTATTGGGTAACTTTGAAATTTCCAATAGCCCCCCCCCCCCCCCCAAAAAAAAAGATCAAAAAATCCATTATTATTAAAAAATCAGGTTTCATGGCCCCACAAAACCCGGGCCAGGTTTTGTGGCCCCACAAAGCCCGATTTTTTTTATTAAAATGGTTATTTTTATCCTTTTTTTTTCTTTTCTTTGCCATGGGATTTTGCCAAGTTATTCAATAGTCCCAAAAATAAATTATTGTTTAAAAATTATAGTTTTATTTTTAGATAAATTTTATAATCATTACATCAATTTAATCCAATATTGTTAGTAGTTAGAACATTTAATCATGTATTGGTTGTGTTTTATTATCATTCCATTGTCATTTCTTGTGAATAATAAATTTAATCAAGTCAAAAAATGTAAAATACATTACTCTTTATTCGGTAACTTTGAAAAATCCTATGGCCCGAAAAACAAAAAACAAAAAGATCAAAAAATTTATTTTATTAAAAAACCTGGTTTCATGGCCCCACAAAACCCGGGCCGGGTTTTGTGGCCCCACAAAGCCCGATTCTTTTTATTAAAATGGTTATTTTTATACTTATTTTTCTTTTCTTGGCCATGCAATTTTTCAAATTTATTCAATAGTTCCAAAAATAAATTATAGTTTAAAAATTATACTTTTATTTTTGGATATATTTTATAATCATTATATCAATTTAATCTAATATTGTTAGTAGTTAGAACACTTAATCATGTATTGATTATTTTTTATTAATTATCATTCCATTTTTAATTCATGTGAATTATAAATTTAATCAAGTAAAAGAAGGGAAAAATACATTATTTTATAATGGGTAAATTTGAAATATGCCATGGCCAAAAAAAAAAAAATGATCAAAAAATTCATTTTTAATAAAAAATCAGGTTTCATGGCCCCACAAAACCCGCGCCGGGTTTTATGGCCCTACAAAGCCCGATTTTTTTATAATAAAATTGTTATTTTTATCCTTTTTTTCTTTTCTTAGCCATGGGATTTTTCAAAGTTATTCAATAGTTCCAAAAATAAATTATTGTTTAAAAATTATACTTTTATTTTTCGATAAATTTTATAATCATTACATCAATTTAATCCAATATTGGTAGTAGTTAGAACACTTAATCATGTATTGGTTGTGTTTTATTATCATTCCATTGTTATTTCTTGTGAATTATAAATTTAATCAAGTCAAAAAATATAAAAATACGTTATTCTTTATTTGGTAACTTTGGAAAATTCCATAGCCCAAAAAAAAAAAAAAGATCAAAAAATCCATTTTTATTAAAAAATCATGTTTCATGGCCCCACAAAACCCGGACCACAAAACCCGGGCCGTGTTTTGTGGCCCCACAAAGCCCGATTCTTTTTATTAAAATGGTTATTTTTATCCTTTTTTTTCTTTTCTTGGCCATGGAATTTTTCAAATTTATTCAATAGTTCCAAAAATAAATTATAGTTTAAAAATTATACTTTTATTTTCGGATATATTTTATAATCATTATATCAATTTAATCCAATGTTGTTAGTAGTTAGAACAGTTAATCATGTATTTATTATTTTTTATTAATTATCATTCCATTGTTATTTCTTGTGAATTATAAATTTAATCAAGTCTAAAAAGGTAAAAATACATTATTTTTTAGTGGGTAACTTTGAAATATGCATTGGCCAAAAAAAAAAAAAAAGATCAAAAAATTCATTTTTATTAAAAAAATCAGGTTTCATGGCCCCACAAAACCCGGGCCGGATTTTATGGCCCTACAAAGCCTGATTTTTTTTTATTAAAATTTTTATTTTTATCCTTTTTTTTCTTTTCTTAGCCATGGGATTTTTCCAAGTTATTCAATAGTCCCAAAAATAAATTATTGTTTAAAAATTATACTTTTATTTATGGATAAATTTTATAATCATTACATCAATTTAAGCAAATATTGTTAGTAGTTAGAACACTTAATCATGTATTGGTTGTGTTTTATTATCATTCCATTGTTATTTCTTGTGAATTGTAAATTTAATCACGTCAAAAAATATAAAAATATATTATTCTTTATTGGGTAACTTTGAAATTTCCAATTGACCCCCCCCCCCAAAAAAAAAATTTTTCAAAAAATCCATTATTATTAAAAAATTAGGTTTCATGGCCCCACAAAACCCGGGCCGGGTTTTGTGGCCCCACAAAGCCCGATTTTTTTTTATTAAAATGGTTATTTTTATCCTTTTTTTTTTCTTTTCTTTGCCATGGGATTTTGCCAAGTTATTCAATAGTCCCAAAAATAAATTATTGTTTAAAAATTATAGTTTTATTTTTAGATAAATTTTATAATCATTACATCAATTTAATCCAATATTGTTAGTAGTTAGAACATTTAATCATGTATTGGTTGTGTTTTATTATCATTCCATTGTCATTTCTTGTGAATAATAAATTTAATCAAGTCAAAAAATGTAAAATACATTACTCTTTATTCGGTAACTTTGAAAAATCCCATGGCCCGAAAAACAAAAAACAAAAAGATCAAAAAATTTATTTTATTAAAAAACCTGGTTTCATGGCCCCACAAAACCCGGGCCGGGTTTTGTGGCCCCACAAAGCCCGATTCTTTTTATTAAAATGGTTATTTTTATACTTATTTTTCTTTTCTTGGCCATGCAATTTTTCAAATTTATTCAATAGTTCCAAAAATAAATTATAGTTTAAAAATTATACTTTTATTTTTGGATATATTTTATAATCATTATATCAATTTAATCTAATATTGTTAGTAGTTAGAACACTTAATCATGTATTGATTATTTTTTATTAATTATCATTCCATTTTTAATTCATGTGAATTATAAATTTAATCAAGTAAAAGAAGGGAAAAATACATTATTTTATAATGGGTAAATTTGAAATATGCCATGGCCAAAAAAAAAAAAATGATCAAAAAATTCATTTTTAATAAAAAATCAGGTTTCATGGCCCCACAAAACCCGCGCCGGGTTTTATGGCCCTACAAAGCCCGATTTTTTTATAATAAAATTGTTATTTTTATCCTTTTTTTCTTTTCTTAGCCATGGGATTTTTCAAAGTTATTCAATAGTTCCAAAAATAAATTATTGTTTAAAAATTATACTTTTATTTTTCGATAAATTTTATAATCATTACATCAATTTAATCCAATATTGGTAGTAGTTAGAACACTTAATCATGTATTGGTTGTGTTTTATTATCATTCCATTGTTATTTCTTGTGAATTATAAATTTAATCAAGTCAAAAAATATAAAAATACGTTATTCTTTATTTGGTAACTTTGGAAAATTCCATAGCCCAAAAAAAAAAAAAAAGATCAAAAAATCCATTTTTATTAAAAAATCATGTTTCATGGCCCCACAAAACCCGGACCACAAAACCCGGGCCGTGTTTTGTGGCCCCACAAAGCCCGATTCTTTTTATTAAAATGGTTATTTTTATCCTTTTTTTTCTTTTCTTGGCCATGGAATTTTTCAAATTTATTCAATAGTTCCAAAAATAAATTATAGTTTAAAAATTATACTTTTATTTTTGGATATATTTTATAATCATTATATCAATTTAATCCAATGTTGTTAGTAGTTAGAACAGTTAATCATGTATTTATTATTTTTTATTAATTATCATTCCATTGTTATTTCTTGTGAATTATAAATTTAATCAAGTCTAAAAAGGTAAAAATACATTATTTTTTAGTGGGTAACTTTGAAATATGCATTGGCCAAAAAAAAAAAAAAAAGATCAAAAAATTCATTTTTATTAAAAAAATCAGGTTTCATGGCCCCACAAAACCCGGGCCGGATTTTATGGCCCTACAAAGCCTGATTTTTTTTTATTAAAATTTTTATTTTTATCCTTTTTTTTCTTTTCTTAGCCATGGGATTTTTCCAAGTTATTCAATAGTCCCAAAAATAAATTATTGTTTAAAAATTATACTTTTATTTATGGATAAATTTTATAATCATTACATCAATTTAATCAAATATTGTTAGTAGTTAGAACACTTAATCATGTATTGGTTGTGTTTTATTATCATTCCATTGTTATTTCTTGTGAATTGTAAATTTAATCAAATCAAAAAATATAAAAATATATTATTCTTTATTGGGTAACTTTGAAATTTCCAATTGCCCCCCCCCCCCCCAAAAAAAAAAAATTTCAAAAAATCCATTATTATTAAAAAATTAGGTTTCATGGCCCCACAAAACCCGGGCCGGGTTTTGTGGCCCCACAAAGCCCGATTTTTTTTTATTAAAATGGTTATTTTTATCCTTTTTTTTTCTTTTCTTTGCCATGGGATTTTGCCAAGTTATTCATTTGTCCCAAAAATAAATTATTGTTTAAAAATTATAGTTTTATTTTTAGATAAATTTTATAATCATTACATCAATTTAATCCAATATTGTTAGTAGTTAGAACATTTAATCATGTATTGGTTGTGTTTTATTATCATTCCATTGTCATTTCTTGTGAATAATAAATTTAATCAAGTCAAAAAATGTAAAATACATTACTCTTTATTCGGTAACTTTGAAAAATCCCATGGACCGAAAAACAAAAAACAAAAAGATCAAAAAATTTATTTTATTAAAAAACCTAGTTTCATGGCCCCACAAAACCCGGGCCGGGTTTTGTGGCCCCACAAAGCCCGATTGTTTTTATTAAAATGGTTATTTTTATCCTTTTTTTTCTTTTCTTGGCCATGCAATTTTTCAAATTTATTCAATAGTTCCAAAAATAAATTATAGTTTAAAAATTATACTTTTATTTTTGTATATATTCTATAATCATTATATCAATTTTATCCAATATTGTTAGTAGTTAGAACACTTAATCATGTATTGATTATTTTTTATTAATTATCATTCCATTGTTAATTCATGTGAATTATAAATTTAATCAAGTAAAAGAAGGGAAAAATACATTATTTTGTAATGGGTAACTTTGAAATATGCCATGGCCAAAAAAAAAAAAAAAGATCAAAAAATTCATTTTTAATAAAAAATCAGGTTTCATGGCCCCACAAAACCCGGGCCGGGTTTTATGGCCCTACAAAGCCTGATTTTTTTATAATAAAACTGTTATTTTTATCCTTTTTTTCTTTTCTTGGCCATGGGATTTTTCCAAGTTATTCAATAGTCCCAAAAATAAATTATTGTTTAAAAATTATACTTTTATTTTTCGATAAATTTTATAATCATTACATCAATTTAATCCAATATTGGTTGTGTTTTATTATCATTCCATTGTTATTTCTTGTGAATTATAAATTTAATCAAGTCAAAAAATATAAAAATACATTATTCTTTATTTGGTAACTTTGGAAAATCCCATAGCCCAAAAAAAAAAAAAGATCAAAAAATCCATTTTTATTAAAAAATCATGTTTATGGCCCCACAAAACCCGGACCACAAAACCCGGGCCGTGTTTTGTGGCCCCACAAAGCCCGATTCTTTTTATTAAAATGGTTATTTTTATCCTTTTTTTTCTTTTCTTGGCCATGGAATTTTTCAAATTTATTCAATAGTTCCAAAAATAAATTATAGTCTAAAAATTATACTTTTATTTTTGGATATATTTTATAATCATTATATCAATTTAATCCAATGTTGTTAGTAGTTAGAACACTTAATCATGTATTGATTATGTTTTATTAATTATCATTCCATTGTTATTTCTTGTGAATTATAAATTTAATCAAGTCAAAAAAGGTAAAAATACATTATTTTTTAGTGGGTAACTTTGAAATATGCAATGGCCAAAAAAAAAACATCAAAAATTCATTTTTATTAAAAAAATCAGGTTTCATGGCCCCACAAAACCCGGGCCGGATTTTATGGCCCTACAAAGCCCGATTTTTTTTTTTATTAAAATTGTTATTTTTATCCCTTTTTTTCTTTTCTTAGCCTTGGGATTTTTCCAAGTTATTCAATAGTCCCAAAAATCAATTATTGTTTAGAAATTATACTTTTATTTATGGATAAATTTTTTAATCATTACATCAATTTAATCAAATATTGTTAGTAGTTAGAACACTTAATCATGTATTGGTTGTGTTTTATTATCATTCCATTGTTATTTCTTGTGAATTGTAAATTTAATCAAGTCAAAAAATATAAAAATACATTATTCTTTATTGGGTAACTTTGAAATTTCCAATAGCCCCCCCCCCCCCGAAAAAAAGATCAAAAAATCCATTATTATTAAAAAATCAGGTTTCATGGCCCCACAAAACCCGGGCCGGGTTTTATGGCCCCACAAAGCCCGATTTTTTTTATTAAAATGGTTATTTTTATCCTTTTTTTTTTCTTTTCTTTGCCATGGGATTTTGCCAAGTTATTCAATAGTCCCAAAAATAAATTATTGTTTAAAAATTATACTTTTATTTATGGATAAATTTTATAATCATTACATCAATTTAATCAAATATTGTTAGTAGTTAGAACACTTAATCATGTATTGGTTGTGTTTTATTATCATTCCATTGTTATTTCTTGTGAATTGTAAATTTAATCAAGTCAAAAAATATAAAAATATATTATTCTTTATTGGGTAACTTTGAAATTTCCAATTGCCCCCCCCCCCCCCCAAAAAAAAAAAATTTCAAAAAATCCATTATTATTAAAAAATTAGGTTTCATGGCCCCACAAAACCCGGGCCGGGTTTTGTGGCCCCACAAAGCCCGATTTTTTTTTATTAAAATGGTTATTTTTATCCTTTTTTTTTCTTTTCTTTGCCATGGGATTTTGCCAAGTTATTCATTTGTCCCAAAAATAAATTATTGTTTAAAAATTATAGTTTTATTTTTAGATAAATTTTATAATCATTACATCAATTTAATCCAATATTGTTAATAGTTAGAACATTTAATCATGTATTGGTTGTGTTTTATTATCATTCCATTGTCATTTCTTGTGAATAATAAATTTAATCAAGTCAAAAAATGTAAAATACATTACTCTTTATTCGGTAACTTTGAAAAATCCCATGGACCGAAAAACAAAAAACAAAAAGATCAAAAAATTTATTTTATTAAAAAACCTAGTTTCATGGCCCCACAAAACCCGGGCCGGGTTTTGTGGCCCCACAAAGCCCGATTGTTTTTATTAAAATGGTTATTTTTATCCTTTTTTTTCTTTTCTTGGCCATGCAATTTTTCAAATTTATTCAATAGTTCCAAAAATAAATTATAGTTTAAAAATTATACTTTTATTTTTGTATATATTCTATAATCATTATATCAATTTTATCCAATATTGTTAGTAGTTAGAACACTTAATCATGTATTGATTATTTTTTATTAATTATCATTCCATTGTTAATTCATGTGAATTATAAATTTAATCAAGTAAAAGAAGGGAAAAATACATTATTTTGTAATGGGTAACTTTGAAATATGCCATGGCCAAAAAAAAAAAAAAAGATCAAAAAATTCATTTTTAATAAAAAATCAGGTTTCATGGCCCCACAAAACCCGGGCCGGGTTTTATGGCCCTACAAAGCCTGATTTTTTTATAATAAAACTGTTATTTTTATCCTTTTTTTCTTTTCTTGGCCATGGGATTTTTCCAAGTTATTCAATAGTCCCAAAAATAAATTATTGTTTAAAAATTATACTTTTATTTTTCGATAAATTTTATAATCATTACATCAATTTAATCCAATATTGGTTGTGTTTTATTATCATTCCATTGTTATTTCTTGTGAATTATAAATTTAATCAAGTCAAAAAATATAAAAATACATTATTCTTTATTTGGTAACTTTGGAAAATCCCATAGCCCAAAAAAAAAAAAAAGATCAAAAAATCCATTTTTATTAAAAAATCATGTTTATGGCCCCACAAAACCCGGACCACAAAACCCGGGCCGTGTTTTGTGGCCCCACAAAGCCCGATTCTTTTTATTAAAATGGTTATTTTTATCCTTTTTTTTCTTTTCTTGGCCATGGAATTTTTCAAATTTATTCAATAGTTCCAAAAATAAATTATAGTCTAAAAATTATACTTTTATTTTTGGATATATTTTATAATCATTATATCAATTTAATCCAATGTTGTTAGTAGTTAGAACACTTAATCATGTATTGATTATGTTTTATTAATTATCATTCCATTGTTATTTCTTGTGAATTATAAATTTAATCAAGTCAAAAAAGGTAAAAATACATTATTTTTTAGTGGGTAACTTTGAAATATGCAATGGCCAAAAAAAAAACATCAAAAATTCATTTTTATTAAAAAAATCAGGTTTCATGGCCCCACAAAACCCGGGCCGGATTTTATGGCCCTACAAAGCCCGATTTTTTTTTTTATTAAAATTGTTATTTTTATCCCTTTTTTTCTTTTCTTAGCCTTGGGATTTTTCCAAGTTATTCAATAGTCCCAAAAATCAATTATTGTTTAGAAATTATACTTTTATTTATGGATAAATTTTTTAATCATTACATCAATTTAATCAAATATTGTTAGTAGTTAGAACACTTAATCATGTATTGGTTGTGTTTTATTATCATTCCATTGTTATTTCTTGTGAATTGTAAATTTAATCAAGTCAAAAAATATAAAAATACATTATTCTTTATTGGGTAACTTTGAAATTTCCAATAGCCCCCCCCCCCCCCGAAAAAAAGATCAAAAAATCCATTATTATTAAAAAATCAGGTTTCATGGCCCCACAAAACCCGGGCCGGGTTTTATGGCCCCACAAAGCCCGATTTTTTTTATTAAAATGGTTATTTTTATCCTTTTTTTTTTCTTTTCTTTGCCATGGGATTTTGCCAAGTTATTCAATAGTCCCAAAAATAAATTATTGTTTAAAAATTATAGTTTTATTTTTAGATAAATTTTATAATTATTACATCAATTTAATCCAATATTGTTAGTAGTTAGAGCATTTAATCATGTATTGGTTGTGTTTTATTATCATTCCATTGTCATTTCTTGTGAATAATAAATTTAATCAAGTCAAAAAATGTAAAATACATTACTCTTTATTCGGTAACTTTGAAAAATCCCATGGCCCGAAAAACAAAAAACAAAAAGATCAAAAAATTTATTTTATTAAAAAACCTAGTTTCATGGCCCCACAAAACCCGGGCCAGGTTTTGTGGCCCCACAAAGCCCTATTGTTTTTATTAAAATGGTTATTTTTATCCTTATTTTTCTTTTCTTGGCCATGCAATTTTTCAAATTTATTCAATAGTTCCAAAAATAAATTATATTCTAAAAATTATACTTTTATTTTTGGATATATTTTATAATCATTATATCAATTTAATCCAATGTTGTTAGTAGTTAGAACACTTAATCATGTATTGATTATGTTTTATTAATTATCATTCCATTGTTATTTCTTGTGAATTATAAATTTAATCAAGTCAAAAAAGGTAAAAATACATTATTTTTTAGTGGGTAACTTTGAAATATGCAATGGCCAAAAAAAAAACATCAAAAATTCATTTTTATTAAAAAAATCAGGTTTCATGGCCCCACAAAACCCGGGCCGGATTTTATGGCCCTACAAAGCCCGATTTTTTTTTTTATTAAAATTGTTATTTTTATCCCTTTTTTTCTTTTCTTAGCCTTGGGATTTTTCCAAGTTATTCAATAGTCCCAAAAATCAATTATTGTTTAGAAATTATACTTTTATTTATGGATAAATTTTATAATCATTACATCAATTTAATCAAATATTGTTAGTAGTTAGAACACTTAATCATGTATTGGTTGTGTTTTATTATCATTCCATTGTTATTTCTTGTGAATTGTAAATTTAATCAAGTCAAAACATATAAAAATACATTATTCTTTATTGGGTAACTTTGAAATTTCCAATAGCCCCCCCCCCTCGAAAAAAAGATCAAAAAATCCATTATTATTAAAAAATCAGGTTTCATGGCCCCACAAAACCCGGGCCGGGTTTTGTGGCCCCACAAAGCCCGATTTTTTTTATTAAAATGGTTATTTTTATCCTTTTTTTTTTCTTTTCTTTGCCATGGGATTTTGCCAAGTTATTCAATAGTCCCAAAAATAAATTATTGTTTAAAAATTATAGTTTTATTTTTAGATAAATTTTATAATTATTACATCAATTTAATCCAATATTGTTAGTAGTTAGAGCATTTAATCATGTATTGGTTGTGTTTTATTATCATTCCATTGTCATTTCTTGTGAATAATAAATTTAATCAAGTCAAAAAATGTAAAATACATTACTCTTTATTCGGTAACTTTGAAAAATCCCATGGCCCGAAAAACAAAAAACAAAAAGATCAAAAAATTTATTTTATTAAAAAACCTAGTTTCATGGCCCCACAAAACCCGGGCCAGGTTTTGTGGCCCCACAAAGCCCGATTGTTTTTATTAAAATGGTTATTTTTATCCTTATTTTTCTTTTCTTGGCCATGCAATTTTTCAAATTTATTCAATAGTTCCAAAAATAAATTATAGTTTAAAAATTATACTTTTATTTTTGGATATATTTTATAATCATTATATCAATTTAATCCAATATTGTTAGTAGTTAGAACACTTAATCATGTATTGATTGTTTTTCATTAATTATCATTCCATTGTTAATTCATGTGAATTATAAATTTAATCAAGTAAAAGAAGGGAAAAATACATTATTTTATAATGTGTAACTTTGAAATATGCCATGGCCAAAAAAAAAAAAAAAAACGATCAAAAAATTCATTTTTAATAAAAAATCAGGTTTCATGGCCCCACAAAACCCGGGCCGAGTTTTATGGCCCTACAAAGCCCGATTTTTTTATAATAAAATTGTTATTTTTATCCTTTTTTTCTTTTCTTAGCCATGGGATTTTTCCAAGTTATCCAATAGTCCCAAAAATAAATTATTGTTTAAAAATTATACTTTTATTTATGGTTAAATTTTATAATAATTACATCAATTTAATCCAATATTGTTAGTAGTTAGAACACTTAATCATGTATTGGTTGTGTTTTATTATCATTCCATTGTTATTTCTTGTGAATTATAAATTTAATCAAGTCAAAAAAATATAAAAATACATTATTCTTTATTTGGTAACTTTGGAAAATCCCATAGCCCAAAAAAAAAAAAAAAGATCAAAAAATCCATTTTTATTAAAAAATCATGTTTCATGGCCCCACAAAACCCGGACCACAAAACCCGGGCCGTGTTTTGTGGCCCCACAAAGCCCGATTCTTTTTATTAAAATGGTTATTTTTATCCTTTTTTTTCTTTTCTTGGCCATGGAATTTTTCAAATTTATTCAATAGTTCCAAAAATAAATTATAGTTTAAAAATTATACTTTTATTTTTGGATATATTTTATAATCATTATATCAATTTAATCCAATGTTGTTAGTAGTTAGAACACTTAATCATGTATTGATTATGTTTTATTAATTATCATTCCATTGTTATTTCTTGTGAATTATAAATTTAATCAAGTCAAAAAAGGTAAAAATACATTATTTTTTAGTGGGTAACTTTGAAATATGCAATGGCCAAAAAAAAAACATCAAAAATTCATTTTTATTAAAAAAATCAGGTTTCATGGCCCCACAAAACCCGGGCCGGATTTTATGGCCCTACAAAGCCCGATTTTTTTTTTTATTAAAATTGTTATTTTTATCCCTTTTTTTCTTTTCTTAGCCATGGGATTTTTCCAAGTTATTCAATAGTCCCAAAAATCAATTATTGTTTAGAAATTATACTTTTATTTATGGATAAATTTTATAATCATTACATCAATTTAATCAAATATTGTTAGTAGTTAGAACACTTAATCATGTATTGGTTGTGTTTTATTATCATTCCATTGTTATTTCTTGTGAATTGTAAATTTAATCAAGTCAAAAAATATAAAAATACATTATTCTTTATTGGGTAACTTTGAAATTTCCAATAGCCCCCCCCCCCCCCTGAAAAAAAGATCAAAAAATCCATTATTATTAAAAAATCAGGTTTCATGGCCCCACAAAACCCAGGCCGGGTTTTGTGGCCCCACAAAGCCCGATTTTTTTTATTAAAATGGTTATTTTTATCCTTTTTTTTTTCTTTTCTTTGCCATGGGATTTTGCCAAGTTATTCAATAGTCCCAAAAATAAATTATTGTTTAAAAATTATAGTTTTATTTTTAGATAAATTTTATAATTATTACATCAATTTAATCCAATATTGTTAGTAGTTAGAGCATTTAATCATGTATTGGTTGTGTTTTATTATCATTCCATTGTCATTTCTTGTGAATAATAAATTTAATCAAGTCAAAAAATGTAAAATACATTACTCTTTATTCGGTAACTTTGAAAAATCCCATGGCCCGAAAAACAAAAAACAAAAAGATCAAAAAATTTATTTTATTAAAAAACCTAGTTTCATGGCCCCACAAAACCCGGGCCAGGTTTTGTGGCCCCACAAAGCCCGATTGTTTTTATTAAAATGGTTATTTTTATCCTTATTTTTCTTTTCTTGGCCATGCAATTTTTCAAATTTATTCAATAGTTCCAAAAATAAATTATAGTTTAAAAATTATACTTTTATTTTTGGATATATTTTATAATCATTATATCAATTTAATCCAATATTGTTAGTAGTTAGAACACTTAATCATGTATTGATTGTTTTTTATTAATTATCATTCCATTGTTAATTCATGTGAATTATAAATTTAATCAAGTAAAAGAAGGGAAAAATACATTATTTTATAATGTGTAACTTTGAAATATGCCATGGCCAAAAAAAAAAAAAAATGATCAAAAAATTCATTTTTAATAAAAAATCAGGTTTCATGGCCCCACAAAACCCGGGCCGAGTTTTATGGCCCTACAAAGCCCGATTTTTTTATAATAAAATTGTTATTTTTATCCTTTTTTTCTTTTCTTAGCCATGGGATTTTTCCAAGTTATCCAATAGTCCCAAAAATAAATTATTGTTTAAAAATTATACTTTTATTTATGGTTAAATTTTATAATAATTACATCAATTTAATCCAATATTGTTAGTAGTTAGAACACTTAATCATGTATTGGTTGTGTTTTATTATCATTCCATTGTTATTTCTTGTGAATTATAAATTTAATCAAGTCAAAAAATATAAAAATACATTATTCTTTATTTGGTAACTTTGGAAAATCCCATAGCCCAAAAAAAAAAAAAAAAAGATCAAAAAATCCATTTTTATTAAAAAATCATGTTTCATGGCCCCACAAAACCCGGACCACAAAACCCGGGCCGTGTTTTGTGGCCCCACAAAGCCCGATTCTTTTTATTAAAATGGTTATTTTTATCCTTTTTTTTCTTTTCTTGGCCATGGAATTTTTCAAATTTATTCAATAGTTCCAAAAATAAATTATAGTTTAAAAATTATACTTTTATTTTTGGATATATTTTATAATCATTATATCAATTTAATCCAATGTTGTTAGTAGTTAGAACACTTAATCATGTATTGATTATGTTTTATTAATTATCATTCCATTGTTATTTCTTGTGAATTATAAATTTAATCAAGTCAAAAAAGGTAAAAATACATTATTTTTTAGTGGGTAACTTTGAAATATGCAATGGCCAAAAAAAAAACATCAAAAATTCATTTTTATTAAAAAAATCAGGTTTCATGGCCCCACAAAACCCGGGCCGGATTTTATGGCCCTACAAAGCCCGATTTTTTTTTTTATTAAAATTGTTATTTTTATCCCTTTTTTTCTTTTCTTAGCCATGGGATTTTTCCAAGTTATTCAATAGTCCCAAAAATCAATTATTGTTTAGAAATTATACTTTTATTTATGGATAAATTTTATAATCATTACATCAATTTAATCAAATATTGTTAGTAGTTAGAACACTTAATCATGTATTGGTTGTGTTTTATTATCATTCCATTGTTATTTCTTGTGAATTGTAAATTTAATCAAGTCAAAAAATATAAAAATACATTATTCTTTATTGGGTAACTTTGAAATTTCCAATACCCCCCCCCCCTGAAAAAAAGATCAAAAAATCCATTATTATTAAAAAATCAGGTTTCATGGCCCCACAAAACCCGGGCCGGGTTTTGTGGCCCCACAAAGCCCGATTTTTTTTATTAAAATGGTTATTTTTATCCTTTTTTTTTCTTTTCTTTGCCATGGGATTTTGCCAAGTTATTCAATAGTCCCAAAAATAAATTATTTTTTAAAAATTATAGTTTTATTTTTAGATAAATTTTATAATTATTACATCAATTTAATCCAATATTGTTAGTAGTTAGAGCATTTAATCATGTATTGGTTGTGTTTTATTATCATTCCATTGTCATTTCTTGTGAATAATAAATTTAATCAAGTCAAAAAATGTAAAATACATTACTCTTTATTCGGTAACTTTGAAAAATCCCATGGCCCGAAAAACAAAAAACAAAAAGATCAAAAAATTTATTTTATTAAAAAACCTAGTTTCATGGCCCCACAAAACCCGGGCCAGGTTTTGTGGCCCCACAAAGCCCGATTGTTTTTATTAAAATGGTTATTTTTATCCTTATTTTTCTTTTCTTGGCCATGCAATTTTTCAAATTTATTCAATAGTTCCAAAAATAAATTATAGTTTAAAAATTATACTTTTATTTTTGGATATATTTTATAATCATTATATCAATTTAATCCAATATTGTTAGTAGTTAGAACACTTAATCATATATTGATTGTTTTTTATTAATTATCATTCCATTGTTAATTCATGTGAATTATAAATTTAATCAAGTAAAAGAAGGGAAAAATACATTATTTTATAATGTGTAACTTTGAAATATGCCATGGCCAAAAAAAAAAAAAAAAACGATCAAAAAATTCATTTTTAATAAAAAATCAGGTTTCATGGCCCCACAAAACCCGGGCCGAGTTTTATGGCCCTACAAAGCCCGATTTTTTTATAATAAAATTGTTATTTTTATCCTTTTTTTCTTTTCTTAGCCATGGGATTTTTCCAAGTTATCCAATAGTCCCAAAAATAAATTATTGTTTAAAAATTATACTTTTATTTATGGTTAAATTTTATAATAATTACATCAATTTAATCCAATATTGTTAGTAGTTAGAACACTTAATCATGTATTGGTTGTGTTTTATTATCATTCCATTGTTATTTCTTGTGAATTATAAATTTAATCAAGTCAAAAAATATAAAAATACATTATTCTTTATTTGGTAACTTTGGAAAATCCCATAGCCCAAAAAAAAAAAAAAAAGATCAAAAAATCCATTTTTATTAAAAAATCATGTTTCATGGCCCCACAAAACCCGGACCACAAAACCCGGGCCGTGTTTTGTGGCCCCACAAAGCCCGATTCTTTTTATTAAAATGGTTATTTTTATCCTTTTTTTTCTTTTCTTGGCCATGGAATTTTTCAAATTTATTCAATAGTTCCAAAAATAAATTATAGTTTAAAAATTATACTTTTATTTTTGGATATATTTTATAATCATTATATCAATTTAATCCAATGTTGTTAGTAGTTAGAACACTTAATCATGTATTGATTATGTTTTATTAATTATCATTCCATTGTTATTTCTTGTGAATTATAAATTTAATCAAGTCAAAAAAGGTAAAAATACATTATTTTTTAGTGGGTAACTTTGAAATATGCAATGGCCAAAAAAAAAACATCAAAAATTCATTTTTATTAAAAAAATCAGGTTTCATGGCCCCACAAAACCCGGGCCGGATTTTATGGCCCTACAAAGCCCGATTTTTTTTTTTATTAAAATTGTTATTTTTATCCCTTTTTTTCTTTTCTTAGCCATGGGATTTTTCCAAGTTATTCAATAGTCCCAAAAATCAATTATTGTTTAGAAATTATACTTTTATTTATGGATAAATTTTATAATCATTACATCAATTTAATCAAATATTGTTAGTAGTTAGAACACTTAATCATGTATTGGTTGTGTTTTATTATCATTCCATTGTTATTTCTTGTGAATTGTAAATTTAATCAAGTCAAAAAATATAAAAATACATTATTCTTTATTGGGTAACTTTGAAATTTCCAATAGCCCCCCCCCCCCGAAAAAAAGATCAAAAAATCCATTATTATTAAAAAATCAGGTTTCATGGCCCCACAAAACCCGGGCCGGGTTTTGTGGCCCCACAAAGCCCGATTTTTTTTATTAAAATGGTTATTTTTATCCTTTTTTTTTTCTTTTCTTTGCCATGGGATTTTGCCAAGTTATTCAATAGTCCCAAAAATAAATTATTGTTTAAAAATTATAGTTTTATTTTTAGATAAATTTTATAATTATTACATCAATTTAATCCAATATTGTTAGTAGTTAGAACACTTAATCATGTATTGGTTGTGTTTTATTATCATTCCATTGTTATTTCTTGTGAATTATAAATTTAATCAAGTCAAAAAATATAAAAATACATTATTCTTTATTTGGTAACTTTGGAAAATCCCATAGCCCAAAAAAAAAAAAAAAGATCAAAAAATCCATTTTTATTAAAAAATCATGTTTCATGGCCCCACAAAACCCGGACCACAAAACCCGGGCCGTGTTTTGTGGCCCCACAAAGCCCGATTCTTTTTATTAAAATGGTTATTTTTATCCTTTTTTTTTCTTGGCCATGGAATTTTTCAAATTTATTCAATAGTTCCAAAAATAAATTATTGTTTAAAAATTATACTTTTATTTTTGGATAAATTTTATATTCATTATATCAATTTAATCCAATGTTGTTAGTAGTTAGAACACTTAATCATGTATTGATTATGTTTTATTAATTATCATTCCATTGTTATTTCTTGTGAATTATAAATTTAATCAAGTAAAAAAAAGGTAAAAATACATTATTTTTTAGTGGGTAACTTTGAAATATGTAATCGCCAAAAAAAAAAAAAGATCAAAAAATTTATTTTTATTAAAAAAATCAGGTTTCATGGCCCCACAAAACCCGGGCCGGGTTTTATGGCCCTACAAAGCCCGATTTTTTTTATTAAAATTGTTATTTTTATCGTTTTCTTTTCTTTTCTTAGCCATGGGATTTTTCCAAGATATTCAATAGTCACAAAAATAAATTATTTTTTAAAAATTATACTTTTATTTATGGATAAATTTTATAATCATTACATCAATTTAATCCAATATTGTTAATAGTTAGAACACTTAATCATGTATTGGTTGTGTTTTATTATCATTCCATTGTTATTTCTTTTGAATTATAAATTTAATCAAGTCAAAAAATATAAAAATACATTATTCTTTATTGGGTAACTTTGAAAATTCCCATAGCCCAAAAAAAAAAAAAAAAAAGATCAAAAAATCCATTATTATTAAAATATCAAGTTTCATGGCCCCACAAAACCCGTGCCGGGTTTTGTGGCCCCAAAAAGCCCAATTTTTTTTATTAAAATGGTTATTTTTATCCCTTTTTTTTCTTTTCTTGGCCATGATATTTTGCCAATTTATTCAGTAGTCCCAAAAATAAATTATTGTTTAAAAATTATACTTTTATTTTTGGATAAATTTTATAATCATTACATCAATTTAATCCGATGTTGTTAGTAGTTAGAACACTTAGAGTGTTTTTGATTGCACATATTTTCTATGGAAAACAATCAAACACTTTTAATTTTTTCATGAAAAAATATGTATGGTACAACTATTTAAAAATTCTTTTCGTAGAATTCATTTTCTAAGGGGATGAGATGGTTTTTGTTTTCTAGGCAATATTACCTTGAATTAAATTCTAGGTAATGCAATCAAACACACCCTTAATCATGTATAGCTTGTGTTTTATTATCATTCCATTGTTATTTCTTGCGAATTATAAATTTAATCAACTCAAAAAAGGTAAAAATACATTATTTTTTATTGGGTAAGTTTGAAAAATCACATGGCCCAGAAAAAAAAGATCAAAAAATCCATTTTTATTAAAAAATTAGGTTTCATGGCCCCACAAAACCCGGGCCCGGGTTTTGTGGCCCCACAAAGCCCGATTTTTTTATTAAAATGGTTATTTTTATCTTTTTTTTTCCTTTTCTTGGCCATGGGATTTTGCCAAGTTATTCTGTAACGACCCTAAAGTCGGTTTAGATGTTTTAATACTTTACGTCAGTGTTTCGCAATTAGAATGTTGGACTAAATATTTTTATTAATGCTTAATGTTAATTTCCTTGGTGGCACAAAAATAATTTAGATTACATAATTTTATTCTATGGTGCATGGAATCAGAAATTTAAGTGAAAGGGCCTCAATTAAATAGTTAATGAGATGTCTAACCCAAGTAGAAAATTAAGCTTGGTGGGCTTGGAATATGTGTATATGGGGTATATGTTATTTGGGCTTAGGCCCATGGTGAGAAATTATTTGGAAATAATGGGCTTGATGGTGTAATAAGAAAATGGGGAAAACAAAATAAATTAAGTAGCATTTGTCACTCAAGCCCCTGGATATTTTTTGTTTGTAATATGAAAAGAGGGTTATTTCAGTAAATTCTGGAGCTGGCTTGCAGACCTGTGCGCGCTCCTTTTTCCTAGCAGCCTTTGTGCACAAATATCCTATTTCAGTGCAAAGTGTATCCCTTCTTTTTGAATGCACTGTTCCATTGCTTATTTAAGTCCATCTCCGTGCTCTTCTTCTTCTTCACCCTCTCCATCCTATTCCATCACTTCTGTTGCTGCTGCTGTTTGCTTCATGTGCGCGGGTGGAACTCTCTCTGATTTCATTCTCAACAGGCAAGTTCTCTTACCTATTTTTATTCCAATTCAACCACGTTATCTTTCAGTGCAAGCTCCCTCTTAGATATATTCTATATTGAAATGCAAGTTTCCTTGATTTGCAAACTGTTGCTTATTGTGTCACCTCGCTGTTAGTGTTTTCCACTGTGTCTATTTTGTTTATAAAGTTCCTAGTTGTTGTGAAGTCCATTTGATGTCTCAAGCGGGGTTTGATTCACCCTAATATTTGTTCAGTGAATGGCTTTCCTTCTTACTTACAGCTGGGTTTTTGTTTAGCTCGTTGCTCCCTGTTCAGGCATTTATATATGTACATGTTGCATCACTTTTGGAAGCTCTCACCCATAGCTGAATGTAGAGTGCTAAGTCACCATTAAATGATTTCATTAAGGTATTTGGAGCAAACAGCAAAAGCCTCAACTGAAAATATATATAAACTATTCGCCTATATATATGAGACCTACTTGTAAAGACTTATATTCAATATGTGTAACGAGCTGATACCCCCCCCCCCAGAGATTTGAAAAGCTTATTAAAGCATGCCCTGCCTAACTAATCCACAAATATATTATGCTTAAACAGTCATTCGAATGCCCCTGTTCTGTTCTGTTCTGTTCGGCAAACCCAGTTATATATATATACACGTTCAACGTCATTGACGTTCTAGCGAGCTCGTTCCAGTTCTTTCCGCGAGCTCGTTCCAGCTCTTTGTCGCGAGCTCACACCTATAAGCTCCCTGGCCGCTTAGTCGCGAGCTCTTGCCGCGTGCCTGACCTCAAGCTCGTCCAGCGAGCTCTTGCTCAACCCCTTGACCGCGAGCTCGTTCACCTCATGACCCCGAGCTCGTTCGCTTGTCCTTTTCGCGAGGTCTCTTGAGCTATCTCCGTAAGCTGCGACCTCGAGCTATTCCCGAGCTCGTCCCATATGCCTTGAATGGGAGCTATCAGCTCTCACCCCATATATTTACCTTTCCTTAATTAAGTAAATGTTTGCATTTTCCTTAATTTATATTTTACTTTCCTTTACTTTAATACATAAATGTAAATAAGAAAGTACCCCCCATTTGGATTCAATAAAAATATCAAAAAAAATCAAAATCCATAAAAATAAAAAGTTAGAATTTTGGTTTTAGTACAAATCCATGAATTTGCAATTTTACCACCATCGAAATACATAGTTTCCGTTTCTTGAAAAATTCATTAAAAATCATTTTTACAACAATAAATGCTAGTAATCAAATTACCGGGAGTTAGTTTTTCAAGATGAAGACATTTTCAAAAAATGTTCTATTTGGTCCATTACCTTAGAAAAATTTCAGGATTATGTTTGGTCAGCAATTTCACGTGGTGTGGTCATTTGATTGCATGGGGTCAAATAATGAATTTGAGCTATGAGCATGAATGCAAGTAAATGCATACTATCACTGGTTAAATGAAATCACAACAATCATATGATGGGAATAATAGTTATTAAATTTATAATACACCTCAACTGGTGAATCGAGATTTAATATTAAATAGCATCTCTCAAAGAAGTATTCTTGTGTTGTAAATTACATTAAGCATTTTTGTGCCATAAATTACATCTTGAATGTGGTAAACACTATGAAGTAAGATATGTTGAATTTATCTGATGATGGGGAAAATACCCGGTATGGGTAAGTGATGTTAACAGCATGAATATCGCAAAATCAGGAATTTAAATACATGTGGTTGGCAAATGCATACATGATGCATACATGTATAGGTTCCATATATATATGTTTTGCGCACCTATTATTTTGCGCGGAGGGAGAAAGGGTACCCTAGAGCACTTGGCACGGGACGAGGTGGCCATAGCCCGGCAAGTTGGCTCCATATTTATTGTGAGGTTTTGCCTATGTGATATACTTTGGCATGTGTTGATTTATGGCTCGCGAGCCTATGAGACTTGATTTTGATATTACATTTATATGCACATTTGCATAATAGTACATGGTGGCATGATACATTTAACTTGGAATTGATCAAGTCTTAAAATGTGATACTTGTATACATCAGTGATGTTCTGGAGTACTCTCTTTGGCGTCTCCTTATTCTTGGTTCATAATCATTGTTTATTACCCTAGAACTTGCTGAGCCTTGTGGCTCACTTGATCTTCTTTGCCATTCCAGGTAAAGGGAAACCTATTATTGGGGGTGAGTCCAGTGGGACTAAGGCCTGAGGATAGAGGTGTACGGGGACGCGTCTTAACTTGAAGATCCTGTTAGCATTTTGGTGAGACTTGAGATGAAATGAGTCTTATTTTGTTAGTTAACATTAGAGTCTCTTATCTATTTTATATGGCCGTTGAGCCCGACTCTTGAGCTATTAGAAGTGTCATTGAACTTAAGCATGGTTTTCGCTGCTAATGAATGAAATGAGTTGTTTGTTTAATTGTGGTTGTTCTATATCATCTCTGTGATGACCTCCTTTCGAATATCCTATGCTAGCAGGAATATTCGAGAGTGGGCCCTTACATATTCAATAGTCCCAAAAATAAATTATTGTTTAAAAATTATACTTTTATTTTTGGATAAATTTTATAATCATTATATCAATTTAATCTAATGTTGTTAGTAGTTAGAACACTTAATCATGTATTGATTATGTTTTATTAATTATCATTCCATTTTTATTTCTTGTGAATTATAAATTTAATCAAGTTAAAAAAGGTAAAAATACATTATTTTTTAGTGGGTAACTTTGAAATATGTAATGGCCAAAAAAAAAAAGATCAAAAAATTCATTTTTATTAAAAAAATCAGGTTTCATGGCCCCACAAAACCCGGGCCGGGTTTTATGGCCCAACAAAGCCCGATTTTTTTTATTAAAATTGTTATTTTTATCATTTTTTTTCTTGTCTTAGCCATGGGATTTTTCCAAGTTATTCAATAATCCTAAAAATAAATTATTGTTTAAAAATTAAACTTTTATTTATGGATAAATTTTATAGTCATTACATCAATTTAATCCAATATTGTTAATAGTTAGAACACTTAATCATGTATTGGTTGTGTTTTATTATCATTCCATTGTTATTTCTTTTGAATTATAAATTTAATCAAGTCAAAAAATATAAAAATACATTATTCTTTATTGGGTAACTTTGAAAATTCCCATAGCCCAAAAAAAAAAAAAAAAGATAAAAAAATCCATTATTATTAAAAAATCAGGTTTCATTGTAATGACCCTAAATTGGGTCTAGGTGTTTTTAATATTTAATTTTAACTCAAGGGCATTCTAAATGTGGGTTAAAGTATTTTAACAATTTATTTTGATGGCATAAAATGATTTTGGATTAATATGAAATTTTCTTAGTGCATGTGATCATGAATTTAAGTGTATGGGTTTAATTTTTAAGAATTTAGAAAATTAATGTTTTGGGCTCTATTTAAATAGTTAAATGAGTTCATGGGTTTATCAGGTGGGTCAAATGAATTGTTGGGTTGGGCTTGGGCCCAATGATGAAGGAGATTTGAATTCCATGTAAGTCAGAAAATGAAAAAATGGAAATTTAAAATATGTGTCAAATATCAATAATGCCCTAAAAAGATTCTTTGTAATGAGATAAAGGAGGGGCAAATCAGTCTTTTAGGGAAGGGGCACCTCAGCCTGCAACTGTTCCTTCTGCCTCTACTTTTTCTGCTTTCGGCCAGAATGTATCTCCTATTTTAGGCAGTGCATATCACTTCTTTCCCTCACACTATTCCATTGCCTGTCATCATCTTCTCCATCCATCTTCTGTTTGATCTTCTTCTTCTCCCATTTTGCTGTTGATGACCTGAGCTCAGTGGAAGGGTTTAGCCACTTCTTTTTGGTTGGAGCAGCTCCTAAGGCAAGTTTCCTTAACCTTCTCAATCGTGAATCTATATATATATATGTGTGCGTATTTATCTCCATGTTGCTCTGATCCATCGCGTAAAAAAAAAAAAAAAAAGCTTTATATAGATATAAAAATATACCCATATGCACAGTCTTGTTGAAGGCACAACGGGAAATAACATCACCCCTATTTCTTCCAGTGAATGGCATTTTGGTAGGTAAGGGTACAAATCTTCTTCATTTGTATCCCAAAAAGCTGAACCATATAGATATGTATATATATATATAGTTATATAGTTATATGAGCTTCGCCCTTGTTTCAGCAACCCACTGTGACCCACTTGCAATATATATAGATGCATATTCACTCACTCCATTCCGTTGCTTCTGTTCAGCCAAGAAACCCAGTGACCCACTTTTAGTTATATATATACGCCCCTATTCGGTTTCCCTGTACCAGCCAAAAAAATTCAAAGACCCACTTATATTACATATATATATATAGGTACACACCCAGTTCATATGCTCCCCTGTTCTTATTCAACCCAGATAAATACTATGCATATACATATAACCTCTGTTTAAACGCCTATGTCCCGATCCACTCATATATATAATAAATATTTTTATATATATCAGTTGTAGATGAGCTGTTCGTTGGGAGTTTCTCTCTCTCTGTTTATTCATACCCAGTGCTTTATTTGGACTAAGTATATATATATATATATGCACTTTTAGCTTACTTTGAATCTTCTTTCCAGCCGAGCAAAACACTTTTATATGCATAAATCCACGCCTAAGTTAGTTGCCCTTGTTCATCGAGCAGAACCACCCCTCCCAATTTTGGCCCACTTCTATATATGTCTATATATGCTTACTGCAGTACCATATATATATATATATATATATACGCTTACCTATTTAATTAGTGTAGTGTTTACTTATGTTTAGCACTTGAGGCACTCTAATAATATATATATATATATATATAAAGGCTTACACATGTCAACACCTACTGTAAATAATATATATATATATATATTTGCTTATGCACGTTTAGCATCCATTTAGCCTCTGTTTTGTTTAATATCTTTACATCCCATCAAATATGTAAACCCACTTAGAGCACAAGGCACCCAAACAAATAATATATATGTATATATACATGTTAAAGCACCCACTGTAAAGAATTAAACCCATCCAAATAAAATAATATAAATATATACATATGTTTATGTATACATATGTACGCACCATTGTATATTGCCATAAGCATTAGTTAATTATCTATTAAATGAATTTTTAATATGCCTAAATTTATGAGAATGTATATCAAAATTTTTCTTGCATTTTTAATAGTCATTGGAATATGGCTGATAAATTAAATGCCACGATGCGTAAAGATTAATAGCTCTAATGTTCATGATGTGGTTCTTTTAGTTGCATGGGAACTCTAATCATAAATTTGAGACTTTTTGTGGAGGTATACTTGTCATCAATACGTGATATTAAACCATGGGGATACTTATTTATACATTTGAGAGCATAGCATTCAAGTTGGTAACCTTGCGTGATTTCATAAATGGCATGTCGAATATGATATATATACCATTGTTATTAAATTTTGCGCATCTATTATTTTGCGCGGAGGGAAGGGTACCCTAGAGCACCTGGCACGGGACGAGGTGGCCATAGCCCGGCAGGTTGGCTCCATATTGAATGTGAGTTTTTACTCTTTTATGCACTTCGGCATATGTTATTTAATGGCTTGCGAGCCTACGAGATTGGATTATGATAATTTATGTTATATGTACATTTGCATAATAATATATGGTGACATGATATATTTAAATGAAACTGATAAGGTCATAAATTATGAATCTTGTATGAAGCTATAGAGTTCTTGATTACTCTCTTTTGGTGTCACCATATTCTTGATTCCTATTCGCTATTCATTGCTTCTCGAACTTGCTGAGCCTTGTGGCTCACTTGATCTTCCTTGCCATTCCAGGTAAAGGGAAGGCCGTTTTCGGGGGCGAGTCTAGTGGGACTAAGGCCCAGGGATAGGGGTGTACAGAGAAGCGTCATAACTTGAAGATCCTATTTAGCATTTTGGTGAGGCTTGATGAAATGATTTTTATTTTGTTGGTTAACATTAGAGCCTCTTAATTATTTTGTATGGCCTTCGAGCCCCAAACTCATGAGATATTAGGAATGTAACTGAACCTTAATTTAGTCTCCGCTGCTAGTAAAATGAGATGTTTATTTATTTATGTTTTGTTCTATATCATCTCTGTGATGACCTCCTTTCGAATATCCTATGCTAGCTGGAATATTCGAGAGTGGGCCCTTACATTCATGGCCCCACAAAACCCGTGCAGGGTTTTGTGGCCTCACAAAGCCCAATTATTTTTATTAAAATGGTTATTTTTATCCTTTTTTTCTCTTTTCTCGGCCATGATATTTTGCCAATTTATTCAGTAGTCCCAAAAATAAATTATTGTTTAAAAATTATACTTTTATTTTTGGATAAATTTTATAATCATTACATCAATTTAATCCGATGTTGTTAGTAGTTAGAACACTTAGAGTGTGTTTGATTGCACATATTTTCTATGGAAAACAATCAAACACTTTTAATTTTTTCATGAAAAAATATGTATGGTACAACTATTTAAAAATTCTTTTTGTGGAATTCATTTTCTAAGGGGGTGAGATGGTTTTTGTTTTCTAGACAATATTACCTAGAATTAAATTCTAGGTAATGCAATCAAACACACCCTTAATCATGTATAGCTTGTGTTTTATTATCATTTCATTGTTATTTCTTGCGAATTATAAATTTAATCAAGTCAAAAAAGGTAAAAATTCATTATTTTTTATTGGGTAAGTTTGAAAAATCACATGGCCCAGAAAAAAAGATCAAAAAATCCATTTTTATTAAAAAATCAGGTTTCATGGCCCCACAAAACCCGGGCCGGGTTTTGTGGCCCCACAAAGCCCGTCTGTTTTTTATTAAAATGGTTATTTTTATCCTTTTTTTTTCTTTTCTTGGCCATGGGATTTTGCCAAGTTATTCAATAGTCCCAAAAATAAATTATTTTTTAAAAATTATATTTTATTTTTAGATAAATTTTATAATCATTACATCAATTTAATCCAATATAGTTAGTAGTTAGAACATTTAATCATGTATTGTTAGTGTTTTATTATTATTCCATTGTTATTTCTTTTGAATTATAAATTTAATCAATTCAAAAAATGTAAAATACATTACTCTTTATTGGGTAACTTTGAAAAATCCATGGCCCCAAAAACAAAAAACAAAAAGATCAAAAAATTCGTTTTTATTAAAAAATCAGGTTTCATGGCCCCACAAAACTCGGGCCGGGTTTTGTGGCCGTACAAAGCCCGATTTTTTTTATTAAAATGGTTATTATTATCCTTTTTTTCTTTTCTTGGCCATGGAATTTTTCAAAGTTATTCAATAGTAACAAAAATAAATTATTGTTTAAAAATTATACTTTTATTTTTGGATAAATTTTATAATCATTACATCAATTTAATCCGATGTGGTTAGTAGTTAGAACACTTAGAGTGTGTTTGATTGGACATATTTTCCATGGAAAATATGTAATTATTACATATTTTCTACAGAAAACAATCAAACACTCTTAATTTTTCCATGGAAAAATATATATGGTATAACCATTTAAAACTTCTTTTCATGAAATTCATTTTCTAACGGGGTGAGATGGTTTTTGTTTTCTAGGCAATATTACCTAAAATTAAATTCTAGATAATGCAATCAAACACACATTTAATCATGTATAGCTTGTGTCTTATTATCATTCCATTGTTATTTCTTGCGAATTATAAATTTAATCAAGTCAAAAAAGGTAAAAATACATTATTTTTTATTGGGTAAGTTTGAAAAATCCCATGGCCCAGAAAAAAAAAGATCAAAAAATCCATTCTTAATAAAAAATCAGGTTTCATCTCCCCACAAAACCCGAGCCTGGTTTTGTGGCCCCACAAAACTCGATTTTTTTTATTAAAATGGTTATTTTTATCCTTTTTTTTCTTTTCTTGGCCATGGAATTTTTCAAATTTATTCAGTAGTTCAAAAATAAATTATTGTTTAAAAATTATACTTTTATTTTTGGATATATTTTATAATCATTATATCAATTTAATCCAATGCTGTTAGTAGTTAGAACACTTAATCATGTATTGATTATGTTTTATTAATTATCATTCAATTGTTATTTCATGTGAATTATAAATTTAATCAAGTAAAAAAAGGTAAAAATATATTATTTTTTAGTGGGTAACTTTGAAATATGCAATGGCCAAAAAAATTAAAAAAAAGATCAAAAAATTCATTTTTATTAAAAAAAATCAGGTTTCATGGCCCCACAAAACCCGATTTTTTTTATTAAAATGGTTATTTTTATCCTTTTTTTTTTCTTTTCTTGGCCAGGTGATTTTGCCAATTTATTCAATAGTCCCAAAAATAAATTATTGTTTAAAAATTATACTTTTATTTTTGGATAAATTTTATAATCATTACATCAATTTAATCCGATGTTGTTAGTAGTTAGAACACTTTGAGTGTGTTTGATTGCACATATTTTCTATGGAAAACAATCAAACACTTTTAATTTTTTCATGAAAAAATATGTATGGTACAACCATTTAAAAATTCTTTTCGTGGAATTCATTTTCTAAGGGGGTGAGATGGTTTTTGTTTTCTAGGCAATATTACCTAGAATTAAATTCTAGGTAACGCAATCAAACACACCCTTAACCATGTATAGCTTGTGTTTATTATCATTCCATTGTTATTTCCTGCGAATTATAAATTTAATCACGTCAAAAAAAGGTAAAAATACATTATTTTATATTGGATAAGTTTGAAAAATCACATGGCCCAGAAAAAAAGATCAAAAAATCCATTTTTATTATAAAATCAGGTTTCATGGCCCCACAAAGCCCGATTTTTTTTATTAAAATGGTTATTTTTATCCTTTTTCTTTTCTTTTCTTGGCAATGGGATTTTTCCAAGTTATTCAATAGTCCCAAAAATAAATTATTGTTTAAAAATTATACTTTTATTTTTGGATAAATTTTATAATCATTACATCAATTTAATCAAATATTGTTAGTAGTTAGAACACTTAATCATGTATTGGTTGTGTTTTATTATCATTCCATTGTTATTTCCTGTGAATTATAAATTTAATCAAGTCAAAAAATATAAAAATACATTATTCTTTATTGGGTAACTTTGAAAATTCCCATAGCCCAAAAAAAAAAAAAAGATCAAAAAATCCATTATTATTAAAAAATTAGGTTTCATGGCCCCACAAAACCCGATTTTTTTTATTAAAATGGTTATTTTTATCCTTTTTTTTTCTTTTCTTGGCCAGGTGATTTTTCCAATTTATTCAATAGTCCCAAAAATAAATTATTGTTTAAAAATTATACTTTTATTTTTGGATAAATTTTATAATCATTACATCAATTTAATCCGATGTTGTTAGTAGTTAGAACACTTTGAGTGTGTTTGATTGCACATATTTTCTATGGAAAACAATCAAACACTTTTAATTTTTTCATGAAAAAATATGTATGGTACAACCATTTAAAAATTCTTTTCGTGGAATTCATTTTCTAAGGGGGTGAGATAGTTTTTGTTTTCTAGGCAATATTACCTAGAATTAAATTCTAGGTAACGCAATCAAACACACCCTTAATCATGTATAGCTTGTGTTTATTATCATTCCATTGTTATTTCCTGCGAATTATAAATTTAATCACGTCAAAAAAAGGTAAAAATACATTATTTTTTATTGGGTAAGTTTGAAAAATCACATGGCCCAGAAAAAAAGATCAAAAAATCCATTTTTATTAAAAAATCAGGTTTCATGGCCCCACAAAGCCCGATTTTTTTTATTAAAATGGTTATTTTTATCCTTTTTCGTTTCTTTTCTTGGCAATGGGATTTTTCCAAGTTATTCAATAGTCCCAAAAATAAATTATTGTTTAAAAATTATACTTTTATTTTTAGATAAATTTTATAATCATTACATCAATTTAATCCAATATAGTTAGTAGTTAGAACATTTAATCATGTATTGGTTGTGTTTTATTATCATTCCATTGTTATTTCTTGTGAATTATAAATTTAATCAAGTCAAAAAATGTAAAATACATTACTCTTTATTGGGTAACTTTGAAAAATCCATGGCCCCAAAAACAAAAAACAAAAAGATCAAAAAAATCTTTTTTATTAAAAAATCAGGTTTCATGGCCCCACAAAACCAGGGCCGGGTTTTGTGGCCCCACAAAGCTGGATCTTTTTTTTATTAAAATGGTTATTTTTATCCTTTTTTTATTTTCTTGGCCATGGAATTTTTCAAAGTTATTCAATAGTCCCAAAAATAAATTATTGTTTAAAAATTATACTTTTATTTTTGGATAAATTTTATAATCATTACATCAATTTAATCCGATGTTGTTAGTAGTTAGAACACTTAATCATGTATTGATTATGTTTTATTAATTATCATTTCATTGTTATTTCATGTGAATTATAAATTTAATCAAGTCAAAAAAGGTAAAAATACATTATTTTTTAGTGGGTAACTTTGAAATATGCCATGGCCAAAAAAAAAAAGGATCAAAAAATTCATTTTTATTAAAAAATTAGGTTTCATGGCCCCACAAAGTGAAATTTTTTTTTATTAAAATGTTTATTTTTATCCTTTTTTTTTCTTTTCCTGGCCATGGGATTTTTCAAAGTTATTCAATAGTCCCAAAAATAAATTATTGTTTAAAAATTATAATTTTATTTTTGGATAAATTTTATAATCATTACATCAATTTAATCTGATATTGTTAGTAGTTAGAACACTTAGAGTGTGTTTGATTGCACATATTTTCTATGGAAAACAATCAAACACTCTTAATTTTTTCATTGTAAAATATATATGGTACAACCATTTAAAAATTCTTTTCATGGAATTCATTTTCTAAGGGGGTGAGATTGTTTTTGTTTTCTAGACAATATTACCTAAAATTAAATTCTAGGTAATGCAATCAAACACACCTTTAATCATGTATAGCTTGTGTTTTATTATCATTCCATTGTTATTTCTTGCGAATTATAAATTTAATCAAGTAAAAAAACGTAAAAATACATTATTTTTTATTGGGGAAGTTTGAAAAATCCCATGGCCCAGAAAAAAAAAAAGATCAGAAAATCCATTTTTATTAAAAAATCAGGTTTCATGGCCCCACAAAACCCGGGCCAGATTTTGTGGCCCCACAAAGCCCGATTTTTTTTATTAAAATGGTTATTTTTATCCTTTTTTTCTTTTCTTGGCCATGGTATTTTTCAAAGTTATTCAATAGTCCCAAAAATAAATTATTGTTTAAAAATTATACTTTTATTTTTGGATAAATTTTATAATCATTACATCAATTTAATCCGATGTTGTTAGTAGTTAGAACACTTAGAGTGTGTTTGATTGCACATATTTTCTATGGAAAACAGTCAAACACTCTTAATTTTTTCATGGAAAAATATGTATGGTACAACCATTTAAAAATTCTTTTCATGGAATTTATTTTCTAAGGGGGTGAGATGGTTTTTGTTTTGTAGGCAATATTACCTAAAATTAAATTCTGGATAATACAATCAAACACACCCTTAATCATGTATAGCTTGTGTTTTATTATCATTCCATTGTTATTTCTTGCGAATTATAAATTTAATCAAGTCAAAAAAGGTAAAAATACATTATTTTTTATTGGGTAAGTTTGAAAAATCCCATGGCCCTGAAAAAAAAAAGATCAAAAAATCCATTATTATTAAAAAATCAGGTTTCATGGCCCCACAAAACCCGTGCCGGGTTTTGTGGCCCCACAAAGCCCGATTTTTTTTATTAAAATGGTTATTTTTATCCTTTTTTTTTCTTTTCTTGGCCATGCGATTTTGCCAATTTATTAAATAGTCCCAAAAATAAATTATTTTTTAAAAATTATACTTTTATTGTAACATCCCGTTCGAGCGATAGGAAGGACCGGAACAACTTACCCTGATGGGCCTACACGAACTTCCCAGGGGGGTCACCCATCTCTGGATTACCCCAGGTTAAGCACGCTTAACTTGGGAGTTCTTTGCCAACATTCAGCCCAAAAGGTATCCAGCTGGTGTTGTTTCCTTCCTTACACTATCCTCGATATATACTAACTTCTCTGGGCTCTCGGGGTATTACATTCTCCCCCCCTTGAGCACATGACATCCTCGTCATGCGACCTTACAACCGGTCCCAGATCTCCCCCCGTGCATGGCTGATGTGGGATTCGCCTAAGGTGCCTACACGCACCCCCCATAGGGGCCTCACACCCTTCTCGGGATTCAGCCTCCTCGCTGAGGTTTGCCCCACCACCGTGCTAAGAGGCTCGGGGGTCGGCTCTGATACCATTGTAACATCCCATTCGAGTGATAGGAAGGACCGGAACAACTTACCCTGATGGGCCTACACGAACTTCCCAGGGGGGTCACCCATCTCTGGATTACCCCAGGTTAAGCACGCTTAACTTGGGAGTTCTTTGCCAACATTCAGCCCAAAAGGTATCCAGTTGGTGTTGTTTCTTTCCTTACAAGATGCATTGGGGACGAGGTTAAAGTTCAGTACCGCATTTCACCCACAGACAGATGGGCAGACAGAGAGGACCATCCGAACATTGGAGGACATGTTGAGGGCATGTGTACTAGACTTTCATGGCAGTTGGGATGATCATCTTTCGCTGGTAGAATTTACCTACAACAATAGTCATCATTCCAGTATTGGTATGCCACCTTATGAGGCACTTTATGGCAGGCCATGTAGATCGCCCATTTGTTGGGAGGAGGTTGGAGATAGAGGTTTGTTGGGGCTGGAGATTGTGGAACAGACAATAGAGAAGATTCGCATCATCAGAACAAGAATGAAGGCTGCCCAGGATCGACAAAAGAGTTATGCAGACAAAAGATGGAGAGACTTGGAGTTTTCGACTAGGGACCATGTATGGCTAAGAGTGATGCCCATGAAGGGCGTACGCCGATTTGGGGTGTCGGGGAAGCTTAGTCCTCGCTATATTGGGCCGTTTGAGATTTTGGAACGGGTTGGCACTCTGGCCTATAGGTTGGCTTTGCCACCGCAACTATTCGGCGTTCATAACGTCTTCCATGTGTCCATGCTGAGGAAGTATGTGCCGGATCCTCAGCACATTATTGACTATTAGACTATAGAGGTCAGGGAAGATATAGCGTACGAGGAAATGCCTATCAGTATCTTGGAACGGAAAGAGAAAGTATTGCGAAATCAGTCCATTCTTTTTGTGAGGGTTCAGTGGCAGCGCCATTCTCCGAACGAGGCTACTTGGGAGCGTGAGGATGAGATGAGAAGTCTTTTCCCCCAACCTTTTGCATAACCAGGTACGAATTTGGGGACAAATTCTTTAAAGGGGGGAGAAACTGTAATGACCCTAAATTGGGTCTAGGTGTTTTAATATTTAATTTTAACTCAAGGGCATTCTAAATGTGGGTCAAAGTATTTTAACAATTTATTTTGATGACATAAAATGATTTTGGATTAATATGAAATTTTCTTAGTGCATGTGATCATGAATTTAAGTGTATGGGTCTAATTTTTAAGAATTTAGGAAATTAATGTTTTAGGCTCTATTTAAATAGTTAAATGAGTTCATGGGTTTATCAGGTGGGTTAAATGAATTGTTGGGTTGGGCTTGGGCTCAATGATGAAGGAGATTTGAATTCCATGTGAGCCAGAAAAAGAAAAATGGAAATTTAAAATATGTGTCAAATATCAAGAATGTCCTAAAAAGATTCTTTGTAATGAGATAAAGGAGGGGAAAATCAGTCTTTTGGGGAGGGGGCACCTCAGCCTGCAACTGTTCCTTCTGCTTCTTATTTTTCTACTTTTAGCCAGAACGCATCTCCTATTTTAGGCAGTGCATATCACTTCTTTCCCTCACACTGTTCCATTGCCTGCCATCTTCTTCTCCATCCATCTTCTGTTTGATCTTCTTCTTCTCCCATTTTGCTGTTGATGACCTGAACTGAGTGGAAGGGTTTAGCTACTTCTTTCTGGTTGGGATAGCTCTTAAGGCAAGTTTCCTTAACCTTCTCAATCGTGAATATATATATATATATATGTGTGTGTAATTGTTGCTCTGATCCATCGCGTAAGAAAGCTTTATATAGATATGGAAATATACACATAGCATCACCCATATTTCTTCCAGTGAATGGCATTTTGGTAGGTAAGGGTACAAATCTTCTTCATTTGTATCCCAAAAAGCTGAACTATATAGATATGTATATATATATATAGTTATATGAGCTTCGCCCTTGTTTCAGCAAACCACTGTGACTCACTTGCAATATATATATGCATATTCACTCACTCCATTCGGTTGCTTCTGTTCAGCCAAGAAACCCAGTGACCCACTTTTAGTTATATATATACGCCCCTATTCGGTTTCCCTGTACCAGCCAAAAATCAAAGACCCACTTATATTACATATATATGTATAAGTATACACCTAGTTCATATGCTCCCCTGTTCTTATTCAACCTAGATAAATACTATGCATATACATATAACCTCTACTTAAATGCCTCTGTCCTGATCCACTCATATATATATAATAAATATTTTTATATATATCAGTTGTAGATGAGCTGTTCATTGGGAGTTTTTCTCTCTCTCTCTCTGTTTTTTTTCATACCCAGTGCTTTATTTGGACCATGTATATATATATATGCACTTTTAGCTTACTTTGAATCTTCTTTCCAGCCGAGCAAAACACTTTTATATGCATAAACCCACGCCTAAGTTAGCTGCCCTGGTTCATCAAGCAGACCCACCCCTCCCAGTTTCAGCCTACTTCTATATATGTCTATATACGCTTACTGTAGTACCATATATATACTTATATGCTTACCTATTTAATTAGTGTAGTGTTTACTTATGTTTAGCACTTGAGGCACTCTAATATATATATATATATATATAAAGGCTTACACATGTTAACACCAGTTGGATACCTTTTGGGCTGAATGTTGGCAAAGAACTCCCAAGTTAAGCGTGCTTAACCTGGGGTAATCCAGGGATGGGTGACCCCCCTGGAAAGTTCGTGTAGGCCCATCAGGGTAAGTTATTCCGGATCTTCCTATCGCTCGAACGGGATGTTACATTTATTTTTAAATAAATTTTATAATCATTACATTAATTTAATCTGATGTTGTTAGCAGTTAGAACACTTAGAGTGTGTTTGATTGCACATATTTTCCATGGAAAACAATCAAACACTCTTAATTTTTTTATGAAAAAATATGTATGGTACAACCATTTAAAAATTCTGTTCATGGAATTCATATTCTAAGGGGGTGAGGTGGTTTTTGTTTTCTAGGCAATATTACCTAAAATTAAATTCTAGATAATGCAATCAAACACACCCTTAATCATGTATAGCTTGTGTTTTATTATCATTCCATTGTTATTTCTTGCGAATTATAAATTTAATCAACTCAAAAAAGGTAAAAATACATTATTTTTTATTGGGTAAGTTTGAAAAATCCCGTGGCCTAGAAAAAAAAAAGATCAAAAAATCCATTTTTATTGAAAATCAAGTTTCATGGCCCCACAAAACCCGGGCCGGGTTTTGTTGCCCCACAAAGCCCGATTTGTTTTTTATTAAAATGGTTATTTTTATCCCTTTTTTTTTTCTTTTCTTGACCATGGGATTTTGCCAAGTTATTCAATAGTCCCAAAAATAAATTCTTGTTTAAAAATTATACTTTTATTTTTAGATAAATTTTATAATCATTACATCAATTTAATCCAATATTGTTAGTAGTTCGAACATTTAATCATGTATTGGTTGTGTTTTATTATCATTCCATTGTTATTTCTTGTGAATTATAAATTTAATCAAGTCAAAAAATGTAAAATACATTACTCTTTATTGGGTAACTTTGAAAAATCCCATGGCCCCAAAAACAAAAAACAAAAAGATCAAAAAAATTATTTTTATTAAAAAATCAGGTTTCATGGCCCCACAAAGCCCAATTTTTTTTATTAAAATGGTTATTTTTATCCTTTTTTTTTCTTTTCTTGGCCATGGGATTTTTCAAAGTTATTCAATAGTCCCAAAAATAAATTATTGTTTAAAAATTATACTTTTATTTTTTGATAAATTTTATAATCATTACATCAATTTAATTCGATGTTGTTAGTAGTTAGAACACTTAATGTAATACCCCGAGAGCCCAGAGAAGTTAGTATATATCGAGGATAGTGTAAGGAAGGAAACAACACCAGCTGGATACCTTTTGGGCTGAATGTTGGCAAAGAACTCCCAAGTTAAGCGTGCTTGACCTGGGGTAATCCAGGGATGGGTGACCCCCCTGGGAAGTTCGTATATGTCCATCAGGGTAAGTTGTTCCGGTTCTTCCTATCGCTCGATGTGGGATGTTACAAATGGTATCAGAGCCGACCCCCGAGCCTCTGAGCGCGGTGGTGGGGCAAACCTCAGCGATGATGTTGAGTCCCCGAGGGTGGGTGCGTGTAGGCACCTTAGGCGAATCTCACATCGACCATGCATCGAGGGGAGATCTGGGACCGGTTGTAAGGTCGCATGACGAGGACGTCATGTGCTCAAGGGGGGAGAATGTAATACCCCGAGAGCCCAAAGAAGTTAGTATATATCGAGGATAGTGTAAGAAATGAAACAACACCAGCTGGATACCTTTTGGGCTGAATGTTGGCAAAGAACTCCCAAGTTAAGCGTACTTGACCCGGGGTAATCCACGGATGGGTGACCCCCCTGGGAAGTTCGTGTAGGTCCATCAGGGTAAGTTGTTCCGATTTTTCCTATCGCTCGATGTGGGATGTTACACTTAATCATGTATTGATTATGTTTTATTAATTATCATTCCATTGTTATTTCTTGTGAATTATAAATTTAATTAAGTCAAAAAAGGTAAAAATACATTATTTTTTATCGGGTAAGTTTGAAAAATCCCATGGCCCAGAAAAAAAAAAAAAGATCAAAAAATCCATTTTTGTTAAAAAATCAAGTTTCATGGCCCCACAAAACCCGGGCCGAGTTTTGTGACCCCACAAAGCCCGATTTTTTTTTTATGAAAATGGGTATTTTTATCCTTTTTTTTTCTTTTCTTAGCCATGCTATTTTGCCAATTTATTCAATAGTCCCAAAAATAAATTATTGTTTCAAAATTATACTTTTATTTTTAGATAAATTTTATAATCATTACATCAATTTAATCCGATGTTGTTAGTAGTTAGAACAATTAGAGTGTGTTTGATTGTACATATTTTCTATGGAAAATATGTAATTATTACATATTTTCTATTGAAAATAATCAAACACTCTTAATTTTTCCATGGAAAAATATGTATGGTACAACCATTTAAAACTTCTTTTCATGAAATTCATTTTCTAAAGGGGTGAGATGGTTTTTGTTTTCTAGGCAATATTACATAGAATTAAATTCTAGGTAATGCAATCAAACACACCCTTAATCATGTATAGCTTGTGTTTTATTATCATTCCATTGTTATTTCTTGCGAATTATAAATTTAATCAAGTCTAAAAAGGTAAAAATACATTATTTTTTATTGGGTAAGTTTGAAAATTCCCATGGTCCAGAAGAAAAAAAAAGATCAAAAAATCTATTTTTATTAAAAAATAAAGTTTCATGGCCCCATAAAGCCCGATTTTTTTTATTAAAATTGTTATTTTTATCCCTTTTTTTTCTTTTCTTGGCCATACGATTTTGCCAAGTTATTCAATAGTCCCAAAAATAAATTATTGTTTAAAAATTATACTTTTATTTTTAGATAAATTTTAAAATCATTACATCAATTTAATCCAATATTTTTAGTAGTTAGAACATTTAATCATGTATTGGTTGTGTTTTATTATCATTCCATTGTTATTTCCTGTGAATTATAAATTTAATCAAGTCAAAAAATGTAAAATACATTACTCTTTATTGGGCAACATTGAAAATTCCCATGGCCCCAAAAACAAAAAACAAAAAGATCAAAAAATTCATTTTTATTAAAAAATCAGGTTTCATGGCCGGACAAAACCTGGGCCCACAAAACCTGTGCCGGGTTTTGTGGCCCCACAAAGCCCGATTTTTTTTATTAAAATGGTTATTTTTTTCCTTTTTTTTCTTTTCTTGGCCATGGAATTTTACAAAGTTATTCAATAGTCCCAAAAATAAATTATTGTTTAAAAATTATACTTTTATTTTTGATAAATTTTATAATCATTACATCAATTTAATCCGATGTTGTTAGTAGTTAGAACACTTAATCATGTATTGGTTATGTTTTATTATCATGCCATTGTTATTTCTTGTTAATTATAAATTTAATCAAGTCAAAAAAGGTAAAAATACATTATTTTTTATTGGGTAACTTTGTAATATCCCATGGCCAAAAAAAAATATATCAAAAAATTATTTTTATTAACAAATCAGGTTTCATGGCCCCACAAAGCCCGATTTTTTTTATTCAAATGGTTATTTTTATCCTTTTCTTTTCTTTTCTTGGCCATGTGATTTTTCCAACTTATTCAATAGTTCCAAAAATAAATTATTGTTTAAAAATTATACTTTTATTTTTGGATAAATTTTATAATCATTACATCAATTTAATCCGATGTTGTTAGTAGTTAGAACACTTAATCATGTATTGGTTGTGTTTTATTATCATGCAATTATTATTTCTTGTGAATTATAAATTTAATCAAGTCCAAAAAGATAACAATACATTATTTTTTATTGGGTAACTTTGTAATATCCCATGGCCAAAAAAAAATATCAAAAAATGATTTTTATTAAAAAATCAGGTTTCATGGCCCCACAAAACCTGGGCCGGGTTTTGTGGCCCCACAAAGCTCGATTTTTTTTTATTAAAATGGTTATTTTTATCCTTTTTTTTCTTTTCTTGGCCATGAGATTTTTTCAAGTTATTCAATAGTTCCAAAAATAAATTATTGTTTAAAAATTATACTTTTATTTTTGGATAAATTTTATAATCATTACATCAATTTAATCCAATGTTGTTAGTAGTTAGAACACTTAATCATGTATTGGTTGTGTTTTATTATCATTCCATTGTTATTTCTTGTGAATTATAAATTTAATCAAGTCAAAAAAGGTAAATATACATTATTTTTTATTGGGTAACTTTGTAATATCCCATGGTAAAAAATAAAAATATCAAAAAATGATTTTTATTAAAAAATCAGGTTTCATGACCCCACAAAGCCCGATTTTTTTTTATTAAAATGGTTATTTTTATCCTTTTTTTTTCTTTTCTTGGTCATGGGATTTTTCCAAGTTATTCAATAGTCCCAAAAGTAAATTATTGTTTAAAAATTATACTTTTATTTTTGGATAAATTTTATAATCTTTACATCAATTTAATCCGATGTTGTTAGTAGTTAGAACACTTAATCATGTATTGGTTGTGTTTTATTATCATTCCATTGTTATTTCTTGTGAATTATAAATTTAATCAAATCAAAAATGGTAAAAATACATTATTTTTTATTGGGTAACTTTGTAATATCCCATGGCCAAAAAAAAAAAATATCAAAAAATAATTTTTATTAAAAAACCAGGTTTCATGGCTCCACAAAACCCTGGCCGGGTTTTGTGGCCCCACAAAGCCCGATTTTCTTTTTTAAAATGGTTATTTTGCTATTTTTTTTCTTTTCTTGGCCATGGTATTTTTCCAAGTTATCCAATAGTACCAAAAATAAATTATTGTTTAAAAATTATACTTGTATTTTTGGGTAAATTTGATAATCATTATATATCAATTTAATCCAATATTGTTAGTAGTTAGAACACTTAATCATGTATTGGTTGTGTTTTATTATCATCCCATTGTTATTTATTGTGAATTATAAATTCAATTAAGCCAAAAAATGTAAAAATACATCATTTTTTATTGGGGAACTTTGAAATATCCCATGGCTAAAAAAAAAAAAAAGATCAAAAAATGATTTTTATTAAAAAATCAAGTTTTGTGGCCCCACAAAGCCCGATTTTTTTTATTAAAATGGTTATTTTTATCCTTTTTTTTCTTTTCTTGGCCATGAGAGTTTTCCAAGTTATTCAATAGTCCCAAAAATAAATTATTGTTTAAAAATTATACTTTTATTTTTGGATAAATTTTGTAATCATTACATCAATTTAATCCAATTTTGTTAGTAGTTAGAACACTTAATTATGTATTGGTTGTGTTTTATTATCATTCTATTGTTATTTCTTGTGAATTATAAATTTAATCAAGTTTAAAAATGTAAAAATACATTATTTTTTATTGGGCAACATTGAAAATTCCCATTGCCAAAAAAAAAAACCATTTTTATTAAAAAATCAGGTTTCATAGCCCCACAAAACCCGGGCCGGGTTTTGTGGTCCCACAACCACAAAACCCGATGACGTTGTGCAGTTTTGAAAATTTATTTTTTCATGGATATCAGTATAGATCTGAAATAATATCTATCAAAATTTGTTTTATTTACAATCATAAACATACTACACAGCTTTTATAAGCAATGTGATCACAAAACAAAACAAATAGAAATAAAATCAATCCTTAGAGATTCAGTCAGTGAAATTGTTTGTTAGAGAGAGAATCTTGTTTAATGAGATTTCAATGAGATCGCTGTGATTGATGAAGATTGTTAAATGACCCAACAAGCAAAAAAATTGAATGTATAATGAATGACTGAGTTTGGATGGTTTGATAATGGAGAGAAAGAGAGTACCGTGAACGTTGGAAGATAAGAGAGAAGAGAAAGGCAATATGAAAGAGACAAGGGTATTTTAGTAAATGAAGATAAGGACAATGTGGGCTTTCTAATTTAAAATCTCATTAAGGGTATTTTAGGCATTTCATATAAAAGTGGGTATAGAGTGCAATTAGTTTGTTTAATTTGTCAAAAATATTTTTTTACTAGAAAGTGGTTAAAAACAATTTTTTAAATTTCTTTTAGGTTATTTATGAATCTCTCTCAACAAAAAGTGTCTTATAATCATAAACATATTAGTACGATATATATACTTTTTTTCTTTGAACTATCATACACATATATATATATATATCATTTTAATTAGTATATTTTTTATATTGTATTTATAACTATCTTTTTTATATGAGAATTTATATACCATTACCAATATAAGGCAAAAGTTTGAATCATTAACCAAGGGAGTGAAGGCGCAAATACACCCTTGTACTTTATCAAAAAAGTTCTCGAACTTTCAAAATATTCCATTAGACACTGTTACTCTACAAAAATAGAATTATTAAAAATCTTTTAATTTGTCATTAAATAATTAAAATTGTAATTAAAAAACAAAAAAATAATATTACATTTAGTTTTAGAAAATATTTTTTTTTTCAACTCTAATTTTATAACTAAAGATGTACTAACATTTTATGTTTTAAAAAGTAATAGCATTTATTTACAAAAAATTTAAAAAGAATATTTTTTAGTTTATTAAATTGCATGGATGCTACATTGTATACCTTATGATACGTCAATGCGCGTGCATTTCATGGTTCTTAATTATCTCTAATTAGTGTCTAATGAATGTTTAATAATTTCACTTTTTTGGAGATCAATACATGCAACAAGGATGGCAAATGTTAGGTTTATATATATATATATAATCAATCGATCATAGCAACAATGAATAGTGAATTTATATATAAGGTTTACATATATTTGGTATATACATATATATATATATACAATCAATTGATTGAGTAATTAACAATGAATTTATAAATATGTATATATAAATATATATATACTTATAATATATATATATATACCTATAATCGATCCATTGCAACAAGGAATGGCAACAATGAACTTGATAGGTTCCGACGTTCGAGTACAAGAATGATATGGTGGATGGTTTGCAGAGTACATCAGAAAATAATATCCTAAAACCCTTGCGGATGCATTTTACTTTCACCCTTTGTCCCCGTAATACCCCATGTTTGTATAAAGTTGCCACATAATTTCGATGACTTTAGAATACCGAAAAATGGGTTTGATAGCAGTTATACGTATCAAATCGACTGCAGGGAATGCCTCGGAGTAAAATTATCTAAGGAAATTATCGGGTCTCAATGAGGGTATTAAGATGGGATTTATGGTATTGAAAGAAATCGAATCCGGAAAAATTTTCGGTACAGCTAAAATACAACTGCAATTTATGTTGTAAAACCAAATCGTTGTATGAGACTCCCGAAAAATCAACGGAACCCTAGGGGGGCTCCGGTTTTGCGTAATAAGCAACCCTTCAGTGGTTTCATGATTAAACAATAGCCCGGTAAGGACACTGGGGCGAAATCATCATTTTTAACTAAGAATTAGATTATTAATTTTGCGCTTTCAGTATTAAAATACAAATTTAATCTATGTTTGAGGACATGGTTGCAATAAGGAAAAATTCTCAAGTGAGATTATGAGAAAATTGGAATTTAATACATAATTTTATATATATTAATGTAATATATGATATATAAATATATATATATGTATGTTCACGCATGGCAGAGGCCCCTGTTAAACGCAAATGGCCATGCCCTGCCACTCCAAACTTCAAATCCCATGCCCCGTAAATCGACCATGCTTTTTGCACCCGCGATTTGTGCAAATCCCATGCCTCTACAAATCCATGGCAGCCAGTTGAGTGTGTCAGACGCAATGGGGTATGGCCAGTGAGGTGAGAGAGCAGCCGAGCGCCTATAAATAGGCATGAAGCTTGGCTGTTTAAGAGCAGCAAGGAAGCGAGAGTTCGCTGAAGAAAGAGAGAGAGAGGAAGAGGGAGAAAGAGCAAGCGACCGAGAGTGGCCACTTCCAGCAGCCATGGCCGCGAAGCAGAGCTTCGATGCTCGGCCATGGTGGTCAAGGAAGAAGGGGCAGCCAGTCGTGCGATGATCGAGGCAGCAAGGTGAGGTGCGGAGGCGATCGGTGGGCCAAGAAACGACCCGAAGTAGTGGAGCCGCGACCATGGCAGCCATGGCCGCGAGCTCTAGCAAGCTGGACGCGAGGCAGAGGAGCTGCCGCGATGGCAGCTCACAGTGGCAGGCGACGGTGTGGCCGGTACAGCGGCTGGGAGAGGCGGAAGCCGCTGGCGGCGGAGGCGCTGGCAGCAGCGGCAGCCGCTGGCAATGCTGGTTCGGCCATGGAGGAAAGAAGAGAAAGGAAGAAAAAGAAGAAGAAGAGAAGGAAGAAGAAAGGAAAAAAAAAATGGAGTTGCAGGTCGTGCAGGAGGGAGGAGGAAGAAGAATGAAGGAAAAAAAGAAAAGAAAAGAAAAGGAAAAAGAAAAATAAATGGGAAAATATTGAAAAAAATCCCAGAAAAATCCCAAAAGATAGGAAATTATATTTCAGTAATATCCCGGAGATTTTGGCAGGAAAAATTGTCCGAGCATGCTTTTCAAGATCAAGGCACGCATACCGAGAAAACTGGAGAGGCTAAGTCAAGGTAAGTAAAATTCCCTAAAAATTTCAGAAATTCAAGAATATTATTTTATGAATTTTCGTAGTGAAATATTTGAGAAAATATTTTTAGAAATATTTATTTTGGATTTATTGAGGAAAATTTATGAAGAAATAGAGAAAAAATTATAGAAAATGTTAGAAATTATGGAAAAATAGAATTTAATATTTATTTAAAAAATTATGGTAATTAGGATGCTTTGAGGAATAAGTTGAAGTGACTTGTCAAATTTTGAGGTTGTCACGCAAATCGAGGCGATGCACGAGGCAAGGCACGGATATCGAGGTAGCCTGATAAGCTCAAGAAGGTAAGTGGTACTCCCCAATTAAAGTTAATTTATGGAAAATGCTTGGTTTATGTTCCTTGAAATTGTTTTCATCATATTGACATGCCTTGATATGTATCCATCACGTAGACTGCATACATGACATGACTATAAAATGCATAAATACACGTTGATATCATTGATCACTCGCATTTGAGGCCGTAGGGAGTACGAACTGGCACCGCTACTTTACCAAGGGTGCACCCATACACCTCGGCTTCGAAAGAGGCGGCCGCAAAAATGTTAGGTAGCATGAGGGGTGCAGTTGACACCTACGATGAAAGACATTGCATACACACATGACATAGCATTATGTACCCTTACTTAGATGATTCATCATCTAACTTGGGTTTTACCCCTGGAATATATTCAAACGTTCCAGGTGGAGATTGTAGTAGATATGAGGATAAATGAGGCATGAAATGACAATTAGCAGAGTGCATGAAAAATGAAATGTATGTAACGTAGCCCCTGTATTTAAATTCTGTTACTTTAGATTTTGAACGTTTTGAGGAATGTTGAAGATGTAAGAATTTATTTATGATTAATGTTAAGATATCAAGTTTCGATCACTGCTTCCGCATTTGATATGTAAGTGATTCTCTTTCGAGATCAATGAATGGGAATTCTGGGACGGATTCAAGGTATGATGTGGTTTAGCTTTAGTGTTTAAAAGAAAAAAAAAATTATTGTCTCAGAATTGTCCCAATTTATAACGTGCCCGAGAAAGCGGGGCGTTACAGTCCCTAATTATTGTTTGATGAGATATTTAATAATTTCATTTTTTTAAAATACATATATCTAATAAAACGCTTTGAAAGTTCAGACAATATTTTTTTGGTAAAATATAGAAATGCATTTGTCTTCATCCTTAACCAAGGCTACAAGCATAACTCTTCAAAGAGAAACATTATCAATTAATGACCCTTTGTCCCTAATTATTGTTGATCAACATAACTTTTTTTTTTGCCACGTGTTTCATGCTTTTAAAGTATCTTTAATCAGTGTTTAATTAGTGTTTAATAATTTTATTTTTTTCATATCGATGCCTGTAACAGGGATACCTGTAACACCCCCTCTCCTAAAATTGCCCGAGAAGAGGTGCTACGGAAAAATAAAATAAACTAACTGATAAACTGAAATCTAATATCATAAATGAATATCTCAATCAACTGAAATAAAAACTCTGAATCAACATAAACTGGAATCATAAACTCTGTCTAAGGGAAAAATCCCTCAACTGAAAATTAATACTAAACTGACAAATATTATAAACTAACAAACTTCCAGACATCTTTAATCTTAAGCAGCTCCACATACATACACTATAGACCACTACTGTTAGGTCCCACGTCTGGTATTCCCTCGCTAGAACCTGGAGGGGTGAAGAGTGCAAGATGAGCTCAGCAAATAATAAGCTGGAAAGAATACTGAAGCTGAATTGAAGAATATCGATACTGATAAATAACTCACTGAACTTGTACTGAATAATCACTATCTGATTACATTCATAAAAATGTAATGCACATAAACTATAAACTAAATGCAGATATACAACTTTGCCTCATAGGCCCACATAATCTGATAAAACATACCTGATTGATCTAAATCCTGTAAACTGAAAAAACTGTAAGCACATACTGTGGGCAAAGCCCCTAGCCCCCAAGCGGGCAACTCATAAATTGAGATGAAACTGAAACTGATGGGATCCCCGCGGACAAGCCCCCTGGCGCGCATAATGCAATGCAATGCTCACATAAATGCTGGCACACGAAATGTAGTGCTCCATATAAAATCATGCTCAATGCTCATACCAAAATGTATGCACATAATCTCACAAAATAATGTTGATCATGTCATAATAAAATAATGTTGTACATGATATGATCTTCATCTACATATTGGAATACAAAGATTCTATGAATTATGACTTAGGGTATGGGCATGATTAACATGTTATATTATGGCATATAAACTCATTATTGGAAGTTATTGAATTATTTAACTTAATTAAACTATTCTGGAAGTTTAATTAGATTTCTGGAAACGCCATCCGAATATCAGAAAGGATATCCGGATATGATGAAAGACATCCGACTATGAAGAAGGCTCATCTGAATACACTGACGCTCAAAGGAGAAGCTATTCAGATATGCTAGGATGTATTTGGATATGAATAAGGACATCCGGATATGATTCTGGTCATCTGGATATCTCACTGATGCATTCGGATATAACTGGAGACTATTCGAAAGAAAAATTCAACTTTGGAGAAATGCATCCGGATACAGAAGGAAGCATCCGGATGTATTAGACCGATTCGGATAGGAGAAAAGGTATCTGGATATGAGCTATCCGGATGTGTGAAGAAATATCCAAATATCATACGCAATGCACTGGAACTCATCCGGATATGAATCAATACATCTGGATGTGACTCTCAACAAACACTGGACGCATCCGGATACAACTTGAGGTGTCCGGATTTTACTCACAAGCTTTAGAGGACTGATCCGGATGTGAAACGAGGCATTCGGATATCTCACTAAACACATCCGGATACGACTCAATGTATCCGGATATCACTTATAAAAAACACATCCGAATACGACACGATATATTCGGATATCACTCACAAATTAATATTGACACATCCGGATACGAAAACAAAGCATCCGGATACAACTAAGACCATCCGAATATGCACAAAGGTCATCCAAATGTCACTCACAAAACTTGAACAAGCCATCCGGATATGCACATAGGACATCCGAATGTCACTCACATAAAACTTTTTACTCATCCAGATAGCCTCTAGCTTATCCGGATATCACTCACAAACTTGGAAAAACTTATCCGGATATGAAGGCTCACATCCGGATATCTGCAACTCTTAAACTCAGAACGAACGCTCACAGAGACTCTGATCTTGAACGAATCTTAACAAACTATACCATTCTGAATTAAAACTTGGGAAAACAAGTCCCAACTGATATCAAGCAACTTTAGGAATGATTCAACGATGATATTAACTTGAATCGCTGTATTAAACATACACGAATTGCCTGAAAAACTCACTGTTACGTATCTGTTTAACTGATATACAATCTGAAAACTAAACAACAATACTAGATAATTTGGAAACAACTCATAAGAACCTGTAATGGAAAGGGATTACAGGAGGAATACTTGCATTAAGCTTCTTGATCGACTCTAATGACTTCAACGAGAGCCTTCTATGCAAACACTACTGCCTAACCTTTTGCTCATCAACTCACAGACTTCTTTCTCCTTCTTTGGCGTGAGGAGAATATGGCTAAGGGATCATATATATATATAGAGAGAATGAGAGCAACCCTAAAGCCCTCACAATCTCTTTATACAACCTGGACTTCTTCTCCTAATATAACTAGGAGACTTTAAACCAAAACCATATCACATATGGATATCTCAATCCCTTAATTATAATAACTCTATTAATAATTAAATTTTAATAACAAATTTCTAAATGACCTTCATGTCCTAACATTTAATCTCCACATTAATTAACTAGAATTAAATGCTCTTTAAATGCTATTCTCTCAATTAAAATTACTAGATTGCTATATTGGCAAATTCTTTTAACTCCAAAATTTAAAAGAAATAAATGCTATTCTTTTCCTTCAAAATAAAAAATTATCGCATTAAATAATTAATTGAAAACATCTTTTAATCAAATACTTTAACAATTAATTAAATAATTCTTAAATAAATATTGAGCCCTATAATGGGTCGTTACAATACCAAATGTTAGATTTATAGTAGATTTATATATATATATATATAATTAATCCATTGCAACAGAGAATGGTACTAACAGAACGACGATTGGCTCAACAAGTTCCGAAATTTTGATACAGGAATAACGACATATGGAACAACGATAAGTTGGACAGCCTATAACGTACAAGAAAAAAATAGAAAAATGAAAAAAAAAAAAACAAAAAGCCCTAAAAACCCCTCGCGCATGCATTTCACTACCACCTTTGGTTCATAATTATTGTTTGTTGAGGGGTTTAACAATTTTACTTTTTTAAACTATGGGTATCTAATAGGACAGATTTAAAAATTCGTAGTGCCACGGTACTTTTATGGTAAAGTACAAAGATACATTTATACCTCCACTATTCACCAAGGCTACAAGCATAACTCTTCAAAGAGAAAATTATCATATAACATAATTTTGGTATATAAATAGTTGGTTGCATTTCATATTTTAAACTAAGTATGCAGTTATAAAAAAATCTGCTAATTAAGTTACATCATATTATACAAGAACTAAGTTTATGTAAAATTATGTCCGTAAACAATGAGTATCCTACTACAAAGGGCATATTATATAGAGAGAATAAAGAGGTTTGGGCCTAACAGACCAGTACGTAGCCCAACCAAAATAGCCTTTAGAGGGTATGTGATTTTCTCTTCGAATCTTTGAGGTCTGTAGATGAATCACAGAGTTTAGATTCGATGTCTCTGCTGTTAATCAACATTTTAATATATCACTACCAATCCAAAAATTATCAAATGCAATAGCGAGACAGTTTGGTCTCGGTTCCAAAGTCCATAAAATTATCAATTTTTTATAGTCTAAAACCTTTAGAGCACACACCAATACATTAAGATTCATTAAAAAAAAAATTAAAAAATAAATACGAAGAAAAATTAAAAAAACAACCAACTACTTTGACAAAGCAAGATTTAACCAAATTGGAGTTAAAAACAAAAAGAAAGCCAATTTTAGGTAAAGGAGCTTTATATCTTAATAATAATAATAATCCCAATCTTACTATGATTTTATTAAGGATAAAAAAAATATTTAATTCTTCATGATATATATAAAATTGATAAATAAAAAATATAAATATATTATTAAGGCACACACAAAAAAAAAAAAAAAGGAAGGGAGACAGAGCTCAAGAAAACATATTTATGATTCAATGAAGGAATTTACAAAAACATTTAATTTGGGCAAAAATGATGGTCATGCAACCATTAAAATACATGATGATCTTTTGATAAAGGAGTCAGAAGATTCAATTACGACAATTGTAAATAGCACATATCATTCTTTTTCAGATCATGTTAATGACCTATTATATTTGTAAGAAATTACCATTCTTGCTCCAACTCTTGATGTTTTTGAATCAGTCAATGAATACATGACTCTCTTAATTAAATTGAGGGAAAGACGAACTTAAGTTCTAAGGCAACTTGCAGATCAAATTCTAATATTGATTTATTATCAAATATTTATACTCCATAATTTTTGAATGATATCAGATGTTCTGAGATGCCTAATCATGAGTTGAAGTTGAAGATTGGTATTCTTGTTATGTTCTTGAGAAATATCGATCATTTTGTTGGGTTGTGTTATGGGACTAGATCGGTCATTACAAGGTTTGGAAATCATGTTTTAGAAACCAAAGTTATCTCAAGTCACAATGTAGGAATAAAGTTTTCATTACAATAATGACTTTAACTCTATTAGATCCAAGATTGCCTTTTAAGTTTTAACGAAGACAGTATCTGTTAATTATCTCATACACTTTAACTATATTAATAAGAATTAGAGTCAATCTCTCTCTCTCTCTCACTCTCACGTGAGATTATATATGAAAAAAAAATTAATTTTTAGTCATGGACAACTTTATATTGTAGTGTCTAGAGTTACAAATCGTATGAAATTAAAGATGTTGATTTGTGATAGGGATGCAGGGCCAACCAATTCGACTACAAACATGATCCTCAAAGAAGTGTTTCAAAATTTGGATTAGTTGTTATTATTTTTTTTTAATATCAATGAGTAATAAAATGTTATTTATATAAAAAAATATTTAAATATTATAAATAATATACTCTCAAAATATTTTAAAATCACTATCATGAAAAACAACTATCGTGCATTGTACGGGTGATATACTAGTTTGTAGGGTAAAGTCAAATAGATATATCTATTCGATACTCTAACTTAGACCTAATATAGCATGAAATAGGTCTGAAAAATTAAAACAAAAATCAAATAGATCCCAACACATTTAATTTTAATCAATTTAATTCTTGATCTACCTAACTTATGATGAGCACCCCATCGCCTAAGCATTAGCGGGGCTAGGACTCTTTCTGTTATCATCTCTTTGCATTGCTCTGGCCTAATATAGTTCAAATGACCTGAAAATTGGGTTAATGATATGGGCTCGGCCCAATATCATTTGGGCCGACCTTGAGCGAAGCCCCCCAAAGGAGAATGAGTTCCATTATAACAATGTGTATAATATAAAAATGGTGGATGAAACTGGAAGAATTAATTATATATATATATATCCAAAACCATTTCAAGTTTTTAATTCCTACAAGCCAAGGCCTTGGCGATACAGAAAACGAGTCTCTAACAAGCAATATATTCCCATTAAGTGGTAGCAACATTATAAGTGAGTAATTAATCACTAAATTAATTAGATATGTTCTTCTTTGAGATAAATGATGGAACTGACTCCACCTAACTTGCTTCTCATTATGACCCATCAGACCCCCAAAACCCAACGACCCAATCATCCATTCCACCCACACATTACTAATTATCTTAATTTATCCAAATCGACAATAGTAATCATCAACTTTAATCCAATCAAACAAAACCCAATTACATAATAAACTCGTCTTTATCTTTATCATAAATTCTATATATATAATAATATCATTTTATCTTGAAAATGTTCACACATGTTAGGAATTATAATCACTAGAAGCTTCGAATGCCAAAGTTAATAATAACATGGGAAGCTGGAGTGGTTGACAAGTCCGAGGATCCAACTAAATCTTGGACGACCTAATTGTTTATCATCAAACCGATCGAACTTAAATATTACAGCTACCTACTGAATTTATATATAGATCTTGCATGTGTGTCTAGCTAGGACTAGGAGGATGATCTAGCTTTCTCCCATGCCTGATCATTTCATGCCTTTCTTCGCTATCTCATTCCATCAAAAACATTATTCCAAATGAATGATATGCTCATTTCTGGGAGAATAATCAACCTTTAGAATGAGATCTGCTGGTTATTAAATCACAAACACAGCTACAATTGAGATAAACATATCTATTGAAAAGGATTTCCATTATCCAAACTTCTTGTCCTATTCCATGGGAACTCTTACAATTAACAAAATAAAACATTAAAATAGATACTAATTAAAAGAGAGGTACTTCATGGTTGGCTTGCACTTGGAGAAACATTTGATGACTCTTTTCTAAGAGAAAATAGTGTTAGTGTGCAATTTTGTAATGCTATTAAAAATAGTTATGAACCATTTTAATTTCATATACTTGTTTGTGTTTCATTAATATATATGGCATGATTTTGTACAAATATATTTTATGACACAATAAATTACTATTAATGGTTGGACATTCAACTTTCGTTAATTATTTATTAATTTTTAGATAGTATTAATTGAAGTGTACTTATTATTTTTTGAGTGTGCCCGAGTAGCTAATTTGGATGGAGAAATCACCTTTAATAGCTAGTTTATTATAGATAAAGTGTGTACGTATATCAATAATTCACATAAATATCTCTAACAAATACATTTAAAATGGTCTCTAATTGACAAGGTTAAGATAGTTATTGATACAAATTTATATACATTCTTTGAGAGAATTGAATGGCTTGACCATGTCCAAAAAATCTCTCGACAGATTCTTAAATATCCAAATATTAATTGTATGCTTAAAAGAGTACATAAACATAATGGGGCTTTCTCAATTAGATTAATTAATGCCGGGAATCTTACAGGTTAAGGTCTAGTTGGCTTCCCCGATGTTTACCCTTCACTAGTACGTACATGTCTTGCTGTTTAGACCAAATTACTTGGCATTAATTCATTTCTAAGGCATCTAATTTAAAAACAAACTTATAATATTCATTCATTGTGACACATCTTCTGGTATTATTATAAAATACATATGATGTATTCCCTAAGAATTGGCTGTACCCAACTTTGTGGGAATCTTATTCAACTCTTGATGTGCATCATGCATGATGCACCATTGGCTTGCATGTTAATTTTTCTGATTAAAGAAAACCCAAACTAATTAAGAAATTAAAATGAAAGGAATGATTGATTAATCGACCCGGTTTGAGTCAAATCGAGTTGGTGATGGAAAAGGAGCCAGACAAACAGGACTTTAAAGTTTTTGACGCATCACAAGTTCCAAGAAAACTCCCAGAGATAAGGTGCAGACATGGCGTCGGTTTGACGGCGGCTTGTTCCTTCCACTCTCCCAATTGCCAATTGCGACTGCACCCCCCCCCCCCCCGTCGGTTTGACGGCGGCTTGTTCCTTCCACTCTCCCAATTGCCAATTGCTACTGGCCCCCCCCCCCCGGACCGCGTACGTGTTCCTGCACGTGCTTAAAACTAAATACATTTACCTAAATATATAATCATAAAATAAAATAAATTAAGTATTTGTGATTCTAAATTATATAAAATACAACTAAAATGATTTATTGATATATAAGAATTTAACAAAGGCTCATATAAGAGTGAATGGAAAAAAATATGTATTTAGAAGAAGAAAGTGATAAAATAAAAAGATAGAATTATAAATAAAAAATAATTAATAAAAAAGTTCATATTATTGACTATAAAGAGATAATATATTATTGTCTTATTATTATTAGGTTTAAAAATAAAGAAAAGAAAGCATAAATAAATAAATAAGAAAAAGACCCACTTAACTTAAATTAAAAGAGTACAAGTATTAGTATATTTAAAAGTATTATTATAAGTAAAGCCGTAACCAAACAGCTCCACTTCCCACCATGATGTGGAACCGAAGGACAGGGAAGATGAAAGCAGGGGCCAATCGGATGGCTCTGTTACGCCATGTCACTTCACCTCATACCCCCCTCGTCGACAGTGTCGGCAGTTTTGGCATTTAATTCCCTTTCCGCCGCTTCCAATTAATAATGGCTTCCCCCCTTCATCTGTCACTGTCCGCACGTGCGTATTCTCCCCTTAATTTCCCCCTTTTCTCTCCTTTTATACATTATATATTTTTTTTCTAAATATTAATTTTAAGACTTACTTTATTTTTAATTAATAAATGAGTCTTTTATTTAAGTCCATCTGAAAATTAAAAAAAAAAATTACCATTTATTTTTTTTTTAATTTACAAAGGGTATCTAGTATTACCATCTTATGTTACGCTGTAATATTTAACTTACTTTTTTTTAGAAAAATTAACTATATTTTAAAAGAAAAGTTATATTTTATTTAACGAGATTTTTTTAAAAATTAATAAAAAACAATTATGATTAGAAAATATAACACCACCAAATAACCTCTTAATAGAAATATAGAAATGGATATGAATCAGTTTAATTACAAATTTTAAGAGAATTATAATAGTAGCAGTAGTTTTTGGTCTATATATCCGTTTGTGTAATAGACGAATTAACTGTATTCATGATTTTTATTTTTAACTGTTTTAATAAATTATATAATTAAAAATAAACAACTAACACACAAAAATAAACCAAATTGGGCAAAACTAAAAATTAATATTATATTATATAATTATGAATTATGATTACAAATTGATTACGCCTATAATTATATTTTAATAATCGTAATATAATTAATAATCAGAGATCATATTTTTATTTATTTTACTTAATTTTTAAGCGTATTTGTTAAATAAAATAACAAATTTTATTTTTAAAATGAACACAATTGCGCCTATCCCCGACTCTTTTAAGTCAAAAGGCTAAAGTAGCTTGTGATGTCGCTGACGTCTTTGCCATGTTGATTGAATTTGGTATTAGGTGTTGTAAATGTTTAGATCCAGCAAAACTAATGAATACAAAAAAAAGTAGATGGTAAGGGGTTGTAGAGTGATTTTGAAAACTTATCTTTTCATGGGTTATTATAGTTTTAAGATTATTATATTACCCCCATAAGATAACATAACATTTGTTGAGTAAATTCATAGGAAGAGTGTAGGCCCGATCCGATGCGAGTAGAAAAACATTTATGATCATAGTTTATAACTTTTATAATTGAAATGTTACTATGGTCACAAGTGGAGATGTGGGTTATTAAGTGCTTAATTGGATATCTAATAGAAAATTGTATCTTGTTGCCTATCCATATCTTGGCGCAAGTGAATATTATCATCACTTGCTTCTCCACATACTTTCCTATTTCAAACAGATTTACCATCTATTTTTCCATCAATCCATAATTTTCTTGGGATGCCCTCTCTTGTGGAGCTCCCTCCCGCCACTCAGTCCCAATCCTTAACTTCCTGAGTATGAATATCATTAGAGATGGAATCATGTATATATTATGAATTTAGTTAGTCATTGAGTTTATGCTCTTTCCAATTTTCAACTCTCCCATAAGTTCTTATCAATTTAGTTTAAAATTATATCCAATCACACAATGCGAATTATGAATCATGCGATTCCAAAAACTATGCTTTCAAATATATAGTTAGTCATTGAGTTTTTTTTTTAATAACAATGGAAATTCTAAAAATGGTTGTTGGTATTGATCACCAAGACTTGACTCAATGCGAGCACCTATAAAAAAAGTTAGTTGATTCTCCTAATATAACCTCCGATACTCAATCTAGTAAAATAAAAGAGCAATAAATGTATACTGAATATTATGATTCTATTTGTTTACTTGTGATGGTCTTAGCTTTTAATGAGTCAACATTCTCAGAGTTATCTACAATATTTTCAAGCTCGGATATCTTGGGCTAATGGTGAATTCATCTAACTGAAATTATCTCCAAGATTTTTGGGACCAGTCATCTTAGGCTGGCGATGAATTTGACAAGCCAAAATTATCTCCAAGACTTCCAAGTCCAGTTATCTCATGTTGGCACCAAATTTGTTGGGTTGAAATTATCTCCAAGGCCTCTAGGTTTAGTTATCTTAGACTGTACCAATAGGAGTTGGGTTGTTTGGGATTAGGATCCAGAAGTTAAATTTTGTGAGTTTATCTTTTTAATCTGGATTGAATGAGAGGCCATGTGTCATCTTTTTGTTACTTGCCAATAGGGACACTTGACAGTGTGGAATTTTATACCTTTTAGGAGGCATGTTAGTAATTTTACTTTTTTGGGTACCCTATCACTTGTCCCCCACTCCTTGAGTTAAACAATCTATCTAGTTTGGAAAGTAGCAAAGTGGATTATTTTTTAGCTTGTAACTCAATGTTATTACTCTATCTTCCCATGGCTACGCAATGTACACTTATGGGATTATATTTTGGTAGATCTCAACCATTGTGCTCTATCACCACGATACTCAACCCTTGTGCTCTTCTCTGACCTACTTTGCCACTATTGGCTCAATCACTGATGGCTTGATTTTAACAAATTAATCTTTTCCAATTAGCCTTTGCACATCTTTGATCGAGGATGACTACTTTATATCTAGAATAGCTTGAGTCCTCTCATGATTAGCCTCAATCCCTCGCTATGTGTTCATATATACCCCTTAATATTACTAGATTGCGCTATACAAAATGAACTATTGCTAGAGTTTATTCTCATGTTATATCTTTTAAGAACTTCGAATACTCGGGTAAGCTTTTTTGCGTATGACTCAGTTTGTCAAATTTTCACAATCATGTCATCTATGGAGGCTTTCATGGTGTTTCCTAGTAGGTTCTTAAAGACCTTGTTAACCATGCTTTGGTACGTAGCTCCCACATTTTTTTGGCACAAAAGGCATAATCCTATACTGGTAGGTTCCCTTCTCAATGATGAAGCATGCCTTCTCCTTGTTGAATAGGTACATCAAGATCTATTGATACCTACATAAGGCATCTTAGGATCTTAGAAGTTCAAACCCTAATATCTCATCTATCAATTTATCGATTTGTGGAATAGTGTATGAATCCTTTGAGCAAGCTTTGTTTAAGGTAGTATACTTCATGGACGAACAAGGGCTTGTTAATTTCCTTTTCCAGGGCCTATTGCCTCTCGGGGGTGATGTTTCTTTTCTTCTAATTAACAGAGGCTTCATATTTGTATCTACATTCATATGATGGAAGATCACCTCGGGACTAATTCCATGCATACCCATCAGTGGCCATACAAACACATCTGCATTAGCTCGTAAGCACTTCTACGACTTCTTTCTTTGATTCCTCTTGTAGGTTGCTTCCCATGTACATTAACTTCTCTACATCTTCATCTTTCAACCTTATAGCCTTTTATTCTTCCATATTGGCTGAGGCTTAATCATGTGTTGCTTTGTTATGGAAAGAATTTCCTTATTCTCTTTCTCCTTAGTAGAAGAGATATAGTAGTTTCTTGCTTTCCTTTTATCACCTTGCATCTATCCAACTTCATGAGATGTTGAAAATTTTGTCAGAAAATATATTGAGGAAATTATAATTCACATATCATTCAATAGTGGATATCCCAATATCACATTATAAGTTGACGAGGATGATTTAACTACCATGAAATTTGCTTGCCGCATCACATTTTGAGGCTCGGTCCCTAGGGTCATTGCTAGCTGCACTTATCCGGTCACAAGTACAACTTCCCAAGTGAAACTATACAGGGTAGAAGATATAGTTTCAAACCTGTTTTAGGAGATGTTCATTTTCTTAAAACAGTTCTAGTAAATCAAATTGATTGAACTGTTGCTAGTTTTCTATAAATATCCTCTTAATCTGATGCTTGGCTATCGTGATAGAAATTACCATGGGATTGTTGTTAGGCATGATGACATCCCCTATTTCTACTAGACTGAAGATGATACATTTCTTGTTCTCTTGAACCTTTATTATAAAGTTCACTTGATAAGCCTGCCTAGCATAGGCTTTTCTAAAGGATGAAATGTTTCTCGCCATGCTTTCCCTTCTAGAGATGACGCGAATGGCTTGATGGGTAGGCTTATTGTCCAAGGGGGGAGTTCTTTGTCTTTCCTTTCTTTTGTCATCCTACTCCTTACCCTGTTTTCCTTGCTTTTTCTAGTCTTTCTTCTTGCCTTTTGTCATACCTTCTAACTCTATTAAAGGTCTCAGTATATAGAAATCGCCCTAGTTTTCATTCCCTCACTAGTGCCTCAATTTGGTTCATTAAAAAATAGGATTTATCAATCAAAGTCCCATGGAACCTACAAAAAGCTTCCTTATTTTCTCCTAGGGGTTGGTTAGTCTTCTTGGAAAACCAAATGAGACCAAATCTTTTGATAGTTGTGAACTAGGTATAATTTCCAAACTTAGTCTAAGAGGGCTATCAAACCTCTTAGGCTTCTCCTTCCATTTGCTTGTTTCCTCGCCCATATCTTTCTCCTTTTTTTTCATGCCTCTTTTCACATGTCCTCCAATAATATTCATTAATTACTTCATCTTGCAAGATATATTTATTAGCTCGAATGAATAAATTTTCCGAAGTTACAAGTTGATCCAAAAAGAGTGATTCTTGCAATTGCACTTATTTTGTCCCCTAAAGCATTATAGCAATTGTCATACCCACTTACAAGTCCTAAATTTCTAGGGTAACATTTATGAAGGGTTTCCTTACCCTTCTTGTATGATGTTAAGCAAATATGTGGTGACTTTCTTCCTCTTACTATTAATGACAAAGGTTGTAATATATTCCATCCTTAGTTGCTCAAAAGGGGAAATGAAGCCCTCTGCTAAGTTGCTAAACCAAGTTTAAGCATTATCTGTCAAAGTTAGGGAGAAAGCGTCTCACATTGTTGTATCCTGCCATTCATAGAGTAGCATTACTAACTCATATTTATGAATGTGATCATAGAGGCCTCATTTGTCTAAATACATAGCAAGATGAGGCATTTTAAACTTGGATGGGAGAGGTTTTTTCATGATCTCAAGATTGAAGGGAATCATTTTTCTTTGTTGGTCCTCTTCTACTAGCACCAGCTTCTTCTACTCCAACACTTGATTTTTTTTTTTTTCAAATCGATCACTTTTCACGAGCTAAGGTAGTCTGATTATTAACCTCCAACTACTTACTAGGCTTTTTTTTTTTCTTTCAAAAAGACGTCTATATTCATACTGTCGACCACCTCGTGGTACTTCCCTGCATGGTCGGGCAATCCCTACCTTATGTCAGGTCTACATTTGCGTTGACTCTTCCCATTTTTGTGATCATTTCCCTTGCTGAATGAGTTTTGGGAGAGTCTTCCAAACATCCTTCTCTTGGTGGATATGTAGGAGGAGTGGATCATCTCATTAGTTCTCCTAGAAACCCTCCAAGTCTCACATGTTGGGTCATTCTACCTATTTCTTGCGTAGTTTTGCAAAGTCAACAGTAATGGGGTGTGAGGCATGACATTTGCAAAAAGATTACCACATCTCAGAGAGCTCTAGTGCTCTCCTTATATTGCCTTTGGGGAGCTTCGTACTTGTTTAGAGGGATAATTTGTAGAAGGGTTTGCTTTGAGAGTCCTAACTAGGGAGTCTCTTGATACCCAAGGAACTGTGGATGTTATATATTTTTTCATTCTGTCTATTTCTAGCCACTTACGATCTTGTTTGAATCATTCGTCTAAAAAATATTTTGTACCAATGAATTCGTCTCTAAAATTCAAGAATTTTGTAAGAAAGAAACAGTCAAAGAGCATAAAATATTTTTAGTACAAACACTTGAATGCTTAAATCAAATTCTAATGAAGTCATAAAAAAAAAAAAAAAGTGTGAAGCTCTTGATGATGTAAAAGTGGCAAACAAGAAGAAATGTGATCTCACCCTTTTATAACTAATCTATGAGTCAATTATAATTTTTTCTGATTTTATAAGATTGACATTAATCTTAGTTATCTGTCACTAGAGGAATTGTGAAAATAGATTTGCATGTCTCTTCCATACAAGGTGTCCTGCGAGAGAGCTTTTTTTGTCGGAGTCTTCTGAGAAGATCTTCCAAAAGCCTAAGAGCTTTTGAAAGGATCTCCACTACTCTTGAGCTTTTTTTGTCAGAGTCTTCTGAAAAGATCTTCCAAAAGCTTCTTGTTCAAGAGGATCTCCACTACTCTAGTTTTGAGCCCATTTACACATCCATAAGATGCAAACTATGGCACGCGAGCATAGGTAAAATTATAAAGTCAAAAATCACATCAACTTTAATTGGAAATTAGTTTTATTATTATTAAACAAATAAGTCTGCACATAGTGTTGTAAATTCTTGCAGAAGCCATCGTGCAATTCCCAACATGAGCAATTCGTGTTTTCTCTACATCATTGCACGATTGTCTCTTTCATTAATGGCCTCTAAAAAATATTATTTGTTTCGCTAGAAAATGACAGCAATTTGCCATTCACGATTCCCCATACATTTCACTTCAAGCTAATTTAATTCAATTTATTGATTAAAGAAAATTTTGAACTATATATTTGAGTTTTTATTGTAAACAAAAGTAACCCTCTTTTTACACATTTTGCACTTCTCAATTTTATCCCACGATTTCTCAAAGTTCCTCACTTACTTCCGTTACCAGATAAATAACTTATAAATGGAGGAAATCATTAAGATCCCACAAAAGAAACAAAAAATAAAAAAGCACTAGTATTCTGGGGCAAAGGCATATTAATAAGATTGTCATTTGTCACCCATGTCAAACAAATTTTCACAACCCCACCCCTACTTCCCAACAAATATATAAAGAAATGTGAGATGATAATGTTTGCCCGTAGCTGTGGAATGAGTCAAATAATTAAAAATTGAAGATTGAATATGAGCAAAAGCTTTTTCATATATGAAATTTGGTTTGCTATGTTGTGCCCAACTAAGATAAGGACAAAAAAAAGATGTTATGTACGCATAAAAAAGGATTTGGAAAAGTATAATAGATTATAAAATAATGCCTAGAACTACACCAATTTATATATAATTGTTCTAAAAATGCAACTTTTTTTTATTCTACATTTGGAGTGGTTGGCGCAACCATGAAAAGAGGGCCCACTCATGAGATCCATGCAAGATAAAACAAAGCAAAGCATTTAACAAATTATGGGTAGTAAAGCAAAAGCGTGATATTAAAAAAAAAAAAAAAAAAACTTTCAATCAAATTATACTTTGTGTTTTGAAAAACAAGCTTAATGTCTATAGAGAGAGGATTGAGGGTCCCTCCTAGTGCCTATCATAGAATCTAATTATTGAGCTGATTAATTCCAAGTACGCCTGAAAATATGGGCTCCATCTGTGGTGTCACATGACCAAATTTTTATGAAGTAATTAATTAAGAGTTTAATTCAAATATGAAACACAATACTTAATGTTTGAATTTCTTGCAATTTAGGATCACTTAATCAAATAAATTTTATTTTATTCTATCACTAAATTGAAATTAAATTCAAGATTATTACTAAGATATTATATTTGGATTTATACCTTCACTGCTGTTACCAAAGATATTACGTGAGATATAAAAAAAGGGTCATCAATTCCGGGCTAGGACCCCGGCGGAAGCGGATATATTTGTATACGTATCTTAGACAAATAGAGTTAATTACTATTGTATACAAACGTCACACCAGGCATGTATATTGATAAAATATAAACCTACACAATGGGAGCTAACAACAATATAAAATAAAAAATGGAATTCAATTACCTGGCCACGGTACCAGCCAGAAAGATTGCGACTGGTTGTGTAGAATTTAGGATGTGGCCTTTATAAATATATGTGGGTGTTGTTTCCATTCTCTACCCTCCTCCTACTTCTACTTCTACTTCTACCTCTTTTCCAAGAACATCATTCATTATTATTTGAGAGAGAGAGAGAGAGAGAGAGAGAGAGAGAGAGCAATGGAGGATGAGACAAGATCGAGATTCAAGAGAATTTGTGTGTTCTGTGGAAGCAGTTCGGGGAAGAAACCTAGCTACCAAGAAGCTGCTGTTGAGCTTGGCAAAGAACTGGTAATTTTCAGCTTGTTTCTTCTTTTTATTTTTTCCCTTTAATTTGTGATCAACCAAAGCAGTTGATTCAAACCCCTGATTGGCATTTCAATTCTTTTTTTTATTTTTTTTTATGTCCAATCAATCCTGGCCTAGCTCCATTCTGGTTCACCAACGACTTACAGATTCAAACCTCTTCCCCGCAAAGATACGATCCTTCATCTTTCCTTATACGGTTTTCTTCTGAAAGTCTGAATTCACATAACGTATTATCCTTCCTAATGCATTTTTGCGCCAAACCGCATAGCGTTGTGATTTTTCTTTTTCTCCACTGGCTTTCTCATCCTTAGTTTTGTGAATTTTGTTTTGCATTTTCTTTGCACTTTTCTCTGTGCCAAGTGGGTTGGGTATGGTCGTGTGCTCCCAGCAAACAAAACTGTCAACATGGGGATATGATTGTTAAGCGCCATTAGAGAATAAGGTTTTAGGGTTTATGTTCGGCATCAGAGAGATAGAGAAAGAGAAGATCGATTGCTAGCTGTGACCTGCCTGTCAGTTGAGAGCAGCCTTCTTGCATGATCTCTCTCTCTCTTTCTCTCTCTTTCTCTCTAGTTTAATATAAAAGGAAAAGGAAAATGAAAATGAAAATGGGGGGGTGTCTCTGGTAGGGAACCAAACGTGCCTTCTTGGTATTATTACTGCTTTGAGCGTGTTCTCTTCTTGGGCTTTCCCACTACCTCTCCATCACCAAGCCTCCATGATTCTTGTTTATGGGTTTCGCATTCATGAATGCTCCGTTATATTAATATAATGTGTGTATATATATTTGATAATTATATTTATAGGGGCTATCTCTCTAATTTTTTTTTCTCATCTCTCTCTCTAGTTTCTACTTAGCTAGACTCCTAATAAATTAACTTGTATACGTATATATGCTTATCATAATAAAATATTTTGGGACGGGAGATGATGGGTTCTCTGACACGTATTAATGGGGGGGGTTTGTGTTGTTTTGATGAAGGTGGAGAGAAGGATTGATTTGGTCTATGGAGGTGGCAGCGTGGGTCTGATGGGTCTTGTTTCTCAGGCTGTTCATGATGGTGGGCGCCATGTTCTAGGGTATGTCCCTCTCTCTCTCTCTCTCTCAAACCCAATGTTTGAATGACAATTGTGTCAATGGGTTATGTCCCTCCTTTGTATACTCAAAGTGCACTCTGCCCGAAGGAAGGGATCATTGGATCAAATGCGGCAGCTGGCTCCGCCTCATAGTATTTGTTTTCCTTTTTATGCTGCTTTTTTATTTTAGCAGAAAACGAGGTTTTCTATGGACATGGTTCTGGCCTTCTAGGACGTTAAAGGCCTGTGTTCGCCTGGTCTCTGAAGTTGCAAATCTGAAGTGTCTTTATATGTATTTGGGAGCTTTTGGGCGGCTTTGATCAGCGAAACAAAAGTGGCCTCTATTTTTGATCTACAATGTCGGTGTCTCTAGTTTATACTAGTAGTTGAAAAGTGATGGAAAAAGCTTTCTTTCTTTTGTAGAAAGTATTAGAGCCTTTTCCAACAATCAATATGTTGTGGGTTTTCTCACCTTCATAAACAGGGTAAATCTCACTGAAACGACTGCTTTGCCCCTAAGGGGATTGGAAAACCAGCTTTATTAATGTGGTGGTGTTTCTGCAAGGTTTTCTCACTCGGAGCTCATTAATTATTTGGAAATTCTATTTGCACTTAACTTTTTTTTTATTCTCCATGACTATTTTTTACAAATTACATAATTATTTTCTAAAAATACTCTTATACACAGCCTTCCCACTTGCATCACCCGTACCTGACCATCATCACCCATCATAGTCGGCTCCTCCCGTCCGCGCCAAATGCGGCTGCCATCAACTCCCATCTCTCACCCATCATCGCACTCACTTCCCCCCCCCCCCCCCCCTCTCTCCTGCTGGCGCTATCATCACACCCGAACCCAAGGACCGCTATCATCACACCCGAACCCTGGGTTCAGGTGCGATGATGGCAGCCATGAGGAACGCCACCAGGAGAGAGGGAGAGAGAGAGAGGGGGGAAAATGAGTGCGATGATGGGTGGGAGCTGATGGCGGCTGCCGGTGGGAGCTTGGGCCGCCAGCGATGATGGGTGGCTGCAAAGCAAGGGTAAAAGTGACTTTTTCCTTTAGGTGTTTTTCAATGTGGGGGTAGAGAGTAAAAAGGGTGGATGCATATAGAATTTTCTTAATTATTTTTGCCATTTTTGGAGGGCCCCTGATTCCAGTTTTCTGTGGGTTGTTTTGCAGGGTTATTCCAAGGACACTCATGCCCAGAGAGGTATAATCATAAACTTCAATTCAAACTCCTCCTTTTTCTCCTTTGGATTGTTAGGTGAAGTGCTTTAAGAATGTGACCAGAGCATGGATGTTATATATGTGGGACACTAATGCTTAATTGGTCTGGTCTTGGGATATCAATCTTGTCAATTCTTTCATTTACTTTATCTACCTCTCTTGCCCTTTTGCCTTTTCTGTCTGCACAGGGGCAATAATATTTCTTAGATTTTTTTTTTTTCATAAATGGATACAATTATTAATTTTGAGTGAATGAGAATTCATGCACTGGACTTCACATGATAGAGAATACATGGATATAATCTTTGGACTTATTTTGCTTGCAAAATTTGTAACAGATTACTGGTGTAACCATTGGAGAACTGAGAACTGTGTCCGATATGCATCAAAGGAAAGCCGAGATGGCCCGGCAAGCCGATGCTTTCATTGCTCTTCCTGGTATGCGGATCATACTTAATTCTATTTACAGAATTATCAAATGTGAAGATTCCGCCTTAATTAACAAATTCTAATTAATTATCTGAAGGTGGCTATGGTACCCTTGAAGAATTGCTGGAAGTCATTACATGGGCTCAACTTGGAATCCACCGTAAACCCGTAAGGATATTAATTAACTTCCACAGATTCGTTTTTCTCGAGTCAAAAATAGCTAGCTGCTTGTTGATTAATCTCAAGAATTTACTACTTTCTTCACCAACCTTGGGAATGTAGTTTACTTTGAGCTTTGATTCTGAAATCCTAGTGTGTTGACAGCATGCCGCCGTGTCCCCCGACACGGACTTTTTTCTTGAGTTCAAAATACTCAAGAGAGCATATTTTGCAGGGGTTTTGGTCAGTATGTAGTTTTTGTCAAATAGAAACTAAGATGGTAGCTCATAAATAGAATAAATGCATGTTGTGCTTTTTTTGGTTCACATGAAAAGATAGTTGAGGATTTGTGATTTCAATCATATTCATGCTTCAATATGAGTCATCATGATTCGGAGTGAGTTCCAGTCCAACCATGGAATGGAATCTCCGTTTAAATGGGAGGAAAATTATATATATATATATATTTTTGTGTGTGTGTGTATTGGTCAAAAGGTGGATGCTTATGCTTTATAATCTTAAATTACACTAATTTAATGGCATATGATTATGCAGGTGGGATTGTTGAATGTGGAGGGATACTATAATTCCCTCTTGTGTTTCCTCGACAAGGCCGTTGATGAAGGCTTTATCTCGCCAACTGCACGTCGCATTATCGTGTCTGCCCCGACAGCGAAAGAATTGGTCAGGGAACTTGAGGTATGAACACCATTTAACTATGGATTAATTAGAAGAGGAAGAACATTAAAAAAGCTGATGGAAGAACACCATTGAAGCCATCTTATGCGCAAATCTAACCCAATAGGATATATATATATATATATATATTAACGAGGGAGAGGCGTGGTGTCCCACAAGAACACTTTATTAATTAGAATGTGCCATGCTTCATCTCTTTAATGGAGACTAAGACTAGTTAAATGCAAGTTTGCCTTTTTCTTTCTTCTGGTTTTGGATCAACTGCTTTTGAATGTTCCAAAAATTTGGTCTTAAATTATTCACTCTTGATTATTCCCTTTTCTTGGTGCAATTGAGATAAAAGACCTGATTTTCTCTTTTATCAGGAACATGTGCCCCAGTACGACGAAATAACATCGAAACTGGTGTGGGAGGAGGTGGACAGACTAAATTACGTGCCCCAATCGGACCTTGCCACCTGACGAACCGGATGAATCGTACCCGGCTTTTTGGAATTTAGCATATATACGCAGTAGCAGTATATACTTAGGCTTATACGGTCTGACACCGTAATGTCCCGACACATATACTTAGGATTTTCTTTTGTTTTTTTGGGGCTGTGCATTAAAATGACTAAGTTCCATACTCGCCTGGAGAAGATGTAACTTGTCCTTTTTGTGGAGCTGCCAAAGGGTGCATTCCTTCCTATTATACCAAGCTCAAGCTGTTGCTTTAACAATGCGTCTGTCTTGAATTGTGAAAGCCAGGCAATGGCAAATCCTGTAATGTGGAAACAGTTGCAGAAAAGTTTCTAATGCTGAAGTTAGGTGATTCAATTAAACTCCATCTATGCGTATACTGCCAGCTATTAATTTTTGCTTTGATGCGCCTTGTTTGCAAACTTGCAGAATAAAATTTGGCATGCAAAATCAACAACATAATATAAATTTAACATGATTTAATACGTAAGAAAGGGGAACGGAAATTTGAGATTGTGGGACTAAGTGAGGGTTGAGCAACTGAAATGATATATCTATCACTCAGACCCTTCCTCAAGTCAGAATTGGAGAGACGTACGAAGGATAAATTGTATTCAATATATTAATTAAAGCTACATCTATTCATGCACAAACTAATCAAAAAACTAAGAAAATGAAAATAAACCAAAGCAAATGAAATGAAGGACCAAAATTGAGGGAGCAAATTAATTATGTGATAGTTTCATACCAATCTAATCGTATCTCTAACAATATCTCCAGCGATTTTGGCCCAAAATCCTGGACAAAAAAAAAACCAGTGTTGTGTTGCACATACAATGAATCACCCTCTCCATGCCGCGGCGTGTCGGCAGTCTATGAAGAACAGTCAACGCGCCGGCGAGTCCCCCCATGTCTCGTGCAGAATCTTCAAAGCTTGGATTTGATGATGAAGAAGGAGGCTAATGTGATGAGGACGTTGCGTCGGGTTGCATGAGCCGTCAGATTCGATGGGGTGTGGGGTAGCCACCGTTGCGATGGGATCCAACGGTGGGGCCATGTGTTAAAGATGGATAGGGACTGATCAACTGAAAGGGACGACAAAGGTGGGGCAGCCCGTGTTTCCACCGTCCATGGACCACACATCTTTGCCTTTCGTTTTTGACCTCTGCCATCGTAAGCCTAGAATCCAAATTTTGTCTCGCCTGCATGCCCTGTCTAGTGTCTAGTTGTAATGGAAAATAAATAATATAATGACTATATTTTGTAATTGTAAATTGGTTTATTAACTATTTTGAATATATAAAATTATTAATTGTGTACAAAAGACGGCATTGCTATTTGATTTGAAAATTAAATCAAATAGCATTGTTCATAAATAAAATAAAATAAAAATTTTCTTTTATAGGACATTGTTGTTAAAACTCAAGAAGGTGTCTTTAAGAGTGAGGATAAAATTGTAACTTACTTTTAATAATTTAAAAAAAAAAATTAAAGTGACCCGACCATGATAGCTCTTCGCTAATGTTTTATTGAAATAATTCTTATTTTTATTTGTTTTGAAAGAGATTTGAATAAGTCATAAATTTATATATATATAATTTTAATTAAAAATATAAATAAATTAGGTGTCACCCACGTAACTAGCATCTAATGAATAAATTTTCTCGTACTCTTAACATTTAAAAAAATTAATGAGGGTCAAACTGGTGACCTCTTAAAAAAGAATATGTTTACTAAACATAGAAGGTGATGCTTGAAATCTCCTTCCATGTAGTTTCCTGCCAGCCCGAATTTCAATTCTTTTAATCGTCCAAAGCAGTATTTAAAACTTGAGGTTCTAAATGATTAGAGAGCCTATCACCCATCATCATGCATATTACATATGAATATTGACGCCATTGATTGTACAATTTTTGTTAAGAACGTTTCACCCATTAAAAATCATTAAGAATAAGATGTGTAATATGCAAACTAAGGTCAAAACACAAGCCGTAACACTAATAAATTTAAACTACTAGTAATATAGAATAAGTTGTGTATATATAACCGAAACCCATACGATATGAAGACTGGGATTTGCCTCATAAGTAAACTATTGTCCTTGGGGGAGTGTTCATGTGAGGCACATTCAGCAGCCAACAAGATCAGATTGTGCAAAATCTTCTGCAATCCACAAAAGATTATCTGTGGTCAATGGAAATCTGGTAATCTTGATCTACGGTCGTTAATTCAATATCAATGGGATTGAGAAATGCAAGACATCAGGAAAAAGAAAGCCGCGGCTGTGAGCAACCTTTGGTCTTCTTTGCTTTCAGTTTGCGTGATATAGAGAATGCACCAAAATGCTACGTCATTGACCCAAAAATTATGGGTTGAAATTATGAAAAAATAAAAAATAAAAACAGATTAAGCACAACCCTCCACCAAATAAATAAATTAATTCTCACAAGAGGAAAATTCTCGTATACTAAACACATTACAAATAAGGAAAAGCCCATGTGTCTCCGAGGTTGAGGTGATTCAGATTGAGACCTGGCTGCGGTTGCAAGCTTAAGCAATGCAACGGCCAATTCCTTGACCATTCATTCTCTTCTGTGACTACTAAAAACTTGGGTTTTTAAATTATAAAATAGCTCTTTAAAAAAATAAAATATTACATACAAATAAAACCCCATGCCACCTGAACCCTTGATTACAAAGCCTCGTACAAAAGAAACACCTTTCAAAATAAGGAAACAGTTCAGTGTGTCCAAAGAATAACTGATTCACGTCGATAACTGGATGCAAGCTTAAGCTAAAGGTAACGGCCAATTCCGCAATTCACAAATCTGGTTGCTAGCACCCAAATGTTATGGTTTAATGAATATGACAAAGCCTGCTCATGAGACAATCCGGATCGAAATTTCTTCTGCAGTATTATTACAAAACAGATAATGCCAACGTTAATGAGTTTTAAATACATGGTACATCTGGTTCACTTTGCCTATAACCAGAATCCGCATATGGAAACTCATCAATAAGGAGACCAAGGCAGGCAGTGACTGTAAACAAAACTCTATAAAACCTCACGACATCGTGAATGGGACAGATACCACAGGATTGTTTTACTGTTTCCTCCTCATATAGCAGCAAAGTATTCCTTGCTGAGCTGAGGGTCTGGTTTCATGGACTTCTCTCCAGGTTTCCATCCGGCTGGGCATACTTCATCTGGGTTCTCCTGAACGTATTGTAATGCCTGCAGAACATTAAACAAGAAACAAGACATTCAAAACCAGTTAATAGATGCCAACGAACCTCCATATAGGTTAAAGCCCAAAAATTGAGCCCAGACTTCTAATGAATAATTTACCTGCAGTGTTCTCATTGTCTCATCCACACTCCGGCCAATTGCAAGATTGTTAATGGTCGAGTGCTGAATAATTCCTTCCTTGTCAATGATAAAAAGTCCACGCAATGCGATTCCCTATACCAAGGACATGAAAATACATTGGTATACTATAAAAATATTAAATGATCGCGAATCTGAGTTTATCTTTTGCAAGGATAATAGGAATGGTTCCTAAACTAAATATGAAGCATATATCAGAAGGGCAACAGGAAAGCAGGCTTTAAAAGTTCTTGTACTTTCTGTTATCAAATAACACTCTGTGCAAAACTGTTTTTATTTTGCAATAGACTGAAGCATCAAATTAATACATGAATTGATACATCACTTACAAACAATAACAAGTCAGAATTGAGGAGAATAAACAAAATAAATAATGCCTCAGACCCTTTTCTTCTTTTTTTTTTTTTTTTGTTGTGGAGACTTTAAACACAGATTTCTGCAACAGTATCAATTATAAACAAATTCTCTAGACGTACCAAAAAAAAAAAAAAAGATCCTCTCAGAGTATACAGTGCATTAGTGAAGGCAAACTAATGGCAGAAATGCTGCAGGAAGCAAAAATTGAACACTACTACAAAAGAGCCCATAAAGTTGTCCAGGCAGTTAACTTGCATGAAAAATTAAACACTGAACACTACTACAAAAGAGTTATCAATGTCAAACACATTTAATGCAAACTATCATTTTGAAGACAACCGTCACAACCCAATCCCACATCAGTAGTCTATTGGGAAGGTTTTGGGTATAAAACTTGGTCCCATTAACTTATAAGTCACCTTTAGCTAGTACTTTTGAGAGAGGACCAGTGGTGTTGCAGCAACAGTGGCAGAGTCTCATTTTCCATCAGACCTCTATATAGAATATTTTCAGACATCTTCAAAGTACCTATATTTCCCCCACAGTTCATCAATGATTTTACTCTCCAGATAAAGGCAAACCTTTGAAAGCATAGTTTAGACGATAAAAATAACATAGAGAAATGACCAAACCAATGGACTGTTATCTGAAGTGAAAGCACAGATATACTGTTCATTGTTAATACTCCAGTCCTTGGCAGGAGTAAAATGGGAACTTTGACATGGCAAACAACACAGCTTTGACATGGTAAATCTCCCCAATGATGAACCAGGAGGCAAAGAATTTTCCCAGTAATCGTGAAAGATTTCCTTTGACAGATGAATGATAATATTATGAGAACTTAATGCCTGCTTGCATATGAATCTCTTTGTGTGCAGGTGTCTGTAATGTTCATAGAAAGGTTTGGCACATGACAACCAAAAAGGTCCTACCAAAAGAAAGTGGACAACAAAAACGTAGCTGATGTTCAATAAAAAATACCAATGAAATAACTGAGAGAAAAATGGTGCCTGGTTGATAGAAAGCCAAATATCCTTTTGATTTCACAAGCAAAAAAGGAACAAAAAAAAAAAAAAAAGAGTTATCACAGACAATAAATCCTCTTGAAAAACAATCACCATTTTTATTGCTTCTAATATATTAACTACAAAGATGGTTACTGTACACTTTATTCCCCTTTAACATATCCATTCTTATGGCTATGATTCAGGTAATAATATATCAGGATGACATACTTGAATCCTTGTAATTTTTTCTAATGATGTAAATGTACCAGACCAAGTTTCATAGCAAATGAATATATTCATCCAAGTATATATATATCTAGCTTCCTGCATGAATAAAAGACAGAACTTTCTCCTATGTCTCTAATTAAAAACTATATCTACCTTATTGCATTGAAATGCTATGCAACATCCATTATTTTTAAATGTTCCCACTATCCTACATGACCATACCTAACTTTTGGATGCATATCCCAACATTCACACCCAAGCCCATCTTATAGCTTTAATAAGGGTGTGCATAGTTTGGTTCAAGCCGTTAACCGAACTAGTTAATTTGGTTTGGTTCGATTTAGTTTAAGTTTTTTTTTTTTAAACAGTTGGTTTGAAAATTTTGAGAAATAAGGTTTATGGCTTGGTTTCAGTCAGTGACAAGAAAACTGAAACCAAACGGCAAATATTTTTAAACCATTTGAAATATTATATAATATTCATTATATATTATATACATATGACATAAAATATTTTTACTAAAAATATCTTGTACCGAAAAAAATATTTTAATGGTAAAATCTTTAGCCAAACCATAATTTTATGGTTTGGTTTGAAATACATTCAAATTGCAATTTATAGGTTGGTTTCCATATTCTTCCAAACCAGACCAATTTGGAATGTGCCCGCCACTAATTCCATGTCTATCAAAAAAAAGTTATGTTGGGTGTTGTATAACATTTCTTTGGTTTTATTTTCTTCAAGACATGTGGGTTTTCTGCTCAATGCCAAATTATGTTTTTGACAAAATTCCAGCATTACCGTCATCAGCACTCACTCCAGTAATATAACAATCCCCAGAACTCCCTAAGATTACCATTCCTAGAATATCCACATTGTCATAACAGTTTCAACACACAGTAGAACCAGCACCCTGTTAAATGCCATGTATGGGATGGCTGCGCTGAAGGAGACTTTTACTTTTTATTTACTAATTTATTATTTCCAATTTACCATTATTTGTTCCTTACATTTTTTATTTTTTATTTTTTTATTATTATTATTATTATTATTATTATTATTATTTTTTTTTTTTTTTTTTTTTTTTTGGGGGGGGGGGGGGGGGGGGTGCATTGTTAAATAGAATTAGAATGCATTGGTTATAAGAACATTACATATATTAGGGGATCTTGTTTGTCAAGACCAATGAAGAGATGTATCAGAACAAACAAAATGGGTTGTCAAGGCAGCACCATCTGATTATCAATCACCTTATAATGGAAAAAATTATGCTAGCATCACAACACCAAATGTGAAAACCAAAATGATCCCCACCTTAAACATAAAACAAAAAAATAGTTCTGGTAAGATTAAATAACCATCTTCGTAACTACTAACTAGTATTCTTTTATATTTCTAAATGAATTCATCAAAACATAGATCCTTCCTAGAATAATTCTGCTGAACAAGATAACCTATATGTTGTCTCAGAAACTAATGGTAACCTATCAAGGAAGTAGAGTAGTTGCAATAAAGATATAAAGCTTACCTGATCAGGAATCAGCACACCATAGGATTTTGAAATCGACTTAGTGACATCAGAAATCAATGGATACTTCAGATCACCAAGGCCCCCAGACTTCCTGTCTGTTTGTACCCATGCAAGGTGGGAGAACTACACAAACAACAATATATTCTCGTTATTATTTACACAAAAAAATGAAAAAGTAAATTTGATTTCAAAACAAGAGCAACCAAAACAAAACTACAATAGGTGACGTGCAGGTGGATCATATAATCATTTGAATCCAGAGAACTACAGAATTTGAGGGATTCAAAAGTCGTGATATTTATAAATGGATACGTGACCAAGCAATTACAAGCAGCAATAAATAATTGTCCGGAATGTAGTCCTATGCTGCATAGAAATTTAATTACATCTGAGACCCCAAGTGCTCAAAGAACAAAAATTTTACCACTCAGCAACCGGAAACAAAAACCCCTGAAGTAAGCCACCTTCTATCCAAGCATACTCATACCAACAAAAATAAAAATAAGACTAATATGGAATTAGAGAATGCCTACAATAAGAAAAGAGACTTGATTGAGAAATCAGAGGAGTAAATAAAAAAAATAAAAAACATAAAGTGGTGATTGCCTGAAAGAATAATGAATACGATAATGAATATGATAATTGATTTCTAGCCCCTGCAACATAATGTTATAGAGGGATATGATGGATGGGAAAAGCATCCATCCAAGTCAAAAAGGATGACAGACATGATCAACTGAGTTGAAAGTGGGGCACCGCTGGATTTGATGTGAAGATGTTGCAATGATGCACTTCAGTTCTGTAAAGTATATCAGGACAAGAAAAACTGGTGACCACATGGGACAGGGGGAAAGAATAGCCAGCTTCCACCCACATCTCTGAAGCATAAAAAATGCAGAAGGGTAGAATCTATGCAATTAAATTTTTCATGTTGTGAACATACCAATAGCGAGGTACAAGACAAGGGCTATGCATATTGCTAATAGAAAATTTGATATGGGTAAAGGAATCGATAAGAAATATCTTTCAAAAGGCCTATTCTGAAGTGACAAAACATCAGATATTTTAGTGACACAGCATAGCAAAAGCTTGGTCAAACACAAAAACAACTCAGGATATATATAGAGTGGTATTCTGGAAAGGTTGCAATATTTGAAGGGTCTAGTTCAGTAGCATGAAAAGGAGAACAATTTTTAAACTTTCAAATCACCATAGGAACTAGTGAAGACTAGATGTCCTTATTTGGATCCTTATTCTAAAGGCATCAAACTGAAGAAAGTTCCATGCCATGTGCAGGTGAAATCTTTAATGAGGGCCAAGGCAGTGACATGTCCACCAATGAACATTATTAGCAAGTTTTATTATTGCAAATGCATCGACAAGTGAGGATGGACCATGGAGGTATCAATAATATAAAATACTATATGCTCATATAAATAGAGAAAAGGAAAGAGTGCTTACAACACTGTCTACGGAAACACCCAATATTTCAGTGTTTATCTTCTCAAATTCTGCGTAACGGTCACTGAAAGCAGTGATCTCTATTTATCAAGAACAAAAAGGAAATAGAAATAGGTCATGTTTGGATCCATGAAGACATTATTTTATATTCTATAATTGAATTACAAAAATTACAGAAGAGATACATTTGCTTGAGGGTCAGACTCACCAGTGGGACAAACAAATGTGAAATCCAATGGGTAGAAAAAGAGAATCACATATTTCTTTCCAATATATTCCGAGAGTTTAACCTGCAACAACATACCGTCAAATAAGAATATAAACTAAAACCAATAATGTTCGGAGCACTGGTAAATTAAAGTGTCTGATCCTGAAATGCTATCTTCAGGCTTTAAGAGAAATGAATTTATAGCCATGTATTAAAAGTAAATCCCCCAAGCAACTCCCCCCCCCCCTCCCCCCCCAAAAAAAAAGAAAGAAAGAAAAAGAAAACACACAAGAAAAAAATTACACTTTCCAAAGGCAAATCATCGCATGAATTTCATATAAGAAAATGGTCAAAAAGGATGATTGAATAAGGTATCATCATTCATCACTAACAAGCAAGACCTAATAATCTTTAGCTGTTACACGTAGAGAACTAGGATCTTCCTTATTTTTCTCTCATGTGTAACAACACTGGCATAAGTCGATCCTGATTACTTAACTGCTCGTAGGAGTACAGGAAACCCAATTCAAAATTAGAATCAATGGTACCTCAAAGATAATCATCGAGTTCTTACTCAGAGTTCACTCAGTTCAAACCCCAGAAATCAGTTCATTTCAGGGAGTACATAGCTGAAGATTCCAAGATATTTTGTTTACTTGATAAGTCTAGATAAATAACTTGTGCCAAAAACAATGTTCTCTTCATAACCCACCTAGACAAAGACTTTTTAGAAATAACTTAAAATGAACTACTTCGATAGATGATGTGTGCCTAAAACAATGTTCTCTTTGTCAATCATTTAGACAAGGATTCGTTAGAAATAAAATATAACAAACTACCTTGATGAATTCCTGATCAAAAACAGCCTCTGCCTCAAAGTCTGGGGCTTGATTCCCAACAAGAGGAAGCCCACTCTGTCACAAAGAAATAGAGAAAGACAATAAGAAAACAGGATTCATCAAAGCTAGTCTGAAAACTAAAGTATACGAATTTGATACAGACGTTCTGAACATTTATAGATTATTTGCCCAGTTAATCATCCTGCTGATGGAAATTAACTAAAAATAAGAGAACAACCTTAAAACAGAAAGCCAAAAATATACACTTTAATGTTCACAAGCTTCAACTTTATGTCAAAGTATCTTGTTAAACCCCAGATTTCCGCAACCAACACCAAAATCTACCAACCAAACTTGCAACATGCATTATACACCAGAAACATGAATAAAGGGGCGGGGAGAACTACTTGCACATTCAGCAAAGGAAGTCTGCACAGAAATGAGCATGGACATACACAGTAAACAAGTATAGCTAAGTCCTTCAAAGGCAATGAACAAAGTCAACATATATTCAAACCTTTAGGTAAAGATATATGGAATTGGCCCAACGGATAGGCAAGAGAATGTGCTATAACGTAACGAGAAATGAAATTGAGATATAAGTGTGGGCAAATGTACTTACGGCCCTGACAACGAAGTTGCGGCGAGAGTGAGGGCGGCGGGAAGAGATAGATCGAGGGGGGAGAGACCGGAAAGGTGTGGAGCGGAGGCCGTTGAAGGAAGCAGGGATGGATAGGGTTTGAGAGAGTGGCTTGGACGGTAGGGATTTGGGGGAAACGGAAGCCCTAGGGTTGGAAGATGAAGAAGACGAGATGAGAGCAGTTGAAGTAGCTGTGCAAGCCATTGCTGTTGGATCGAACGCTCTCCAACTCTCAGGTCTCTCTCTCTCTCTCTCTCTCTCTCTGTTTCTCTCGCTCTCTCTGTTGCAGCGGCCAATCTGAGGTGAGGAGATGGAGATAGGGGAGCGAGTGGATAAGTTGCAGTAGAGGAGAGAGTTAAGGGCTGGTGGATTTTGAGATTTGGTGTGTTTGCGTTTGCGTCTCGCCCGGCCCTGAGTTGATAAATTAATTTAATTACATTAAGTTTTAATTATAATCATTTAATAAAATATTTGAATTTATTCAAAATAATAAAATATTTAAATTGAGTTTGAGTTATTTAACGTGTTACGTTTAAAAAGCTTATAAATATATTAAATACATTATTTATCATATTTGGCATTAAAATCACTTTAATGAGATGTGAAAACTCAATATCAAATACTCTAGTTTTAGGTAAATCTTTTTAAGGTTGAGTAAATGTTATTAAATTTTTTTTTTGAGAAAATATACTTTTTATATAATTTTTTTTATTTAAATGATGTCTATTGGGTTCCATTGATGGGTTTTATATGAATGAATCCACATCAATCCAATTATAATGAAATTTACAATTTTAGAACTATGACCACTGCAATCAGATTGGAGAATTGAAGTAAATCAAGTTAATTAAAATTGGGTATGATTTAGTTGTCTCACATTTTGAGAATATTAGACTTCTTACTAAGAAAATAAAATATTAACCACTGGTATCTTACTTGTGTTAAAACATCTTATCATATTTATATATTTTTATTAATAAGAGAAGAAATTTTACTTTATTTTTCTCATTAGACATCAAAACAGATAGTATCTTCATTTGTCTCTCTTTCCCTTTCACTTGGACCATTAACTCTTCCTTAACCCTGATGTCAAAAAGTGATGAACAAAGGTAGGTGAAGGGGGGGAACTGGAAACAATTATGGGGAGATGTAACATTTAAGTGTACTTACCGAGTTATTATATTTTATTATTTCATATATAATATTTTTTATGGATTGGTTGGGTTGGGTATATTTATTGACGCTAAGACTAACCCAACAGTGGAGTGTGGGGAAGAGACCCAAGAAGCCCATTTGATTGACAACCCAAAGCCCTCCATTTGGATCCCATGCCGAGCCGAGACCCCAATAATAAGAGCGTGCTCTATATTGTACGTACGATCCATCGTCGTTCCTTACCCTCTCTTGCTCTCGGATTTCCGATAGCCTCTCCGAGCACAAACGCAATCGAATCATCTACCGAGCCTTATCCAAAAAACTTTCTCACCCAGGAAATACAGCTTTCTCTCCAACCAAACATGTAGCAATCCACACCATGCAAGACACACTCCATCTCTCTCCCAACACCGCCAATGCCCTTCCCAAGCACCCCAATCTACCCCCAAACTTTTCCTCACTTTCTCGCCCCAGAAACCTCCACTTTCCCACCATTTCCTCCGCCAAAGCCTCCGTCCACCTCCCCTCCAAGCCCCCCAAAACCCCCGAGCCCGCCGCCGCATCCCCGCCGGCCCACCACCGCCACCCCTCCGAGTTCCAAGAGAAACTCCTCTACCTCGACTCAATCGGAATCGACCTCTTCTCCCTCCTCGCCGCCCACCCCCAGATCGTCTCGGCCTCCGCCGCCGACATCAAGGCCGTCGTCGACTTCCTCCGCTCCGCCGCCGACCTGTCATCCGCCGACATCCGCCGCGTCGCCGCCATGTGCCCCGAAGTCCTTACCGCCGGGGTCTCCGCCCTCGTCCCTGTCTTCACGTTCCTCCTCCGCGAGGCCGGGGTCGCCGGCTCCGACCTCCGCCGCGTCCTCCACCGCAGGCCCCGCCTCCTCTCTTGCAGCGTCAAGACCCGGCTCCGCCCCTCCCTCTACTTCCTCCAAAGCACCATCGGCATAGCCGAAATCAACAGACACACCTCCCTTCTCTCCTGCTCCGTGGAGCAGAAATTCATACCCAGAATCGAATATTTCCAAAAAATCGGATTCTCATACCGGGATACAATCTCAATGTTCCGTAGATTCTCCCCTTTATTCTGCTACAGCATTAAGGAAAATTTCGAGCCCAAATTCGATTATTTCATGGTGGATATGGGGAGGGAATTGAAAGAGCTTAAAGAGTTTCCTCAGTACTTTTCTTTCAGCTTGGAAAACAGGATTAAGCCGAGGCACCAGCGCTGCGTAGAAAAGGGTGTATTTTTATCGCTCCCGGTGATGTTAAAATCCACTGAGGAGCGGTTCCGGGAGAGATTGGAGGTGTGTTGTAATTCTTCAATGCCGGTGAGAACCTCTCCTTTGTGGTGTACAAATTGTGATGATAATGTACTATAGAATTTATTGATTATATATGAAACTATTAGTTCATTTTGTTCAGTAAAATGATGTTTGTGTTGAGCTTTTGCATACCCATCAATGTAGCAGCAAGTTGTTGTGTACGACGAGATCAAATTTTCGAAGGTTAATGAATGAATGAACGGAATGTAGATATGAGAAATGGTGTTTTGATGTTGGTCATGAGAAGTCTATGCTTGACCAATTATATTTCTTTTTGGTTTTGATCCAAAAATAAAAGAAGGATCCATTGAAATGTTATGTCGAAAACCTGGATTTCTTTGCCCATTATGGTACACTGGATCCATTTTCTCTGTCATTTGTGCCGAGAAAGTTGGCAAAAGTGTACCTATCAATTCTCTAAGTAATATGCTTTAACCTTTCTTTTTGTGCCCATAAATGTGATTTCTTTGGATATTATGGTATTTGCCTTTGGCAACATGGTTCTTCTATTATTCTGAAGCAGTTTTATGTGTAAATTGAGTTGAGTTTCAAAGATAGTTTATGTTCTTGTTGTTTCATTTGTTGATATTGGGATTGAGTTTCAGCCTATGGCAGGCTTACAGGTCATGTAAATGCCGCGGCTGATTCTGGTGATGTTTTTGGTTTTATAGCTTGCTTAGAAAGGGCTAATGCTAGGCAAACTCCATACTACCATACAATGTGCCTTCGTCTAGTGCTTGTATAAGATTTTGGGATGCGATTGCCGTCATACAGGCTTGCACTTTTAGGATCTTAATGCAGTTTGGCCTAGGATAGTTAACTTCTGTCTTGTTTTTGTTACGAGTAATGGATGAATATGTGCTTTCTGCTGCATAATTTGTGGTTTCTGCTAGCGCTATACCCCATCTTTCTCATTCCATAACACCAACAAATGGAAAACTTAAATAGAGAAAAAAGACCATTTTGTTTTCTTGCCTATCTTGGCCCTGCTTTAATCACAAACATCTGATGTTTAAACCAATTGATTTGGATGTGTAAACGTTGCACTTGTTTCACAGTTGATGAAGACATTTGTAGCTTCCTTGTACCACAAACACAGTTAAAATGAAACCCAAGCTTACAGTCATTTCTTCCTTCTACTTTGGTACTGAATGAGGAGGTTTTCAGGGACAGGCATGTATAAGGATCTTGATATTTACTGGTCCATTTATCTTGATATTTTCTTTTTTGTTTCTAACAATGAGAACTTGCAGGCATTATCTTTTTGGTATAAATGAAGCTTATAAACCGCGAGCACCAGTTAAATACATGGAAATTTATGCGTAACCCACCTCGAGTCTGGAGATTTGAATCTTGATTGCAACAAAAGCTTATTACTACCCAACCTTCGGGGCTTATTTCACTTGCTTTAACTAACTGATGTTGTGGAAAGCAAGTTTCATAGAAAATGAAGCCATTCACTCATGCAAGGATGCACCAACATTTCCTCTTAATGTTCAGGTCTCAATCTCTGGGTTCCCTTAAAAAGTGTCTCAATGCATGGACCCTCGCTTTGCATTGAAACATTTCCTTACTCTCTGTGAAGAGCAAAAATTGACTGCTCGTCTCCTCAAGTGGAATGACAAAAATGTCACTTTTACCCTCACATTATGAAAGGCTAACAAAAGAAGATGAAGTGACCGGCTTGAGGGTTTGATTTTTGTGCGAACTCGTTCTTCAGCGGACCTTAAGTGATATTGAGCATAATTAGGAGGGTACCCGCGCAATAACCATTCCATTGATGTGTGTATTCCATTTCCACTCCCATTTGCCTTGTATTGGAGAGAAACAAAAAGTTGGGATTATAAAGTGAAACGAATACTTCAGGTGTCCAATTCTCCAATTATAATTTGTAACTTTACCAACTTTTACTTGGAAAAAAAAAAGAATTTAAGGTATTTTTCATCTGAATTTTTCTGCTCATTCTCGTGGGTACTGAAATACGTTTGTACCCATAAAAAAAAAAAAAGAACAGTGATATGGGTCAAATTTAACAATAAAGAGTAGATCTAAATATTAAAAAGATTTGACTTTTTGAGATAAAAGTTCTACATTTAAATAAAAAATAAAATTATAGGTACATGAAATAAGAATTATTAAGAAATATATACGGTTAGGAATGAATTAAAGAAGCATGTACCATCTGTGATAAAATCTGGAGCGATTTTTTTTTTTTAAATTTTTTCTTTGTTGATGCAGATAGAGGTAGGTATCTTTTTCAATAAAATCACAATAGCTAACTGTTATCTTATCATCTATGTCTATGTGGATGCTTATTTTGAGCAAGTAAAGCCAAGCCCTCGCAAAAAGAAGCCCCCAGCAGCCAAGTTGACCTAAACCCTAGCCCTACAATGTAATAAAGTCATAACACGAGGGCACGATAGCAAATCACCCAAACTTATTCGTATTTATTTTCCACTACTTCCCTCCACAATGCGTCCGAACCAAAAGCTCCCACCTTCCCTCGTTTTATGCACTCTTTCGCTTTCCTCCAAGTTTGTTTCCAATGTCGGGGGCTCAACCTCAGAACCGCCGGCCGGCGGCGCCTATTGCGGCTGCCGCGGCGGAGGCTGGCGGTGGGCATGCTTTGCAGCAACTGAAGCGCCGGCTTCCTTTCTCGTCCGCAATGCCGCCTTTCGTCCCTAACGGCGATTACCACCGTTTCTCTTCCTCCTCGGATGATCGCAGAGTCAATCAGGACGCGGAAGCTATCGTAGTTAGATCTCCGGTAAGTGTTGTTCCTTTCGTTGATTGAAGGTTCGTGTTTTCTTACTGATTTATGGTTTAATTAGTTTGTGGTTTTGGGCATTGTTAATGGCGTTAGTCGTTCTGAAATTCTTGCGAGCCTGATTAATCTCTGACAGCTCTTTGAAACTTCCGATGAGTTGGGATCCGTTTTGTTGACCGTAGGTTTCTGATTTGTTAATGATGCGCTTTGTTGTGAAATGATTTCGAGTCCACTGGACAATGAAATCTTTTGAAGTTGGCATTCCGGTGGTTGTGGGATTAGTCATTGACATTGGTTTCGATGGCGATCTGGGATTTATTCGCCACTGCAATTGAATTGGGGTTGTTGGTGCGTGTTTTTGCTCTATAATGTGTCCGGACTCAGGATGATTTCTGTTACTTATGTAGCTTTGTTTGTGCACTTTTATAATAGATGCAACTATCCTAGTTTCTCGCAAAATTGTATGGTTTTGGCAACTAAAAAACAGTATGTAGCTTATGTAATAATTAAGTCGCTGCCATTCCTTGAGGAATGGTAGTATGGCCGTGATGTACAAGATTGGTACTAGCTTAATGCATATGGTTCTATTGACACAAAAATTTTCAATATATTCGGCAAATAATATTATCCTAGCCATATGGCTTGGGATGATGACCAAGTGCTTTCCAAAGTGAACATGCTTGGGTTCTTGTCTTATAAGTTGGGGGCTACAGTAATTCCAGTTGTAGTTTTTGAAGCTTGTTTGCTTTTATTGACGTATTTGTTAGTTTGTTAAATTAGAAAGCCCCATACACATATTCAGTATTTGCTTAAATAAATGCCTCATGGAAATAATTCTGCAGTATTTTGCAGTGAGTAGTTGTGATTTGTGAAGTCTCTACTCTATGAGCTACTTGGTTTTTGGTTTGCCCTCCTTAGTTTAGCTCCTTGCAGACTTTGGTTTAAGTAGACTTTAAGTTCTTGTCTGTGAATCTGTGTTGCAAACTTTGCCCGCTTGAACTTGGTTCTTGTGTAAAAGATCACAAAGTTCGGAATGTTATTACTGATTTTCTTTGGTAAGTTATTTATGCCTGATTATATGAATGGAGGAGAGAAAACAATTGTTGATTATATTTAAACTGGAGTAGAACTGTAGGGGTCAGATTTGCAGCCTAAAACAGTATTTGTTAGTTTATGCTGGTGACATAGGGCTCTTCCCCACCTAGTGGGATTAATTTTTGTGATTGTTGTTGTGACATGGGTTCTTATCTTCTCTTCCAGATTCAATCTGCATGGTAGACTAAATGCAATAGTGAAACATTAAAGGTGCACTCAACATGTACTTTATACCTCTTCCCTTTTATCTTCTTTCACCATGGCACTAATTTGCTTTGTTGTAAAAGTTAATTTATCTCCTGGCACAAGGATGTTTTCATTTGCTGCCTTTTGCAACCAGGAAAATTTAGTTTCCTTGTCCGTTTGCAGCTCATTGTTAAATATGAATTTTCCTATTCAGGTTCATTTTGGAAGTTTCACAACAAACAATAACAACATATCCAACCTTTATCCCACTATGTGGGGTTGGCTACATGAATTCTAGACTTGCATGTATTTTTGTTTTTTGTTATATCTTCATTTAGGCCCATACACTTCATATCAAATTTTCATATCTCTCCCAAAATCTTCTTGGGTCTACCTCTACCTCTTTTTTTTACTAGTTGTTCTATTTCATCAACTCTCCTCATAGGAGCGTCCCTTGGTCTGCTTCTCACATGACCAAACCATCTTAGTTTAGTCTCTCTTATCTTCTCCTCGATTGGCACTACTCCTACCTTATTACGAATAATCTCATTTCTAATTTTATCTTTTCTTGTATGGTTGCACATCCATTTTAGCATCCTCATTTCTGCTACGCTCGTCTTTTGCTCATGCTGGTATTTGACTGCCTAATATTTTGAACCATACAACAACATTGGTCTTATAGCTGTCCTATAAAATTTTTCTTTCAATTTTAATGGTATTTTAATCACATAACACCCCCAATGCATTTCTCCATTTTAGCCAACCTGCCTTAATTTTATGCGTGACATCCGTGTGAATTTCTCCATCTTTTTTAATTATTGATCCCAAATATCGAAGATGGTATTTTCTTTGTAAGATTTGGTCTTTCAATTTTATTATAACATCCTCCACTCTTGCATTCTTACTAAATTTACATTCCATATATTTTGTTTTTCTTTTACTTAATTTAAATCCCTTAGATTCTAAGTAGCTTCTCCACAACTTAAGCTTAGTGTTCACTCTCTCTTTTGTTTCATCCACCAAGACTATGTCATCTGTAAATGGCATACACCATGGCACATTTGTCTAAATGTGTTTAGTGAGTTCATCCATTACTAAAGCAAATAAGTATGGACTTAGTGTAGAACCTTAATGCGGTCCCATTGTAATTTTAAACAGTTTAGTATCCCCTTTGCATGTTCTGACCCTTGTCTCTGTACCGTGATACATGTCCTTAAGAGCTTGTATATAGACTATTCGAACTTCTTTCTTCTCTAAAACCCTCCATAATACTTCTCTAGGGACCCTATCATAGGCATTTTCTAGATCTACAAACACCATATGCAAGTTCTTCTAATGATCCCGATACCTTTCCATTAGGCGCCTCAGTAGATATATAGCTTCCATTGTTGACCTATCGAGCATGAAACCAAATTGATTTTTCAAGATATTTGTTTCTTTTCTAAGCTTCTGCTCTATTACTCTCTCCTAGAGTTTCATGGTATGGCTTATTAACTTAATTCCTTTGTAATTTTCATAGTTTTGAATATCTCCTTGTTCTTGTATATAGGAACCAAAGTACTATTCCTCCACTCATCTGAAATTTTTTTTAATTTAAGGATTGCGTTAAATAATTTCGTTAGCTAAGAGATGTTTTCTTCTCCCATGCATTTCCATGCTTCTATTGGTATATTATTCGGTCCCACTGCCTTATGATTTTTCATCTTTTTAATGCTTGCCTTATTTCATTTGAACTTATTCGTCGATAAAATGTATAGCTCACGTTCCCTTCGGAGTTACTAAGATGTCCCAACCTAACTCTTGTGTTCCCACCGTCATTGAATAATTTTGTGAAATACTCATTCCATTTCTCCTTAATCGCTCCCTCATTCACTAATACATTTTGATTTTCATCTTTTATGCATTTCACTTGGTTTAGATCCTTTGTTTTTTTTTTTTTTTCTCTTGCTTTAGCTAATTTATATATATATCCCTTTCTCCATCTTTTGTATCAAGTCGTTTATATAGATTCTCATATGCTTTTGACCTTGCTTCACTAACAGCTCTTTTTGCTGCATTTTTTGCTTCTTTATAATTTTTTAGATTTTCTTCATTGTTACACTGATATATAACCTTATAGCAAGTTTTCTTATTTCTAATTTTCAATTGTATCTCTTCATTCCACCACTAAGACTCCTTAAGGTTTGGGGCTCTACCATTTGTCTCTCCAAGAACTACCTTTGTCGTGCTTCTCAGGATAGTAGCCATTTCCCTCCACATTTGGTTTGTCTGTCCTTCTTCATTCCATTCCCTTCTATCTCTTAATTTTTCTTTGAAAGATTAGTTGTTTCTCCCCTTTTAAATCCCACCACCTAATTTTTGGATTTTGTTTTATGTGATTTTTTCTCTTCCAATTTCTTACTTGGACGTCAAGTATCAAAAGTCTATGTTGAGTAGTCAAACACTCCTCCGGTATCACCTTACAATCCTTACAACATAACCGATCTTCTTGTCTCATGAGGAAGTAATCTATTTGAGTGCTTAATGCGACATTTTTATATGTGATTAAGCGTTCGTTCCATTTTTTTAACCTAGTATTGGTTATGATGAGCCCATATGTCCTAGCAAAATCTAGAATAGACTTACTCTCATTATTAATTTCTCCAAATCCAGACCTTCCATACCTCTCTATAGCTGTTTTCGTCTCTACCCATGTGACCATTTAAGTCACCTCCTATAATCACTCTATCCCCCCTTGGTATCATTTGTATGAGTCCCTCTAGGTCCTCCCAGAATTTTGCTTTTATCTCCTCACCTGACCCCGCTTGTGGTGCATATGTACTAAAGATATTTATAGTCATTCTTCCTAAACCAACCTTCACCATAATAATCATATCCCCTATTCTCTTTACATCCACTACCTCATCTGCTAAGCTTTTATCCATAATAATCCCTACTCCATTTTTCGCTCGATTATTTCCTGTGTGCCATATTTTATATCTAGTTTCTAATAAAGTTTTTGCTTTTTTCCCTATCCATCTCGTTTCTTGAAGGCACATAATATTAATCTTTCTCTTAATCATCATATCTACCACTTCCATAGCTTTGCCTATTAATGTTCCTATGTTCTATGACCCAATTCTTAACCTATGATTTTGGTTTTAACTTTGACTTTGAATTTGATTTTGTTTTTTATTTTGATTTTGGACTAGCTTCTTTACCCACATCCATCCAAGCAAATGTGGAGACCCTTGCTCTTTTGTCACTACATCCGGGCGCCGATGCAGCGGCCTTAACTCACTCGACAATACACACGGGCAATGTAGCTCGTTGCTATGAAGGGTTACGCCCTAATGGTTTTTCATAGTTTGTCTGGAGTTCATGTTTTGGATCCGACTAGGTTTTACGTTGGTTGTCGGCTACCTAATACAACCCTCCTCTTTTATTCGGGCTTGGGACTAGTAGTGGATAACATCCTAGACGGAGTCAAAATTAGGATTGTGAAGCCCTCCTAAATTCTTGATCTTTCTTGTTGGAAAAGGGCACAGGTTTTCATCTAGGTGCCAGTTTTTTGATATATCAACTTTCTCTTATACTGTCTGTCCATGTAAAGTTGTTATGCTCTTCTTCAGAGCCTTTACATGCAATGTCATTTGGTTCATTTCCCATAATAAAAGCACTAGCTTGCTATGCTTTTCTTGAAGAGTGGCAGGACAAGCAAATGGGTACTGGTTGGCTATGGTATGTTTTGTTCACAGATTTTTAATGAAGGCATCAACAGATTAAACATGGTAAACTAATGGTTTCTCTTGACTACCTACCATAGAAATGGAAAATTAGGGTGCATCTTTTGCTCATCCGGAGTCAAGATGGATCCTAAGGAGACTTAGTCTATCTGGGAACGTGCAAAGATTGTTCTTTTCCAGTTCTGCTGGTATATTTTATTGGATTACCATCAGATAGTGAATCCTTTCTTCTATGATGAACTCTTACATTTTAAGTCTATAATTTTTACCTTGTTTATTTTGGAGATATAGTAGCAGAAATGTATTTTCCTCTCACTTGTTGGTGTACATTTCAGTTTTAACCAAATGATGCCTTGTGAATTTGCTGGATTATATTGGAGCCTCTTTGCCTTTCGAATTTTCCACCTTGATTTTGTTATTATTATCTTTTGGGTTTGGGGAGGGAGGGGGGCGGATAAATTATGCCGAAATGATGGTTTCAAGTTTTGTTTCAGATCTTTGGTGCCATCTTTGGTGCCTTGGTCTCTCTATTTTGTGAGTGCTAATTGTCATTATTTGATGTTAAGTTATTGATTGATTGCATTAATGTCTTCTTTTGTAGAAGAACTTTAATTGACATGTTGTATTGAGGTCTTCCCCTAAAGCATGGCATGCTTGTAATCTCAATGCTATCTACGTACTAATTGATTTACACAGATCCTACTGTTTCATAATGGCAGTTACTGTTTCATAATCTCAATGCTATCTACTGTTTTATGTGTCTGTATCAGCAGTTGAAGCGGAAGAATGGAATGGACTATGATGAAGTTGAGTCAGTTAACTGGATCAGTAGTCCTGGGTGCGCTGATAAAGCTAACAGTCCCCTGCAGACACCGGTATCTGGAAAAGGAAGAAGGGTATATGGCAGGACAAGAGTCTCAAAAAGTGATAGATCTGGGCCTCTGACCCCAATGTCAAATGCTGGTGAGATAAACTACTAAAATCTTCTAATTGCAGTCACTGAAATTGATTTTATATTAATTCGAAAAAAAAAAGAAATTGATTTATATTACCATGGTTTAACCATGAATCTATAAAATCATACTGCTGGATGTAAACTGCATTAGATGGTATAGGGTTATCTCTCTTACTTTTTCTTTCTGTGTATCTCACTTTGGTGGTCTTTTACCCTGTCATTCTTTCTGTCTCCATAGGCTAAAAAAAAAAAAGGCATCATTATGTTTAACAAGGTTGCTACTGTGCATAATGCAGGATCTCCATCACCTCTAACTCCTGCTGGTAGCTGCCGTTATGACAGCTCTCTAGGTAATTTCATTACTAGTGAATCTAAGATTAGCTCTGTATGTAAGGCTATAGAACTGTTAAATGTGGAGCTTCAAGTTTATGAGGTATTAGTGGTCAACCTTTTCAGGTCTTTTGACAAAAAAGTTTGTCAATTTGATTAAGTATGCAGAAGATGGTATTCTAGATTTGAACAAAGCTGCTGACACCCTGGAGGTGAATTTTTTCACCAGTTAAGTACACTATTTATGCATTTTGGGCAATTCTCATTAATATTTTTTTTTCATGTTACAGGTGCAGAAGAGGCGAATTTATGACATAACAAATGTCCTTGAAGGAATTGGTCTAATTGAAAAGAAGCTGAAGAACATAATTCGGTGGAAGTAAGTCTTTTTTTCAGGATATTACCTACTTCATGTTCATAACATTTATTTGGGGCAATGAGTATTAAAATCATTTGATTTACCTGAGTATTTTAAATGATTAATTAGGGGACTTGAGGCTTCAAGACCAGGGGAGGTTAAAGATGATATTACTACCTTGCAGGTATGCTTCATTTAATGTGTATTTTCTCATACAAATGCTTATGCAGTTAAGATCTCTTAATATATAATTTAGTGTTATTATTCCAAATTCTTTGCATTAATTGGTGAATGACGAGCCTTTTTCCCTGGAATTACCTGCAAATATGTTGCTATTCCTGGTTTACATCATTGTCTGCTGTTGCACATAGAGTCGTGGATCATACTCAGGTGCATTTTTTTTTTTTTTTTGTTTCTTTATAATTGTTGTTTGTCCCTGCAGGCAGAAGTTGAAAAGCTTTCCATGGAAGAACAGCGATTAGATGACAGGATTAGGTAATATGGTTTATTACATTCTCGGAGCAGGGAATGGTGCTATCTTGAAACCATTAGATTTTGCTGATGATTCCAGGTTATTGCAGAGAAATGCAGGAGAAATTGAGGGACTTGAGTGAAGATGAAAGCAATCAAAAGTAATGTTCTCCTAACTAGCTTGATTCATTTCTTTCATAATTGGAATTTTCTCAATGAAATATCTGTTCATCTTCCAACTAATTCAGGTGGCTTTTTGTAACTGAAGAGGATATCAAGGGCCTACCTTGCTTTCAGGTCAGTATCTTTTGGCATATTGAATGTTGCCTTTAACACCCTTTTGGCCCTGTATTTTTTTTAGGCTTTAGCCTGACCAATTACTTGAACCTGTTATGTCTGGTTCCTAGCAGAATGAAACCCTAATTGCAATCAAAGCTCCACATGGGACTACTCTTGAAGTTCCAGATCCTGATGAGGTTAAGAGAGGAACCCTTGTGATGTCCTTATTTCTGTGTTTCAGATGCATGAAAAAATTGATTTTCTGCATAACAGGCTGTTGACTATGCCCAGAGGAGATACCGAATAATCCTGCGTAGCTCAATGGGACCAATTGATGTCTACCTTGTGAGGTAATAGCTTCACTCTGGTACAAGAATATGCACAAGTATATTCACAAACTTAGTCCTTCCAAAGCTGAAGTTTTGTTCTTTGATTTAGCCAATTTGAGGAAAAGTTTGAGGATGTGAATGGTGCTGAGCCATCCATGAGCTATCCAATCGCTTCAAGTTCAGGCTCCAATGAAAATCCTGCAACACAGGCGACCACTATTGGAAGTGAAATAGAGATTGAACCACAGCCACAAGATGGCAGCTCTAGTTTAAATGTTTCACAGGACTATGCTGGAGGGATCATGAGGATTGTCCCGTCGGATATTGATGTAAGTCCTTATTTTGATATTTATTTCAGGAACAAGAATATCTTCTCCACTCAACTGTTTTATAGAAGTTTGTATATTCAAAATGGATACATAAATTGTCATAATTTTAGCACTTCAACTTCTTTCATGGCACAATTAATTTGAATTGATGTTTAAGAAACATGAATATCTTCACCACTCAACTACGTTATAGAAGTTTATATATTCAGGATGGATACATAAATGCTGTCATCATTCATGGTACATATGAATGGATTTCTGATTTGAGGGGTATAAGTTAATTCTTGCATGCACCCCCAAAGAAAAGTAAGCTTATCCAAAACACTGCAACTTTCATCCTCTTTCTTTTTGGTTCTTCACTGTGGGGCATTTTGGCTGGTCCCATATATCTAGTCTCGGTGGCTGTGCCCATCACCTACTAGAGTGCATGCATAAAGTTCGTATACAAGGCTATGAAGTAATCCATTCTCCCAAATTTCCTCAACCATTGTTATTTATAGCATGTTCCCTTTTTTCTAGAAGTGAGGTTGTACATAATTTATTGTCGGAGTACTGTGTAATTTCTGTCAAATACTGAGCCCTTCTTTTTGTAAATCCTCATAGAACGATGCAGATTACTGGCTCCTATCAGATGCCGATGTTAGCATCACTGACATGTGGAAGACAGATTGTATCCTCTAATATATCAGACTTGTTATCCTCTTGCTTTTCTGTTCTGGCACATATTTTAACCAAGTTTGAAATCTCAAATCCTTGACTTGAGCAATAGCTGGTGTTGAGTGGGATGGAGTGGATATGCTTGGGAAGGAGATTGGAATGGCTGATATTGGCACCCCAAGGTCAAGTACTCCGTCTTGCATTTGTGCTGATATTCCATCGGATGCTGTTGACATGGATCAAAACCAAAGGTGATTCCCATTTCTGCAATATATATTTAAGTGAGCAGCTCATATATGCTTAAAAATCGTAGCTTTTGGTCACTGGCACTGCCATGGCTTCCTGTTGTATTACTAATTGAATCCAATATTTTGATTCAATAAAGAAGTTTAAGCCCCATCTGTTTTTTTAGAAAGATAATGCACTGCTAGGTGGAGCCAACTGCTAACTGCTGTAGCGTGCAGTTGCGGCCTTTTGATGAGAACCCAAAAATCACTAATTTTTTAGGAGGATATATGAATCTTGATGGGCCTAAAAAATTTCCAATTGAGGTCTTTGTCAGTATATAATGAAAGGTGATTATAAATTTCATTTTGTGTACTATTCCACCACACGTTTTGACTGGGAAAGAAGCTGTTGGCTCCTCTTTTGTGAGAACGTGTCAGGCAAAGAGAAAGAGAGAAAATAAAGTCACTATCGCTCTGTGAAAGCAGGGACTTGAGAGCAAAATCTCTCGGAGCTACCACTCACCGAAGACCAATATCGTATTCATTCTTATTATTATCGGCAAAAGGCGAAAGCGAAGTTTGAGGGACACTTGCTCTTCTTTTACACCTTAATTTCTATTCTTAATTCTTTCCCTTCTCCTAATTCTTGCCTCTTATTTGTTCCGTCCATGCCATACTAAAGCTTTCAAAATGTCAATCCAAAAAAGTGTACCCGAACCCCTATTACTCTAATTATCCCCATGTGTTTAAAATTATCTTTTTTAGATAACAATAGCATAATTTAATTATTTTAAAACTTTCAGTTTCATTTCACCATAAGAATAATAGTCAATGCAGTCTGTTAATATCTTTAACCCATCGATGCACCATATCCACGGCAGTACCAAGAACAATGCGAAAATACCAAAATAGAAAGCCAACAAATGCACACAAACACACTAACCACAACGCACACACCACAGAATAGCGAGATAACGTTTATGTGTTCGGATTTGAAATAAATCTTACTTACAGTAAGATTTTACTCTAATCAATCCTCTAAAATGACTAAAATGATAGACAATGAATTTACAGAGATTTACAATAATTACAACGAAATTAGAACCAACAATTGAAATAAGAAGATGATACAAAGAGATAATACAACGCTTAATCAACCAAGTGATTTCAGCACTCTCAAAACAATTTTCTATACATCTTTCACACTCAATCCCATGAAAAAACAATAAAAGATCAATACTTGATTCTCGATTTAGGGTTCCGATCGTATCTGTTCTCTATTGCGCGACTTTTGGTTTTTGTTCTCTTGTGTTAGCTGATTGGAATACTAATAGGCTTTATATACAAAGGGCTTTTGATGGCAACCCTTGGATGGAGGGTTTAATGAGATTATCAACAACCCACAAATAATTGACCAATTTACATATTAATAAAGTCAAATGACATGCAAATGAAATGAAATCCAAATATATAAAATATATTAATTTGTTTTGAATCACAAATCAACAAATTTCACATTGATTCAAGAATGAATTGATATTGAATTTGACTAGAGACCCTGTAACTCTCTTAACTACGTCGGGAGCATATTAAGCAAAAATAATGCTTTGCTCAAATTTATGACATGGGACAGACTTAACTATTATGGGCTTCACTAAAAGCAACATGATCATCTAACTCTATCAAGTCTACTATGATCAGGACATCAGGGCTGACATTAGGACTATCATCAGACATGGTATTTCTTAAGGTTCGACCATAAGATTTGCACATTTTCACCTCAAACTGAAAATTATTAGTTTGTTTAGGTTTGACTAATTCTTTGATTAGGCACATTAATTTCTAGGTCAATTATCAGTTATTAAAACTTTAATCCTCTTCCCTATTTGATATTCAATTAAGATTTTCATTGCTTAAATTTCTCCAAAACTTCACTTTTATACCTAAGGAAGTATACTCAAATCTTTCTAGAATCATCAACAACATAAAGAAAAAATATTAAGCTTTAGAAAAAGAAAGAACTTGGGGAGAACCCTAAAAACAGAAGAAGCAAACTACACTATGAGATTTACTTAGCTATAACATAGGATTCACAAAACTCTAGATTACTAATCCCTTTTGAAATCCAAAATGCCTTACTTGCTTAACTCTTCTAGCCCTTTTAAGCCTATGCTCTCTAATCTTTTATGCCAAATCTTCTAAAATGATTAGCCCTTCTCTACTCTCATATCCATATGAGAGATTTGCATTTTCTTACCTATAAACTTTCTGTCTTGAAGGACAATTTTTTTTAAGATGACTTTCTTTCTTACAAAACCAACGGTTCACTATCCTTAAATCTCCTCTACTCCTAGGTTGAGATCTAGACATGCTCCTACCTCTAAATTGAGCATTATGGTCTGATTTCCCTTTAACATGAAAGCCTATATCAGGATTTAATTTCTTATCTTTCTTGACTTCTAAATCCCTAGACCTTAAAGCCATTAAGATATCATCTAATGTAAGGGAATTCCTGCCATATTTGATTGCAATTTTCATGTCTTTATATTCATCTGGTAGAGAATTTAATAGAATAATTGTAACACTTGAGATTTTTCATATTTAATGAAATAGAAAATCTCCAAAGGATCATAGAAAGTAAGAGGCAAAATTGTAATTTTGAGGCTCGGGTAAAAGTATGGTTTTTGAAAAGTTTGGGGTAAGAGTGTAATCTTTGAAAGGTTCGGGTCAAGGTACAATAATACCAAGGTCAAAGTATAATAATGCAAAACTTTGCGCCATGGTATAATTGTTGAAAGCCCATAACTAGGTCATTAAATAAACGAATCGGTGGAATGGGTCGTTGGAGGTCATGATGAGACACGCAAAACAAAGCATGAGGTGGCAAAGACAAGTAGCAATGTAATGATTACGACACTAGGTGGCGGGTCACTTGGTGAAAGACGATTGGCCCGAAAAACTATAAATAAGACCCTTGGAAAGAAAAACAAGCATTCAAGAGAACTTCAAGCGAGATTTTGGGACAATTTTGAGTCACTTGAGAGGGTTTGATATGAGAAATAAGATCTTGAGAGTGTGGGAAAGATTTTGCAAAAAAGAGCGGAATCGGGGAAGAAATGAGGAAGAAACAAGCTTTGCTGGAAAGTTTGAGATTTTGCCGGAATCTGGGCAGAAACTACTTAAAATAGCGAGGTAAGTTTGGTTTTTTATTATATTCCTGTAAAGGGGAAAGAAAGTGAGTTGTAGGTTCAAATGGAGGTTGAATCGGAGTTAAAACGAGGGAGATATGGCCAAAAAATAGAGAAGCTATCGTGTTGTCGTCAATAGTGTTCTAAAACGCGCTAGGCGCTAGTCGGGCGCCAAGTTGGGGCCTAGCGCCTAGGCGGTGCATAAAAAAATTATTTAAATAAAATTTATATTATCTCAAATACACATACATACATATATGTTCATATATATATATAAACAAATCATATATATAGAGACTATATATATAAATCTATCTCTATTTATATATATAAAGTTATAAACAGATATTATATATATAATATTATGCATATATATATATATAAAGTTATTAGCAAATCCTTAGCTCTCATTAGAGCTTATCAGGGTGATCACTACCATCATCCATTACAGAGTGACCACAACCCAAGTCGACCCATGCCAATTGGCCATCGTCGCCACTGCTTTGCCACTGTTCCATCATCGTCTCTTTTCTATAGCATCGCTAGATCCGATTGTTGGATGTTAGATCCATCCATCTAATCTGGGATGGAGATGGAGTCGAGTGACAGACGAGCCCAAACACAATCACGAGAAAAGAGGATATAAAAGGGAGAGAAAAATCGAGCACAAAAAGCACGTTAGCGAGGCGTCGCCTTGGCCGTATCGGCCGCCCGGGCCTTATTAATTATGCACAATGCCTAAGAGGGTGATTTGAAGGTATTCGCGATGGCCAGGGGCTGCCTAGTGCCTTGTCGGCTCCTAGGCGGCCGCCTAGACCGTCTTTTAGAACACTAGTCGTTGGAGAAGACGGTGGTGTGTGCAGTACACGCGTTGGGAAAGGCTACGTGTGCAGCGCATGAGCCATAGGCGCGTGATGGCGTGTGGCTATTTCTTTTTCTCTGCAATTTTACACACAAATAAATTAGATCATTTAGAACAATCCTATATAATAATATTTGATGTTTGGGTTGCAGGAACTGATGTTTTCTACAAAAAATTGTCGGATCCACCATTAAACAGACAAGCTCCCACTCCTTTATTTCTTTTATACAAGCTCATAACCCTCTTACAGATTATGGGTTATTCATTCTCTCGATTTCTTTTGTAAGCTCTTCTTACCCTATCCTTTTCAATATTGAATAGTCTGATCTGGTTAATTTCTTGGCCTGTAATGTAAAATCTGGTTGAGTCATATCCATACTCTAAACGAGAGTTTTGATTCGCCCTCAAATTCTTCAAGAATGAAGCTTTATTGTTAGGTTCAAATTACGCAAGGAATTGTGTCTATTTGCGAAGAGAATGTTATGTGTGGATTTGTGGGTATTTAAGGGTGTAGGGTACGCATCTATTGGTTGTCGACCGCTGGGTTGTGACAATCAATTGTTAGATATATGGACACCAACTATCAGCCGTTGTGACAAGCCATATATGAGCCAGGAAAGCTAGTACTATCAGTCACCCACATTTGTTATTGTGCATATCATGATGTGTGACACATGGGGTTGTGTTGCATTCATTGGGGGGACATGTTTTGTGTGGGGGGGGAGGGGGAAGTATGCAAATTGGCATGACTCGGTTGGCTTAAGTGCCGACTTGGGTAAGATAGGTGAACATATGCATTTAGAGCATTTTGCTCGTGTGAGTTCTTATGTGGGCGTAATATGGTATGATGCTTAGTTTATGGGGTTCTTGTCATTACGTTTATATTGCAGAAGCTATTGCATTTCTTATATGTTATATTGCATGGTGAGTAAAAGTGGTTATAAGGGATGAGAGTGTTAGAACGAGAGATGCTATGGCACACACCAAGAGGGGGGGTGAATTGGATATTTAAAAACTTAAATGATAAAACTTGAAAAACTTTTTAACCCAATTGAGGTTTTAGTGATTTAAAATATAGAACATATGAAATGACAAATGTAAAGCAAGAAGAATAAAAGACACAAAGGATTTATAGTGGTTCGGCTTAAACCAAGCCTAATCCACTACCTTAGCTCCCACTAAGGATTTTAAACCAATTCACTAAAACCTCCTACTTACACAAGTAGGCCCTCTAGCTACACAAGCTAGGAAATACAACCTCCCAATTTAATGGGCCCTCTAGCTACACAAGCTAGGAAAATGGAAACAATACAAATGAAAGAGATAAGCTAAGAGTTAACACTCTTAGTTACAAGTTCTCTCACAATAAAAAACAAGGCTTAACAATAAATTTACAATGATAGAATAGCAAAGCCTTGGAGAGAAAAATAAAACAATGAAAGCCCAAACACTGTAAGCTCGAATAAAATTGTTTGCAATTGCTAGATCATCTCATTTCAGTCCATTAGCCTCTCATTGATCATCCATGAGTTGAATATATAAGCATCCATAAAGATTGAAGAAGAAACTAGCCGTTTTTGTGACCGTTGGAGTTGAAAAACTAGCCGTTATAAAATCTGTGAAACATAATAGTCGACAGAAGAAAAGATTAGTCAACTATTTTTACAAGTAAAACTAAGAATAGTCGATAGACATATACTGATAGTCGACTATTTTTAATACAAAAATTCAATAGTCGATAGACATACTTGAATAGTCGACAGTTGCTGAAATGAGAAGAAATTTTTGAATTTTATGAACAAAAATAGTCGACAGATCAGAATGCACAGTGGACTATTTTCACTCGATAGTCGACAGTTGCTGAAATAGTCGACAAATGTTTAAATAGTCGACAGAACATTAAAAACAGTCGACTATTTTGAAGCATAGTCGACAGAAAGATCCTGATAGTCGACTATTCTTTAGAAAAACTTGAATTTTCAAAACAACCTTATTCGATTCTTTAAAAACTCATTTTGATTATCTTTAAAGCAAGTTGAGATTATCAAAAGTATATTTTGAAACAAATCACACTCAACCTTACTCAATATTTCTTCTATAGGTTTTCATACCTTGCTTCAAAACTCATATATTAAAAATTCATTTTCTCATTCACAAAATCCATATAGATTGATTTTCATATAGACATTCATCAAAACCATTTCATTACTCAAGAGTAAAATATCAATCTCCCCATTTTTGATGATGACAAAACAAATATGAAAATCAAATCATTCAATTTATCTCCCCCTTTTTGTCAAAATCAAAAAGATGAATACTCCCCCTTTTTGGAACATACTTGAATAGTCGACAGTTGCTGAAATGAGAAGAAATTTTTGAATTTTATGAACAAAAATAGTCGACAGATCAGAATGCACAGTCGACTATTTTTACTCGATAGTCGACAGTTGCTGAAATAGTCGACAGATGCTTAAATAGTCGACAGAACATTAAAAACAGTCGACTATTTTGAAGCATAGTCGACAGAAAGATCCTGATAGTCGACTATTCTTTAGAAAAACTTGAATTTTCAAAACAACCTTATTCGATTCTTTAAAAACTCATTTTGATTATCTTTAAAGCAAGTTGAGATTATCAAAAGTATATTTTGAAACAAATCACACTCAACCTTACTCAATATTTCTTCTATAGGTTTTCATACCTTGCTTCAAAACTCATATATTAAAAATTCATTTTCTCATTCACAAAATCCATATAGATTGATTTTCATATATTGATTTTCATATAGACATTCATCAAAACCATTTCATTACTCAAGAGTAAAATATCAATCTCCCCCTTTTTGATGATGACAAAACAAATATGAAAATCAAATCATTCAATTTATCTCCCCCTTTTTGTCAAAATCAAAAAGATGAATACTCCCCCTTTTTGGAACATACTGAGAGCATAAATAAAATAGGCTTCCCCTTAAACCAAATCCTCATAGAAATCATTCATCAAATTAAGCATGCATTCAGAGGCAAGCAATCATTGGCAAGAGTAAAATGTTCATTTTCTTTAGATGAAAACTCCCCCTTAATCAATGCATATATCACAACACTATAATTCTCCCTTATTGATAAAGATCTTCAACAAAAACATAGAGGCAAACTTATAACTCAAGATCATCAAAACTTAAAAACAGAGAGTTTAGGGATAGAAAATATACCACCAAGATTGAGTTTAACAATCTTTCTTACTCTTGGTTGGAAAAAAAATGAGCATCTTTTGGGGTTGAATTTCTTTTTCATCCCCTTGTCTTTCATGCTTGATTCATCCGCAAGGATTTCACTTTAAGTTTCATTTGGATGTCAAGCAACCTGCAAAAATAACTCATCCACAAGCTTTTGGTGCCCAAACCACTTTGGGGTCACCATAGTTAGCATTGAAATTTCCTTTTGGAACCCATATTTGTTTATATCTTGTAGGATGGTTTCTTATAAAGCATTTACTTACAGAATGCCCACATTGACCACAATAATAACAAGTGATTTTAGAATGTGAGGCAAAATTTTGTTTTCTTTTCACAAAGCCATTTTGCCCTTTTCTTCCTTTATGAAAATCTTTTCTTTGAATCTCAAGAGCATTTTTCAATTCCCTTTTCTCTTTGTCGGCTTTTTCAAGAGATAATTTTAAATATTTATGTTTCTCTTGAAGTTCATCATTTTGAGCTTTCAACATTTTCTTCTCATTATTCCAAGAATCTTTTTCTTCTTTCAATAAGCTTAATTCTTTATCTAAAGTTTTTAATTTCTTCTTTAAGGCATTGTTTTTCATACTGATATTTTCAAATTCATTCATCAAATCATTGAATGCATCATGCAATTCATCAAGAGTAAAACTTAAAATTAAATCACTAGAATGGGAAGGATTCTCTTCTATGTTGGTCATAAGACATAGGTTGACCACTTCCTCCACTTGAGATTTGCCACTAGAGGATGAATCATATGATTTCTTCTTGAACTTCTTTCCATACCTCTTAAATGATGGACACTCGGATATGATATGCCCATACTTTTGACATCCATAACATTTAACTGCATTTCTATATTTCTCCCCCTCAAGCTTATCTTTCTTCTTCCTTAGGTTTCTTCTTTCCAATTCTTTCAACATTTTTCTACTAAGAAACTTTTTGAATTTCCTAGTAATTATCATCAAATCATCATCAGCATCATCATCATCTTCATCTTCATCTTCATCTTCATCATCATCATCATCATCATCACTAGATGAGTGTGAAACTTTGAACAGAAGATTCTTATCTCTATTTATCTCATCATTATCTCTCTTCAACATGATCTCGTGAGTCATGAGAGATCCAACCAAATCATCAAAACATAAGTTATCTAAGTCTTTAGCTTCTATTATGGCAGTGATTTTGGATTCCCACGATCTAGGTAAACTTCTTAGAATTTTTCTAACTCTTTCTCCATTTGTAAATGTTTTACCTAAGGCCTCTAAATTTGTGACAATATTATTAAACCTAGTAAACATCTCATTAATAGGTTCCCAAGATTTCATAGAAAAAAGTTCATACTCATGAATTAGTAGATTTACCTTTGATTCCTTGACTTGACTGGTGCCTTCATGAGTGACCTCTAATTTGTCCCAAATCTCCTTGGCCGTTTTGCATGTTGAGACTCTGTTGAACTCTTCGACGCAAAGAGCACAAAACAAAGTGTTCATGGCTCTTGCATTTATCTCCATATCTCTTCTTTCCTTTACTGTCCAAGTCTCCATATTTTCCATATCGGCCAATGTAACCCCTTTCTTAATCACTTGCACAAGGCTTGTATCCTGCATAAGATAGATGAGCATTTTTGTTTTCCAAAAATTAAAGTTAGTAACATTAAAGAAAGGTGGACGAGTGGTACTTTGACCCTCAACTATTGATGAGCCGAAAATATGTGCCATTTAACAAGATCTTTTTTCCTAGGTTGTTAAACCAATGAAAAACAGTGGGAACAAGGCTCTGATACCAATTGTTAGAACGAGAGATGCTATGGCACACACCAAGAGGGGGGTGAATTGGATATTTAAAAACTTAAATGATAAAACTTGAAAAACTTTTTAACCCAATTGAGGTTTTAGTGATTTAAAATATAGAACATATGAAATGACAAATGTAAAGCAAGAAGAATAAAAGACACAAAGGATTTATAGTGGTTCGGCTTAAACCAAGCCTAATCCACTACCTTAGCTCCCACTAAGGATTTTAAACCAATTCACTAAAACCTCCTACTTACACAAGTAGGCCCTCTAGCTACACAAGCTAGGAAATACAACCTCCCAATTTAATGGGCCCTCTAGCTACACAAGCTAGGAAAATGGAAACAATACAAATGAAAGAGATAAGCTAAGAGTTAACACTCTTAGTTACAAGTTCTCTCACAATGAAAAACAAGGCTTAACAATAAATTTACAATGATAGAATAGCAAAGCCTTGGAGAGAAAAATAAAACAATGAAAGCCCAAACACTGTAAGCTCGAATAAAATTGTTTGCAATTGCTAGATCATCTCATTTCAGTCCATTAGCCTCTCCTTGATCATCCATGAGTTGAATATATAAGCATCCATAAAGATTGAAGAAGAAACTAGCCGTTATAAAATCTGTGAAACATAATAGTTGACAGAAGAAAAGATTAGTCAACTATTTTTACAAGTAAAACTAAGAATAGTCGACAGACATATACTGATAGTCGACTATTTTTAATACAAAAATTCAATAGTCGACAGACATACTTGAATAGTCGACAGTTGCTGAAATGAGAAGAAATTTTTGAATTTTATGAACAAAAATAGTCGACAGATCAGAATGCACAGTCGACTATTTTCACTCGATAGTCGACAGTTGCTGAAATAGTCGACAGAACATTAAAAACAGTCGACTATTTTGAAGCATAGTCGACAGAAAGATCCTGATAGTCGACTATTCTTTAGAAAAACTTGAATTTTCAAAACAACCTTATTCGATTCTTTAAAAACTCATTTTGATTATCTTTAAAGCAAGTTGAGATTATCAAAAGTATATTTTGAAACAAATCACACTCAACCTTACTCAATATTTCTTCTATAGGTTTTCATACCTTGCTTCAAAACTCATATATTAAAAATTCATTTTCTCATTCACAAAATCCATATAGATTGATTTTCATATAGACATTCATCAAAACCATTTCATTACTCAAGAGTAAAATATCAGAGAGAGATGTGTAAGACTGTGGGGATAAGACCCACGATAACGATATGTTATGTATGATGGTTATGCATGATGGCGTGGGATGTTAAATGATGAAATAAATAGTACTAGAAGAATAATGATTCGGTAGCCTATGCTTAGTTGCTAGTAGGTTTGTATATAGGACTTGGGCGCCATTGTATACATCTTATGTGGGCCCCAAGTCCCATATAAGATGTGCAGTTTACTTTATGTTTATGCATTTAGGGAAAAAACACATATTGTACATGGCGTGATGAATTGTTGCATTGGCATGAAACTCATATGGTATGGGAAAAGTTCTATTCTTAACCTGTTGTCTTTATTCTATTATGCTTGCGAGCCTTGTGGCTCACGTTTGCTTGCATCATTCCAAGTAAGGGCTAGGCTTCGGATATTGGCAAGCTAAGCAGTGCTTGAGGCGGGGTTTAGACATGTATAGAATTCCAACCATAAGGTCCTGCTGGTGTCTTTTTGCTGCAGATATTGTAATAGGATAACATGTAAACTTCAGTGTTGCCTAATGTAACTGATCCTGACGAATGCTTAAGAATGTGTTAAATGATTGATAAGACAATATCAAAGCTTTGATGTCAGGAATAAGTATGCCAGCTTTTGTACTTTTTTTAAGACTCTGGCAGGCGTTAATCATTCTGACGTTTCCCCTTGATTTCCTCGGCCGGAGTTTCCAAGGAAGAGGTCGCCACGAGTTTTTGATAGCCGTGCTAGCGTCGCATCCCTAGAAAAAGATATATAAATATTAAATATAAAATAGGGGTGTTACAATAATTGCTTGGTTTTCATCAGAAATTTTCTCATCTATATTTGTTAACCCTATGGTGATAACTTTGAAATCATCCAGATTTTCTTCTAGGGTTTTTAAAGGATCCATCTTAAAACCAAAGAATTGTTCTTTAAGATATATTTTATTTGACAAAGACTTAACCATATACAAAGACTCTAATTTACTCTATACCTTTGTAATGGTTTACTTATTGTTTACTTGCCTAAGGATATTGTCGGAGAGATTGAGAATTAGAAGGCTGGAGGCTAATTCGTTAATGTCTTATCTCTCCTAATCAAACATTGCTTTCGGTGTCTCATTTCCTTTCTTTCCTTCCTTTTATTTTGTCAAGGCCTTCACACATCGGTGTTGGACTAACACAGCCTTCATCTTTTTCTTCCATGTGTGGAAGTCCCTGTGGCCGTCAAACTTTTCGAGCTCTACTTTCATAGGTGTCATCTTTGGTTCGATTTTTGCAAGGAAAAACAAAGAAACAACTGCAACACATAATTGAAGAAAAAAAAAACAAAAAAATGGAACAACAACACTAGACAAACGGCGTACACAAAACACAGACTACAAAAGAAAAATGAATCAACAAAAAAAATGGATCGAAAATAAGAAAAATGCTCGCTAAAATCCTTATAACCCTAACTAGGTTTCAAAGAAAATCTCAAGAACATTACAAATATCATATTACAATTCTCCAAATATGCCGAGCAATAACATGCAATCAACCTCACCAATCTCTCCCACACAATCAAGTGATTCACACTTACAACAGGGAGTAATAACACTTCAATCCCTAATGAATCTTGCAATAGACTACAAAGAAACGTGACAATAAACAGAAACAACAGTGGCAGTAACAAAAATCGAGATAACCAAAACAAAAATTGAAGAACTGAAAATAAACGAACACAATTGCACTCAAGAACACAATGAGAGGTTAGGGCACAAAAGGATATGATGCACTTACAGAGTCAGAAGCCGATTACGGTCTCTGATCTCCCTTTTGTGTCGCGATCTTTTCTTCTTCTGATCACCTTCGTGATTCTCTGGTCTTGATCTCCTTTGTCTATTTAGAGACGCGATCAAGATCTTGAGTCCCTCGAGTGGCTTTGATACCACTTGTCAATATCTTTAACCTATCAACGCACCACATCCACGGTAATACCAAGAACAATGTGGAAATACCAAAACAAAAAGCCAACAAACGCACATGAACACACTAACCACGGTGCACACACCACAAAATAACGAGACAACGTTTGCGTGTTCAAATCTGAAATAGATCTTACTCACGACAGGATTTTACCATAGTCAATCCACTAAAATGATAGACAGTGGATTTACAAAAATTTACAGCGATTACAATGAAATCAAGACCAACAACCGAAGCAAGAAGATGATACAAACAGATAATACAATACTTAATCAATCAAGTGATTCCAGCACTCTCAAGACAATCTTATATGCATCTCTCACACTCAATCCCACGAAAAAATAGTGCAAGATCAATACATGTACTTGATTCTCGATTTAAGGTTCCGATCGTATCTGTTCTCTCGCGATTTAAGGTTCCGATCGTATCTGCTCTCTCGCACGACTTTTGGCTTTTGTTCAGGCTTTATATACAAAGGGGCTTTGATGACAATCCTTGGATTGAGGGTTTAAAGAGATGATCAACAACTCACAAATACTAGTCGATTTATATATTAATAAAGTCAAATGACATGCAAATAAAATGAAATTGAAATATATAAAATATATTAATTAATTTTGAATCATAAATCAACACAGTCAATAGTAATTTGATGAGTTGTTTTAGGTTCAAAGTGAAACAAATAGTGGTATAAATCTATGGCAAAGGAAGGATAATACAAGTGTGTAGATAAAAGGAGTGAAAATGAGTGGATTAGGCAAATAGAGAAGGCAGGCTAAAAGTCAAACACGGCATAACCTCTGTAAACATAGGTTTAGTTTAAAGACAATTCTCACTGCCAAGGTGTTACACTGTGACGTGTAGGGAGTGTTTGTTTTCTCTTAAATTTTTTCTAAAAGGTAAACGCGTTTTCTACTATTTCCACGTGGACAGATCATAACAATAAATCAGATGAGAGGATTATTGCAGCCTCAAAATTGAGGAGGCACAAGTGGTGAATGTGGTGGAACCACAAAACGGTGATTGAATCATTTCCCAACATTTATTGGTTCCGATACTAATGCTAATTGACAAAATGCCCCATCACTGAGTGTTACGCAGTCCACCAAAATAGATAGAAAGAAAGAAAGAAAGAATGAATGCCAAAGAAAAATAAAACAAAACAAATCAAATCATAACGAGACGGTTCAAGCCAATAATTGCGAGCAGGAGAGAGCATTGCAGAGCACATCTGAAGATGAGACGCCGCCATTGAGAGAGAGAGAGAGAGAGAGAGAGAGAGATCAACGATCCATCGTAGACCATTCCCGGACGGCTTCCGATTCTGCCTCTGAGCATGCGACTAATGGATTCGCCGGAGATGACACCGACGCCAGATCCTCCACTCCACCGAAGAAACTCCATCACGGCGCCGGTTGTCGTTCCTGGAAAGCTCAAGGTGGTGCCAACTAAGACTGATCGCGCCGCCAGCTTCACCACCACAATCTTCAGCGACTTCTCGACGTCGTGCTCGTCATCGTCGTCAGTCGATTTCGAGCTCATCCCGATGGCTATATTCAAGCCCCCCTCCTACACCTCCCTGAGGGACCTGCTCCCTGGGGCCTCCTCCGGCGTCCAGTCCCCCAGCTGCGCCTCCTACGGCGGCAACTCCGGCTACGAAATCTCCATCCGCAACCGCCTCGTCAAGCAGGCGGCCTGGGCATACCTCCAGCCCATGTCCACCTCCCCTGGCGCCCCCGGCGACAACTTCCTCCGCCGCCTTTGGGCCGCGATCACCGGCCGCAGGCCCTTCGCCGCGTTCTTCCGCTTCTTCACTCGCACCTTGAGCCATGCCTTGGACTGCTTGGTCGGAGCTCTCCCGGACCGGAGCTCTAGATAGCGAAACCCTGACGGTAAGACTAACGGCGCTTGTTTCCCTTTGTATATGTGTGTACTATTTTCAATATTTATTTGGAATGATCCAAATCTTGTTTTTGGTTTTATTCAAGGCTTTTGGGCTCGTTGATTTGAATCTCCTTACAATGTACAGAGAGAGAATGAAAAGAATAAAACTTAATTCGGAGTTTTCCTGACTGAAATGAACTCTGTTGGGAATTAATTGTTCGTTTTTGCAACTTTCGAGCTCGAGTCTGGTGGTTCAGCTTCCTGCTGGGAGTTGTGGGATGGCACCGGGCAATGTTGGCGCGGTTGCTTCCAGTGGGAGGGGCGGAGGAGCCGATGAAGTGCGGCGGTGGTTTGCAGTATTCAGGAAGGAAATATTGGTAAAGCATATAATTAGACCTTGCAATTGCGTGTATATATATATAATATAGTAGAAGCCATGGTGTTGGTGATGATGCAGTGAACTGTTACTCTTGTTACCAACATAGAGTAGAGGGTATGGAGAAGAAGATGTATTCCTGTGTATACATATATATATATATGTATTTTTGGGTGCATATTCTGTGCATACAATTTTGTTCACTGCAGCCTAATTTCTTTCAAAAAATTAGGCCCATATATTTGTTTTATTAGTAAATGTAGGCGTGGACATATTTACAATTCGTTCGTCTGATTGCAAACAGCATTGTTGCTGTAAAAAAATTAACATTTAAACAACAGAAACAGCGATATTGTCTTTTAGGTGCCACGCTAAAGGTTGGATCCACATAACATTAACCTGAACCATAGAACAAGCAAACAGCAATTGTTTGCTGCTTGCAACCACAGAACCAGCAAAAAAAAAAAAAAAAATCCAACAGCTTTATTGTTGCTGATGTGAAGGCTATTTGGTTAACATGTGACTCCTTGGACTGAAATGAAGCTTAGAGATGAGCTTGAAATGTCATGTGACAGAGAGCCTCGTCGCAATGGATGGCGACACAAAACCTCACACATCCACCTGTGAACGTGTATTTAAGTCGTGAGTCCTCCTGACTCCTGAGCCCTGAGTCCTGACCCAGCCACGTACGTTCAGACAAAACAAATTGTTTAGGCTCGTGCGTACTTGGTCTTCATAGGAAATTCGTGGTGTCCCGTCTACAACTGTGGGTCTGTACTGTGGCCTCTCAACCTTTTTAGTTTCCATTGTCTTGTTAAAAGAAAATAAAAAACCGTTGGCCTCCCAACTTTTGTTATTTTTTTAGTTTAGCCTTTACCCTTTAAACTTGAAATCGTGCTAAATTTATCGTTTAATTTTTTTTTTTAAATCGTTTTCTTTGCTCCTTAAATGTTAGTTTTTTTTCTCTCTCAAATTTACCTAATAATTAAAATCATTCAAAAATTTTAAGAGTTAATTTTAGCAAATATATATATATATATATATTCAGGAGCTAAATTGACTAAAATAAAAAAAAAAATCCCAAGGGCCAAATTATTAAATTTTCATTAATTCAAATGTTAAAGTTTGCCATGGGCACAGCCTTGTAAAACTAGAATTACATCTTGCAGAATGGTGATATTAAATATAATATATTAAAATAAACAAAAACGCTCTTTTTTCCTTCTATATATGCCCTTCCACCAAGAAGGTATTTTGATTTTTTTCTATGAATTCTCAATTTTAGTTATCTCATTTATGGCCAAATTACAAAAATAGTCGTTGAATTTTGCACTAAAATATAAAAAGATCACTGAACTTTAATTTGTAACAAAAATGTTACTAAACTTTTTACTAAGATACAAAAAGATCATTAAATTTTAATTTTGTATGCAATTCTATAATTATCTCATAAATTTTTCACATTACAGGTAGAGTTGGTAAATAGGTCGGGTGGCCCGTCTCGCAACCTAACCAAGTATTATATCAAACGGGACGTGCCGGGTCAGTGTTTTGTGGCCTAGCTCACCAAAAATAGAGGTGGCCCACCAAAATGGTCATGCCCGGCCTGCCTTAGTTCGTTTATTAAGAGTCATAGGGCTGTGTTGCGCTCCCATTTTCTATTGCCTGGCCTAACCCACCTCCCTCGTGGACCAAATTTTACTCGGCCCATGAAATCGGTGGGCCAAGCAGGAGGCGGCCCGACCCGCTTATTTTTCAACTCTAATTACACGTGAGTATTAGCCCATTTTCATTTGGGCTTTTGTTTTTTCATCACGTGCATAACACATCTAGCCCATACCTTCAGCTTTGGGCCCATTGTATTGATTATACTAGCCCAATTCCTTCCTCTCAACTTCGCCCACTTTTTATAATTGGAGCAAATTTATTATTGACACTCTTCAATTGTTCTCTCAATGGACAAATGATAAAAGGGTTGACCATTGACCAACCCCATCCGCCCCAACTTTATTTCTAGGACTGCAATGTTTGGAGCTGATTGGATCAATTGAACAAATTTGCCCCCGCCGTCGGCCAACCTGAGCCAACTAGTAGGCCCAAAAATCATTTTCCTTATTTCTAGCATTAAACTGTCAGCTAGAGCTCTGAATCTCATTATAATTGGACCCCCATCCATCGCAGTTAAGTTCTAAGTTTCGCCTCGCAATACCCGCAATTAATTCCCTAATTCGCACTTTTAGGCCTTCAAAAATCATCGTATGGCATTTCGAGCCTCTCGGTCTTTTTAGGTTTAAAATGATTATTTTACTTAATTTCCTTTTCTTGTATTATATATTGAGTCTCTTATTTATTTTGAATTTCAACCATACCTCCTTAATGTTACTTAACAATTTTAGTCAAATATACATTGAAAAAAAAAATTAATAGCAACCGAAAAAAATAAATAGACATAACGTTTGACGATAAAATCTAATAAAAATGATATTTATCTTAACAAGAATAAAGATGATCCTCACTCACAACATCAATTAAAGATCTTGGCAAGTAATTCTAAGCATAACAATAGAAGTACAAAACTAGGTATGGTTTGTTTTAGACAAACATTTCTGTACAAGTATTGCTCCCATTTGAATTAATCCAAGCTGCAACTTCACTTCTTCTTGTCCTGTTGGTGCACACATCCGATCAAATTCCTCTTCATATTTGTAGAAAAGCATCCATGGAGTTTTAACAAAGCTTAAAGCAATTAAAAATGTTATGTATATATTACCTTCTTGCTCGATCTTGAAACCTTCCCATGAGCCAAATAGTCCATAATATCTACAAAGGCTGATTGCCCCAGCTCGGTGCAGTTTTTCCAATAGTACAGGGCCACGTTCCACGCCCTCGCCCTCACCTCCTGTAAGTTCCGGTCCATGCCGGGCTCGTACTTCGCCACGTACGGCCGCAAGAATGTCTCGTAGATATACCCAGTTCCCTATATTACATGCCCAGAACCAGAATCATAAACACGAGATAAGTAGACTGCTATTCAGTCGCAAAGGGTTTATGGGCGATCATTGTAATCTCTTACAACTAGGCAGACAGACTATTAGGGGTTACAATTGCTTCTACTAGTAGTTATTAGTTAATGAGGGTTAATTTGTAAGACCTTGGTTTTCGGATGCCACAAATAGATGATCACTGCAAGCTTCACCTCGTCATACATTGGAACCCTTCAGGAGAGAACGTGTTCATTAATAATTAATGGAGAGCAGAAAACAGCAGCCAATCAATTAATTAAGATTTAGGGAAGAAATTAAACACTGCATTACCATGAAACAAATCTCTCCATCACCGTCAAAATTGCTATAATAATCCTGAAAAATTCATATATACACACTCAGCTCATTAGGAAATCTGGACTTCAAAATTCAATGGGAAGGTGACATTTTAATTTTTTTTTTTTTTTTTTGGGGGGGGGTGGGGGGGGGAACAAGTCAAACATATTGACCGCTGTGGTCCTAGTTCGTTCTTATTTTTAGCTCGTTAATTATTTTTTATGAAGTTTTTCTTGATTAATCTCTTTCAACTTTGTTTTCTATAATTCCTTTTGGTCAATCCATTTTTTCTTACACAAATATATATTCGTCAAATAACTCCAGTTTAGAAATTTCATTGGTATAGAACTCTACGGAACCTTCAAAATGTTGGAAGTTGAACAGATGCCGGTCAACCGCATCTAGAACTAAAGCTCAAAAGAAACAAAAGAGAAAACATAAACGAATGGGGTTTAAATATTTATTACCAATATTGACACCAAAAGCGAAGGTCTGCCGTCTCAACTCTGTTCCCCTCTAAAGCTTTGAAACATTCAAGCGCAGGGTAGGCGTACCCCAGAACCATTCTGCAACAGTCCAAACGCATACAATTCAATCTTTAATTAGCCCAGTCAATATTCAAGATTTCTCTTTCTGAACAGCTCAAGCTGAAGATGAAGGATAGATTCGAAAACAAGAGACAAAACAGAGAAAGCGAAAGAATGATCCCAGGAGGAACAATTAATTGGCTTCCAACATACACAAGTCCTCTGGAGATGAACTCTCCCAGCATCTTCTATCCCGGTGTGTCGAATTCCTAAACAACCAAATTAATATTCTTGTTCATCAGAAACAAGGAATTTAAAACAATAGATTTTGTATTGCTTTGAATGAATTATATAATTGTCAAATAGATCAATTTATAAAGTGAAATACACAAGAAATAAAGATAAACCTACAGATCTAGATTAATCAAGACTTGAACTTAAAATATCCTAATCTTAACTTTAGCTTTTCATATTTTGAAATCCAATCCAAAAGACAGTGGAATCGTACCTGTTAAGCGACAAGACAAACGAACTTGTGATCGCGATCCCTCTCCACAAGGATCACACGATTCGAAACGCGAGCAGGGGATTCAGAGACTGCATTATTGGGACGGAAACTTTCAGTCAACAAAATGAAAAGGCGACGAAGAAAAGAGAGAAAAATCGAACAGTTTCTGATACATGCTTCTGTAATTACATTACCTGGTGTGTTTCAGGCGAGCGCGAAGAAGAAGAAGAAGTTGGTTATGAATGAGCAGTTGTGCCTGGGAAGTTAAACGGCGATTCGATTCGATTCGATTGGATTTGGTTTTGGATGAAACTTAGAAGGCAGAGAGAGACAGAGAGAAGGAAGGCGCGGGATTTCGTGCGCCGGACGCCTTGCGGATTAAATAGATGCTTAGGATATCTTCGGAATTGGCCAACGGATTCATTTACCGTTATTCGTTATTTTTATGGCGTTTTACGTTATTTTAATCTGCAGACTTTGAATTCCAAGTCAACGGGAATCACATTATTCACAATTATGAGGATTTTAATTTTAAAATAAAATAAGGGTGTGTTTGATTAGAAAAAGATAAAAAAAAAATATTTCTTAATTCTGTAGAAAACAATTCTCACATTCTTCTCCTAGTTACAATTTTTTATGAAAAATGGGTCAAAACATACTTTAATGTGTTGTACCGTGAAATTTTCCATAGAAAATGTTCAGCAACTAAACATGCAAGAATGGAAAGTTTTTCATTGATATGACATTTTCTATAGAAAATAATTCTAATCAAATACATCCCTTTAAAATAAAAATTATTATGTATTTAGGAACTAAATTCTGGCTAGAAATTAGTATTAAATAACATCCAGGGTTTATTTGATTATTCGAACTTAATTTTCAACTAATTATAAGAGCAGTTGAAGTTTAGGTTAAGTTTCGACCAAACCGTGGTATCAAATTCTTAGAATTTAGGTATGTATGCCCTTTACTGGGCATTAGCTTACTTACCATACGCCAAAACACTGGCTGCTTTTTGTTCAACTTTATTAAATAAGGAATACTTTGTTATGAAGCAAGTTAGGTGGTGCATGCAGGGGCGAGCCAGTGAAGGCCAGTGAGTGTGACCCGCCATTCATTGAGGTTTATATTGGTCTAAATTTTTTAATAAGTCTTTATTTATGTTAGATTGGGTTTTAATTTAAACCCAATTACTTTAGTTATGAAAAAAATTAATTAATAAATTTAAATTATAAATTTTGATAATCCAATTTCAAATTCTCACAAAAAAAAAAAACTATTATAAGATATTGAATGAATTTTATTAACTTTTAGTATATTTATATTACTCTATTATTATTTTTTTAATAAATTTTGCCCTGAAGAATTTTCTTAGCTCCGCCCCTTGGTGCATGAGATACTTATGTTTATCGCTTTATGTAATTTAATTTATTGATCTTTAAATTATTTAGTGTTGATGCATATGATAGCAAAGTTGGGTTCAAACAATGACTCGAATCTTATATAAAAGACGGGCGGATATATATTGTTTGGTTTTAATAATATATATAGTTGTATAAATTAATTATAAAACAATTAATATATATACATGTTCATTTTAATTTAAAATAAAATAAAAATGGTACTCTTCACGTGAAGGAATGGTTTTTTATTAATGTTGGTTTGGTTGACCGACTGATATGTCCAAGAAACTGCTACAATAAATAGTAATATTAATTGATTCACGTACCAAATGAAATATATTAAAGGTAGGAAGGATGGACCGATGAGATTAGGTTGATGGTGGGTTTATCTGAGGCTGGTGCTTAATTTAATTTGCATCACTCATGGCGTAAGTGAACGGAATCTTAATGAATTCATGGCTTACATGCAAGACAGGGACATTTAAGGGCACGTTTGATTGGTCATTTTTTTATAAAAAATTAATATTATCCATTCAAATTCCTGTTTTTAAAGTGTTTGATTGATCAAACTTTTCATAAAAAATATTTTTCATAGTGCAGTCACGTGGCTCTCAATTTCACTTTTGTTGTAATTGATTTTCTCATGGAGGGTTAGATTTCATTTTTCATGAAACCACACACGGAAAGCACACAATTGCTTCCTCTTCCACCACTGCACACAAAAAAAGAGTAGCGAAGATTAGCGGTTGCAACGGCCATCAACAATGGTGGCGACGAAGATGGCAATGACGAAGATGGCCGCTGCAACTGACGATGGCGATGATAGGGGGAGGAGGTAGGGAGAAAAAATGGATTTGGAATGGAGAAAGAGATGGGCAGCGACGCTTACCGCTACAACCGACCATGGCGTCCGATCGACGGACGCCTCATTGACCTCATCTCTTTCCTCTAACGTCTTTTTATTCTCCAGGTCTTGATGGGAGAAGGCAGCAATGGCGACTATGCTTTCTCTAGTAAGGGGAGAAGGCAGGTTCTATCGGTTTCGTGCTACTGGATTTCTTCATTCTCCAATGATGGCGGTGATGGGGGGAAGGCAGGGAGAAGAACTGGGTTTGTGAGATATATAGGGGGAGAAAGAGAGAGATGGGAGAAGGCTGGAAGGAGATGAAGGTGGGTTTGGGAAGAAAATTTCATAAAAAAAAAAATTGCAATCAAACATTTTTAATTAATAATTTTCATGTAAATAATTTTTAAGTAATTGAATTTGATATAACTTATTTTTTTTATATATAAATTTCATACTTGCAATTAAACGCACCCTAAGTTTAATTAGAAATATTTATATAAATGGTGAATTATAATATCAATATATAATTTAGTTGACTTAATTTCCTCACCATTTGTTTAATTTTTTTTTAAACGAAAGTTCTTTTTGTTAAGAAAAAGAAAAGAAAAAGGTTTTCTCCAAATATATTCAAACTATAGAGACGTGTTAAGGTGATACTTGTGATCTTCTTCTTAATTCGCAATCTTAATTTCTGTTGAATATTTAATTATAATTTAGACATTGTGATTTTTTTTTTATGTTAATAATAATTTAATTTCTCAGATCACATGTTTAGGTAAGCTTTGAATTGTTTAAGGACTAAATTGGGATTAATTTAGGTATGTTTAATTACGTGATCCAAACGGATTCTTATTGGGGGATCCCTCAACGAATTAGAGTTTGAATACCGCCGCAACTCCATTATAATTTCATATTAAATTCCTCGTCCTTGATCTCCGTTTCTTGTAGGAAAGTAAAAAATAATTTCCCTAAAAAATAGTTTCAAGTAACACTATTTATAATATCAGTTTTTTATTATTATATCTATCCCTATATATATCCACCATCTCTCTTTTGATAAAGTTACACGCGCAAAGCTTCCTTAGTCTATCACTTTTGGCCATAAACCTTGTGTGGTCTTCTCATTTTCAAGCAAGTAATCAAAGATGAAGGAAGGGTAATTTTGTCAAATTTATTATTATTATTATTTTATATAAAATGTCAAATCAAGGATGTGTTTTATTAGAATTATTTTCCATAAAAAATATCACATCAATAAAAAAAATTTCGTACTTGTATGTTTGATTGCTTAACATTTTTCATAGAAAAACTTCATAATACAACATATTGAAGCATATTTTGACCCATTCTTCGTAGAAAATTGCAACTAGGGAATGGAGGAATTGTTTTCTATAGAATTGAAAAATATTTTTCTTTTTTATATTCTTTCAATCAAACACACCCGAAGTGTCTTTTTGCTTAGTTTTGCAATTGCTACAGCCACTTCCTTAACGTCCACAACTAAGAGTATGTTTGATTGAAATTGTTTTTCATGAAAAATGTCACATTAATGAAAAAAATTTCATACTTGCATGTTTGATTGTTTAGCATTTTTCATGAAAAATTTTCATAGTACAACACATTAAAACATGTTTTGACCAATTTTTCATAAAAAATTGCAACTAGGGGGATGAGAATTGTTTTTCATGAAATTGAAAAATATTTTATTTTTCCATCTTTTTCCAATCAAACACACCAAGATTGAATTAGTTGTATCCTCGTACTTGTAATTTTTTTTCTTTTTTTTTTGTGAGATCCATTTACAAAAGGTACATTAGATGATAATGTCTCTCTTATTTTTTTGCATCTCCTACATCTCAACATCATCATCTAATTAAATCGATTGAATTTTTAAGATCTCATCAAAATTGATATCGTGAAATAACTTGGCAAAACTTTTAATTGCCGTATCATTTTCTCCAACAAGTGTCATCTCATTGTATATCTCTATTTTCTTCTACAAGCACTTTTCATTATTAGAATGTGCCTGCATAATCAAACGCACAAACAAAGTTTAAATTTGAATCATTAATATAAAGCAAACAGAAAAAAAATATGCATAAAAAATAAAGTAAAATAGTTACTATTATTTCCTTATCGTATACATCCTTTGCAGTAGTTCTTATCTTTACAAAAATCATCCCGATCAAAACTACTTTTCTTCTTTAGTTGGCTTAAAATTCTCCATTTCTTCTTCACTATCTTCAAGTGGTTTTCAACGTGATGAGGAACACAATTCACCCCAAATTTCAAGTTGATTAATCTAGCAACATGTTGAAAACTTTTAGAATTGAAAGATAAAGAAGATTTATTCCCTTTCGTAGCCTCCTAACCTAAGATTTGAAGTAGCATGTAAGACATAAGTTTAGCTCATTTAAAATATTTCATCTTACTTTTATTGTCTTTTACTTTGCTTATATCTATAACCATCACAAAAAATTATAGATAAAAAAAGAATGTCATATTTATTCTACGCTTGCTACAATATAATCATTTCTCATAGTTGGGGCTATCGTATCTCTTTTTTATGCATATTCCCGTTGTTCTTCTCTTTCATTTCTTTGACTTGAAAAGGTTCTTTGTGTGTTACTCTAACTCGATGCAATAATTTCTTTCATAATAAAATCATTAGGATCTCCTCCCGTTATATGGTTATTAGAATACAACTAGCAAACAGAACATCAATTTGTGTTTTATAGGACCAATATGGATGAGAATATATTGCACGAAATCATTAGTTTAGTATATCAAAATTGCATTTAATTGTGCTTCTAAGTGAAGAGCGACAAAAATTAAACATCTTGTTTTTATTTTTAAATGGGTGATTAGTAAATTCTTTGAGATAATATTGAATACCATGGTATGGAGTTATTACTCCACCTTGGGTGCCATAACCGGCAAGATAATATTGTTTTACACATTTAATACAAAAATATATTACAACTAAAAAACATGTCTATATTTGTATAATTATAACAAATTTTAATTTTATGAATACCTTTAAAAATCTTAACCCCTCATCTCTTGATAATACACCATTTAAAATACTAAATCATGTGCATTTCTTTCTCAACCAACTAAAGTATACATAAACTTTAAATCAAAAAAGATGGCTGCAAACACATTTTGTGTAGTTCCATACTTTTGACCATAAAATTTCTATTGAATTTCGTAAGATATATTTGCATGAACATGAGTTCCATCATGTGCTCCAACACAATCCTAATTAATTAAAAAAAAAAAAAAAACTTTGTGAAAACTTTTTCTTTTGTTAGATTGGCAAACTAAACACATAAAATATGGATAATATATTTCATTGTTGACCATTTGTGCAAGGATGGCACTTTCAAGATCTTTAATATTGTATAATTTTAAACTTGCACATAGTACAATTCTAAAATAGTAATGTTCACTTTTAACTCATCTTTAGACATTGTCACCAATAATTCGAAACTTAATATTGTGTCCTATTATTTGCAAGAAAATCATCACTTGGTTCATGACACTCATATTTGAAATTGATTGTAAAAATTTAAATGTTTCTAAGACATGACATAACTGATGAAATATTTTTGGCATCATACAAAGTTATTCAAAACAATGCCTATCACCTTGATTTAATTAATTACATGAGTATGTAAAATATTTTTAAAGAGGTTGGCATCAAGACGATGTTATCTTTGTATGCTATTACTATTTTTACACTCATCAATGACTAAACCGTTTACTGCAACTACAATTGCAACAACCTTTTTGCATATAATACGAATAAATTGGTTGTCCCATCTATATAGAGCAGATTGATACGAGAACACAAATTGTTATCAAAACTTGATCAAATTAGAACAATCCTATTATATTGTACAAAAGTATAAAAAAGAGTTTTGTTCAATATTTTAAGGCAACAACAAAAACACAAAGACATCAAAAGCATTGCAAATAAAAAATAACAACAGACACAATATGGAAGAATGGAGCATCACCAACAGGCAACAACAATAATAAATCATGAACAATGACAAAAAAAAAAATTAATAATAGATCCCCAAGGAATAATAGATCACCAACAAACAACATCACTGATAGATTATCAAACAAACATATCAATGAAGAACAAAATGAATAATAGCTCACCAAATGCATAAATTCAGCCTAAAAATACCTAATAGTGAATAAGAGAGAGTGCCAAATAGAGGGCTAGATAGTGAAGCAGGCGAACACTACGACGACAACGAAAACCCAAGCGAAGATGGACAGAGGCAGAGACAACGACGTAGTGAGGTGGATTTGGTGCAGAAGGACGAAGATGACAACATAAATAGGTCAATTTGGCCGAAGGCAATGATGGAGACGATAACAAAGGCGGAGCTCGATAAACAGACAGGTGAAGACTGAGATGGCAAAGTAGAAGGGTAAATCTGGATGGAGATAGCGACACAAGTGGAACTTGAGGATAAAGGCTATGACGCAAAAGGAATCAACGAACACAAGTGGCGACGAAGCAGGAAGAGCTCGATAGAGATGGAGACGATGTTAGATCAATGGCAGAAAAAAAAAAAAAAAAAACAGAGTTAACTACATATTTTGGGATAAAAATTAGTGTAAAATCATTCATGGATGGCAATTAACACATTTCTCATAAATGGAAAACATTACTTTGCCCGAGGGATTTACTGATGGGCTTACCGAATGGGGGTAAAAAAATCAAAATGCCTATGTCACTGCTTTCGCCTCTCTTCTCTCTCCCTTCCCATGCCCGTGATGCGACTACCAACCTTCGACTGCTATTGCCTTCGCCTCACTGCCATCACCTCACCGACCATTGGAGGATGTAGCGACAATCAGTGAGGCGATGGCGACAAGGCGATGACAGAGAGGCAACGAGGCGAAGGCAGCAGTAGTTGGCGGTTGCATTGCGGCCATGAGAAGAGAGAGAGGCGTGACATCCCTTGCAAATTTGTATTTTGGGAGGACATTTTAATCTTTTTGACTATATTCGGTAAGTCTCTCGATAAACCCTTGGGCAATGTACGACGGCCGCTCATAAATTGTGGTTTGTTTTGGGCCACAGCACAAAAATTCTGAAGGATAAATTATGGGAAGAATAATTTCTTGGTTGGGAGAAAAAATAAAAATATTTTTATAATTCTCTCTTCCTTACTAAAAAATATATATTTTTGCTAATTAAAACATGAAAACAAAATCAATACTGCTGTGAAGTAGTGTGCAAATGAAATACTGCTGTTGTCTTGTGAGCGGTATATATATGTTTACATTACATATTCACTAAAATAGAATAGAATCATTTTTCTGCCTTTCTCTATTTATATATTATTTGTCTTTAAACTAAAAAATAATAATATTAACAAACAGTGCATTTAGGACAAAGGATGAAATTTAAATCGTAGAAGAAACTTCTCCATTGCGTAAAATAGTTTGGGGGAGAGATTAGTAATAATGAACATTTATTATTGTTTAATATATCTTTCCCAAACAAACAATGGTTTTAATACCTAAACCTACTTCGTCCCAATTCTTTGGGCCCATAGTAATCCACAAGCCCAAATGAGGCCCAATAATACTTACCTGTTGAATGGATAAGATTTTTCATGGCGATGCAGCAGTTCGTTGCAGAGCTGACAGCCGAGCCCACCAAATCAGTACGCAGTTAACTTAAATTCATCAAATTAAATCAAATAATTTATTTAATCTGGTATTAATCCCTAGGTCATCATACCCACTGTCAGTCATGTCAGCGTCCTCAACTTTCTTCAGATAAATATATATAGATAGATAGATAGAATGCACACATCTTTAAACATCTTTCCCACATTTAAGTGTTGGTCTACATAAGATTAGGCTGTAAAATAACTTCTCCTTCTTTTTCTCCTTCCTTTTAATATAAATAATAATATTATTATATTATTTTGGGATGCCCTCCCTCGCGGGGGGGGGGGGGGGGGGGGGGGGGGCCCGGTCGCTCGCCGGTGTTCCAGAGAATTAAAAAAAAAAAAAAAATGAAGGTTGCATTAATATGGTTTTCCATTTATACAGAGCGAACCATGCCTCTCTCATTGTCATTCAAATCCCTCTCAGTTATCTCTCAACCTAGCCTCCCCGGCACTCCCTCCACCCTCTCTCTCTCTACAATGTCGGGCGGACGGAGAAAGCTCCGGCTCAACACAGTGGCAGTGGACATAGGCTGCAGCAGCTGCCGGCGGCCAAGGCTCTCCAAGATCTTCCACCCAAAACCCAACTCCAAACGACCCACATACCACAAAGTCGACCCCCGGTATGCCGACGACTACACCACCACCACCACCACGACGGCGACCGCCTCCGCCTCCTCCACCTTCTCTCCGAACACCGGCACGCCGCAGTGTTACTCCGATCCTGAGGAGTCGGACATAAGGAGCCTGAGGGCGGTGCAGGGCTTCGGAAGGGTAGGCGGCGGGAGCGTGGCGGTGGAGAAGGACTCCGACGACCCTTATCTCGACTTCCGGCGGTCGATGCTTCAGATGATTTTGGAGAGGGAGATTTACTCCAGGGAAGATCTTCGGGAGCTGCTCAACTGTTTCTTGCAGCTGAATTCGCCGTGCTTCCATGGCGTCATCGTTCGAGCTTTCACTGAGATCTGGAACGGCGTAATCTCCGTCAAATCTCCCAACCTGCATCTGCATGGTGGGCGCGTGTCACGTGCCTTCTAAGGCATCGCACATGCCGTCATGAATGTACTTTTATCGGTAGCACTGTAGCAGGATTTATTAATAAAATTAATGCTAGAATTGATAATTTATGATATACTAAATTATAAATTAGTGTTATTTGTTATGTGTCGTATTTTTATTAAAGGATATACTAAATTTAGAAGACAATAACACACGGTCTTCTTAAATTCCTTTAATAAAAAAGTATCACATAACTTATGACACCGTCATCAATCATGATTTCTAACATTATTCTTCCCTTTACCATAACATCCTCGTCTCAACAAAATTGATAATTTTGTAGTTATAATATTGTGCACCATTAATGAAAAAGCATGTGGGATTAATCTTTAGACGTAAAATTAATCTTCTCCTTAGACTCAGATCATTAAATGTTCTCATCACTGGGTAAGGTAGTAATTAAAATTCATTGTTATAGAATTGGCATGTATGGGTATGGCCACTAAGAATGCACTACTTTCTTGGAACATTAAACATTATTCCATCTACTTTCTACTACACTTTTAACGTGTTATAAAAACCGACTTAAAGGAAACAAACAGCCCTTCTTAAACATCCCTTGAAAGGGTAACTCCTTGCTTCAACAGCATGTGGCTTACGTTCAGCATGAGACGTCGAGCTTCTACCATCTGATTCTAATCATCTTATTGTGATTTTAATACCAACAAAAACCTTTTAAATAATAAAAAATTAAACATAATATCCCCAATATTTAAAATATATATATTAAAAAACCTTATACACAAAAAAACCCATCTCTTGCGACGACTACACTCGCACAATTTTCGATATCCGTGCCATCAATTACATTAGAAAAAATAAATCAAATGTTAGACATTTAGTCCTTGCGCAGAACAAAAAATGAAGTCAAAAACTAATAAATTAATACTGACATATTACTCATTCGACCACTCAACCTATATTCTAAGAGTCAAAAAAATCGATCTCTTTTCTAGCCCTGTTCTTTATCTCTTTTTTCTTCCCACACACTCTTATGATTTTCCTTTTAACACCTTTTCCTTTGACCTTCACCCCTACTATCTTGGTAAGTTTCTCTTTCTTTCTTTTTTTTCTCTCTTTGTGCTCTAAGTTTAATTAAATCTAGATGAATTTAGATTTGAAAATTGTAGATCAAGGGTTTGTTCTTTATATTTGGGTTGATTTATTCAACCCTTGATCCAAGTTTGAACAAACTTAGATTGAACACAGATCTAAATTTAGGTCGAATCCTCAATTTAGGTTTGAACGAATCCTTATTTAGATTTGATTTAGTTTCAAATTAATAGAATTTTACTGAAAATCCCACTAAGAACCTAATAGTGTTTCTCTCTCTACTTTCAAATTTAAATTTGAGTTCATAATGAATTTAGGAGATGGGATTATTGCAAGCTGGCACAAAAACCTATTGGGTTCATTGTACGTCGGTTCATTATTTTTTATTTAGTCAAAATAAAAAAGAGAGAAGAGAGAAAATATATAAAGAATAAAATAATTATTTTAGTCCTTTATTTTAAGAAAAGAGAAATTATTTGTACTTTTAAAATAAAAAATAATTGGTATAATTACATCAGAAGTATATTTATTGTGAGATTTTTCCTAAATAATAATACGATTATGAAATAGTTTTGATATATTATATCATTTAAAAATAAAAAATAAAGAAGATAAGAGAAAAGGCGGGTGTATATGGCATGCGAGTGGGATGAATTCATTGGCTCCAAGAAGTCATGATCGATGATGTTGGGAGGTCAAGATTGGTATGTGTAGTTTGTGATGAGTTGCAAAGATAGGCGCTGGGATTTGAAATTTAATGCGAGGACAGTGATTTTAATGAGCTTTAATGATACTATTTAACAGCTCTTTTTGCGACTGAGACCGACTGACTTTTTCATTTCCAACACTCGTTTGTCATTAACGCTTGCCTTTCTTTGCTTATTACTGTGGAATTCCACAGTGTATCATCAATGCAGGTTGGTTTTCTCCTTCAATATTCCTTTTAGGCTTTAGCTAATATTTGAGGGAGTATATATTAGTTTACATATAAATTTATATATTTAGACATCAAAAATTTATATATTGTTGTTGTTGTTGTTGTTTCAATACAATAATTAATTTATAGTGTAGGAAAATGAGCCTCAACTTAAAATAATCCCCAGAGTTTCAAGTTTGAATATAAGTGATCCCAAAACCTGTAAATCTTGATGTATTAGGAGATTTATAAATCTGGATGTAAATGATAAGGAGATATATAAGTTTGGATGTAAATGATTATGAAAATCTGATGTAATCAGGTACCCTAATAATTGAGTGTCTTGTTAACAAGAACAATTGGTTAGGGGCTGAGTGAATGCCTCCGCATAAACTCTCCAATATCAAAGTTAGTTTTTGAGTGCTTGAGCACAAAAATGAAGTTTGAGTACTAAAATGAGCATACCTGAGGGGAGAGATGGTTCCGTTATTTATAAAGGAGGGAAAAAAAAAGGGACACATGCCATTCAACTTGTGTTTTTAGGATAGCATATTCTGAAAAATCTTGAAATATTCATGTGGGCTCCAGGGAGAGGCTTGGAGAGAAGTTCCTAAATTTGGCTTGAAGAACATCCCGAAAAGATCTCCTAATTGTGAGAGAGGCTCCAGGAGATGGCGAATCATGACCAAAAATAGAAGGAACATGACCCAAGTGGCATTCACTCTACTCAAATCATGACCAAGTGGAGTGCATGCCACTCGGTCATGGCCGAGTGGAGATCTTTCCACTTGGTCTTGTAGCTTTTTTGGTCATTCCCATTACTTGCATTCACTTTGATGACTTGTTCCTTGGCAAATTTTCTTTGAAAATGAGCTAATTGTGCACTTGAGGAGGTAAGGTCACTCATGACCGAGTAGCCTTACTTCCACCCAACCATGACCGAGTGAACTTGCCTCCACTCGATCATATCTAAGTCTTTGACTTCCCTTGGACTTTTGGCCCATTGAGTCTTGGATGTTCTTGTTTTTGGCTCATGTGTTTAACCTAGATCTATTATTTGGGTCTTCTTGTGTCTAAACTGTCTGCAGGGCGTAATGAATAGGGTATTCAATCAATCTAGTCTGGCTCTAAATTAGATCAGATTAAAATTGGAGTTGATAAAAAATTGAATAAAGGTAGAATCAAACTTCATGTAATTGGTCTAGTTAACGTACAACAGTACATACACTGTTATATGTATGTGTATGCAATATATATGCACTGGATATAGTATTGTATTTAGAAAAAATTTATTTGCAGCCAATTTTTTTACTCTTCGCAGTCAGTAAAAACCTATTTTTTCTCTTTTACTCTTTGCAGCCATGTTAATAACTTTTTATAACCAATATTTTTTAAAAATATCCTCTTCTGTTACCGTTGCACACAACCACAACCATCTTCAAGCAATCATTCTTGAAATACAAAATTTTAAAAAGAAATACAGAATCTTTTGAATGCTAAATATAGACCATGATGCTTGGGATTAGAAGTCAGTAACTCAAAACTCCATCCTCTTGATTCTAACTAGACCAATATCATAGTGGAAAATTAATGAAGGCTGGTTGGCTACCTTTAAATGTAGGTCTTAAATGCCAAAAATGATCGTCAATTCTTTACTACATAAGCTCTAGACAACAAAATAGTTGAGGATATTATATATGCATAAGTCAAGAAAACACACACATATAAATACACAGACATTCAAACAAACACACACATATATATATACACACACACACTTGGCGGAGGCGCCAAGTGTGTGTGTGTGTTCAGATGTGTGTTTGTGATTGTGTATCTATATATGTGTGTTTGTATATGTGTCCAGATACATCATCTTTGGCATGAATGGACGAGCACGTATAGAAGCTAATGGGCAATTTATTGATAGAGAAAGTGGCTGCAATAAAAAGAGTAAAAATAAATTTTTAAATAAAGATATTTCAGGTATATTAAAAGGTGATTGTGGAGAACAAAATAGATAACTGTAAATAAAATTTCCCTTGTCTTTATTCAGTCTTTGGTTTAAAACTTGGGTGGATCCACCGCGGGATTAAGGGCGACTGCCCCCTTACCTGGACAAAATTATAAAAAAATATATTATATTTATTTTAAATTTATATTCCCCCCACCCCAATCCCTCTCCTCCCCACCCATGACCTATCCTCCTACCAAAAATTTGGAAGAAATCGCCTCCTTGCGAGACAAAATTATTATATTTATTCAAAATTTATATTTTTATCGCCCACTAATCTTTCTCCTCCCCTTCTCACCCCACCATCGAAAATCTAGAAGGCCTTTCAAAATCTGGAACGCTATTCTCCTACACAATATCTCTCTCTCTTTTTTTCATTTTCTCTCGAGAATACCTATGCAACTCACTGATTTTGTAAAATTCAATCATCTAATCTTAAATTTGATCATATTTTCATCATGAAAGTGGCCCCAAATATGGATGATGTTTATGTTGTTTCAAGACGCTCAAAGCATAATGTTGAACATCATACTAATATGCATAATTACAGAGTTGGACTTTTTATTAGGTGATAGACAAATAACTCCATGAGTTCAATAATCGTTTCATAGAAATAAATACTGAGTTACTTCTTTGTGTATCATGTTTAAATCCAAATAATTCATTTCATACTTTTGACAAGGATATAAGTTGGTTCATTTTGTTCAGCCTTATTCATTAGAATTTTTTGTAGTTGATTTTATGGAACTTCATAATGAGTTGGAGACTTATATAATTGATGTACGATCTAATAATGAATTTTTTAAAGTTAATGGAATTGATGGTTTGTATATGCTTGTGAAGTTAATTTTAATTCTTCATGTTACTACAACCGTGAGTTTTCTCAGCTAAGAATTTTGTTAAGAATTATTTATGCAATCGAATTGGTGATCAATTGATGAATTATTGTTTGGTTATTTATATTGACAATGAAACATTTGATACAATTGACAATTAATAAAAAAATTATTTAGTGGTTTCAGAATATGAAGACTCGATGAGAATATCTATGATTTTGTAAAGACCTAAATATAAGTATAATATTTTTTCTTTTGAAACTAAAGAATTTTTGAAAAATATGAGTTTGATTTTACGTAGAAATACTATAATAATGTTTGATATGATATTTTAATGTTATATTATAATATTTTTTTATTAATATAGTTAATTCTTGTATAACTTAAACGTTTTCTGTCATCATTGTTTACTCCCTCTACTTAAATATCCTGACTCTGCCACTATTTAAAATTGAGACTAAATCAAAGACCAACTTTTTAAATATTTAAATTGAAAAGCAAATTAAATTAAATTGTTTAATCTTAAATCAGACAGAGCTTTTCAATCTAATCTAATTCAAAATTTGAACAGCCGTTACGTACGAAGGGCAAATCATACAAATATGCGCGTGTAATAATGTGCAGAAGGTGGGGGGCCTTCATTTAATTAATGTGTGTGTGTGTGTGTGTATAAATACTGATTGCTCAAAGTCAAGCAGGCAGTGCGTGCAATGTAATTGCAAGCACAGCAATAATGAAGTCCAAGTTGGTCTTCCATGATTTTAAACTATTTTTGCTCATCTGGGGATGAAAGCCTTTGGCCAAATTTTTCCTGGACTTCTACCAACATTGAAAACTAGGGTAAGTTAGGATCACCAACCCCACCCCACCCCACCCCACCCCCCCCCCCCCCCCCCCCCCTAAAAGAAAAAACAAAAAAACAAAAAAAACTAGGGTTAGGGTTTAGACTTTGCTGAGTTGTCGTTTGCTAGCATATGTTGAGATTAATGTTACACTATGCCTAGTATTATGATCCTGTCAAATCTTATATGGCTAGTTAAAAGTTGACTACTGATTCACATGGGTTCTGGAGGATTCATTTTAATTCTATATATCCTTACGGCTCTATAAATTTATTTAAAAGTCAAAATAAGTTTTTAATGAGCACTCACTCGCTCACTCACTCTCTAATAGTCTTGATTTGACTATAATACTAGCTACTTGTAATATTATGCATCTTCAATTGAATCATGAAATCAAAATAATATACAGTACTAGGGGATTTGTTCATATGATAAAATTTGAATGAATCGAATCCTGTTAATTTGCCAGACCTAGTGTTTATTCTGGATGCTGTTGGTTTTCTTCTTCTTTTTTTTTGACGTCAGACCTTATCCCCAGAGCAGAAAACCAGTGATCTATATGTTGTGTCCGAAGGGAAGAGAAGGTGAAGTAAAAGTTTGGGCACAATACATGAGATATCAATTTGAAGAAGAAGAAGACAAAGCACAGGCTGCTTTGTTTGGATCCAAATCCCTTGTAAGTGCAATAATGGGCCTCACGCTTCCCAACTCCAACACCTTGGACTTTCTCTACTCTTCCTTTTCACTGGTTTCTTTTTGGGGTTAGCAGCTAAATTAATGTGCGCGAAATCTTAAGGCCAGAGTGCAAAAGACAAGGTTGTAATGAAGCACACAGTACAACCTACTGACATGGAGACGTTGCTTCTTGTCAACCAATTTTAGCAAAATACAGAGCCATCCATCCTCTTGTTCCATAAAATATCGCACAATATTTGAAGCTTCAAACCTATAGATTCGTAATTAGCCAGGGTCGACTGCCCAAATTTACATATAAATCTTTTGATAAATTCTATCCGCAGCCAGTAAAATTATTCTTCACATCTCACACTTTGTAAAATTCTTCATTAATTTTAAAATTTTCATTTTAATTCCACAACCCATTATCTTCTCCGACCACCTGACCATCACCTCACCTCTCTCTTTCTCTCTCACACCATATATACACAAACACATATATATATATATATACACACACATGGATGACAACCATGATTGCTGACCCACCGCCATAGCCTCCCCCCCCCCCCCACACACTCTCTCATACTCTCACTCTGTGCATTAGTCACGAGCTATAGCAAAGAGAAGAGAGAGAGAGAGAGAGTCAACCCCCACACATATATATATAGACACATACAAACACACATATATATATACACACACATGGTCGTAGCCATGGAACCAACTTTCCCCGATTGTTGATTTCCCCGACTTTGAAGATGGTTTTATTTTTTTATTTTAATAAAATTTATTTTATTATAATAAAAAAAATTAAAAAATAATACAAATAAATAAATTCTAAATATCTATATTTTAAGTAATTATAAATTAACTAATTTTAAATTTTAAATCATTGTAATTAAGTGTTAAATTTTTTGTACTTAAATTTTTTTTAAATTAATTAATTTATCTTATTGAATTAGGTAAAGATACGTATATTTAAAAAAAATATTTTAAATGATGATAGAATTTTTAAATATGTGTATCAATAAAATAAATTAACTAATTTTAAATTTTTTTAAGTATTAAAAATTCAACACCTAATTACAATTATTTAAAATTTAAAATTATTTAAATTATAATTATTTAAAATGCAGATATTTAAATTTTATTTATTTGTATTTTTTAAAATTTTATTTTATTTTATTATAATAAAAAATTAATTAAAATAAAAAATATAAAAAATAAATAAATAACGTCTTCCCCTACTGCCAGGGGAAAATTTCTTTCCCCTTCTTATAGGCAGTTAGGGAAAGCTGGGTTCTTCGATTGCTAGGGAAAGCTGGGTTCCTCGATTGCCAGCAATCGAGGAACCCAACGTTCCCCGACTCGGGCCAGTCGGGGAACCCTGGGTTCTCGACTGCTACCATGGTCACGGTCATGCTTTTCGTGTGTGTGTGAGTATGTATATATATACAGGTATGTGTGAGTGTGTGTGGGGGGAAGGGTCGGTTAATAGCAGTAGGTCGACAACCATAGCTATCGCTCGTGTGTATATATGGTGAGAGAGAGAGAGAGAGAGAGGTGAGGCGACAATCGGGAGTACTCGAAGGAGATGCTGTAGGGCTAAAATGAGAATTTTAAAATTAGTGAAGAATTTTGCAGGGTGTGGGCTATGAAGAATAATTTTACGAGTTACGGATAGAATTTCTCAAATCTTTTATACCTGTGATGACCGTTCTTGTGCAATTCTCGTTCCTCGATTCCAATAAAGGAGGTAAATTACAAGTGTGAGTTTGTCTCATTGTGGAGAACGACAATCGAACTCACAATTTATAGATACGAACTCGACATATCATTTGTCTGACCGCTCAATCTTGTATACTTGTTTTATGTGCATGATGATTAAATAAAGGATATATATGTTAACAAGTGGTCCATGTTCTTAAGCTACATTTGCTCTTTACTAACCAAAAGCAATTGAATTTGAGACAAAGCTATAAGCCAGAATGTAAATGGTTATTAATTACACCTCTAAAGTACATCACGGGTCTTCCATAATTTTTAAAGGAAGGGTGGCCTTTGCAAATGGGGTTTGGAAGTCATGGTCTGGGCTGGTGCCAGAGCCCAACACTACTTGCCACCCTACTGCTTGGCCCATTGTGATCAATGCAACCAATAGAAAATACTCAATGACAGTATAGTTTTTAATAAATTTAATAATAAAAATGCAGCTTATCTATACTCACTCTCATCTATTAAACCTTTTATAGATTTAAAAGTACACCCAACTCAACGTCAAACACCAAATCGAGAGAGAAAATAAATCTAAATCGAATAAGCCCAGTTACATTTATTCATATTAATTCCCTTATCTGTACTTCAATCGTCGCATAGTGTATTTGCTGTCTCGTGAAAGACTGTCACAAGACACACATCCATCTGTATAAGTGCAGCATGATGAGGTTTTAGTTTTAAAATTATCAGAACATTAATATTAAATTATATAAAACTCTAAAATATATATATAAATATATAATTTTCCCAACTCTTTCTAGGAGAAGCAACCATAACATAAAGGGCCAATGTATATAGTTGAAATTATATGGGCCCATGGACCAAGTGACTGACAGCCTTAGGCCTGCCTGTGTTTGGCATTTATTAAATTGTCATGCCAAGGTTTATGATCATGATCATTATCGTCATTCATAACTCATAATTATGCATCACTGGTTTTAGTTTTTGATTATTACTATGCTTCTATTATTATCATGGTCGATCGAGGGAAGGTTTCTGGGTGTGTTAATAAGCCACTGATGCATTACTCCTAATTTCGGTTTTGGATATAACAATACAAACCGTCGTGAAAAAATCTAGTACATGTATATCTATCTCTACTTAGAACATACACATATCTTGGATGGATTGGTTGTTATTTTCTTTAAGATTTTTGTGCTCCAATCATATGTCGGTATTTTTCATTTGTAATTATCATCTTACTCTTTGTTGAAGTATGTCTTGATTTTCATATTTGAGTTCATTATTAGAATTTAATTCAACTTGAATAATTTAAGAAAAAAACTCGAATAAATATATATACACATACATACATATATATATATGGAGCTTTGGTTGGCCATTAGGCCTAAGATGGAGAAGCTTTAAACGGATAAGTATATATCTTTTTAGACAATTTTTTTCAGGATTTGGTGTGATCAGTAATCTGTATGTACTCCGATTTGAGAGATTCAACCATTGTATTGATTTAATTTTTACGTAGTGAAATTATTTTCTCTCCTCTTAAACATAGAGATTGCAGCAAATCCACAATTTTTTCTTGCTTTTCATCGTACGTTTTGTTTAAAACGGCCGTAGTTCTAACCTCTCTCTATTTTTGTAACCCTAAGCTCTTTGTCAGTACAATAGTAGAACTTAATTAAATCTTTATTATCTCTTGTGTATCTGTGGATCAAAGACTCAACTAATTAAATTTGACTTTAATTGAATCAGGTTTTATCTTATGATGATTGAAGGTTAGTTTAGGGTTTCAATTCCAAATAAAGGGGCTCACTTGCAAGTACAATTATTAGGTTGAATCTAAATATTTATAAAAAAAAAATGGATTAATTAGAAGCCAACTTCAAGGCTGCTGGCAGCAACTTTCAGGAAATTTAATTAATTAAACTTGAATGGAAAGCAACATTTATCTGATGGTCCAATCCAAGCAAGGCAGGCTTCGAAATTAACATAAAAAGAAAATGCGTTTGTTTACTTGAAGATTTTGAGAAGCTAAAAGCCTGCAGAGTGTTTGTTTGCTTGTCTGAGACAGTAATGATCAGATGCAATGCAATGGGTTGTGTGTTAACCATCTAAGGCAGAGGCAGACCCACCCATCATCAATCATCATGGAATGGAATGGAATGAAATGACTTCTTCAAACTCTTAAAAGCTCGTCAATTTTTTATTCAGTAAGGAAACGTAAGCCTAATTTGGGAGAATTACTTTAGTGGGCAGGTAGGTTATTGGGTTTAGAGGCAGGAAAACTGTACCATTGTTCTAACATCAATATGGGATACTTCGTTGAACCCAATATGTGAAAGGAAACCTTTTTGAACCGCTAATATGGGATGGAATGGGATAATCAATATTTGTTTGACAGACAATTAAGCAGTTGGTTGTTGTACGTGCAATGAATTTATTTAAGAAAGGTGTTGTTGGGATAAGGTTTAGAAGGTTCTTAACTGGCTGGGAGATTAAGGTTTGAAGATTATTGATGCTAATGTACAAATTTGTGAACGTTGAGAAGCGCCTAGGTTTTAGTACATTTTTCTTTGAAGTAATTAATGTAGTTCGTTTTAATAGACTTTATTTGATTAAAAAACTATGAAGGCAGCACAAATAGTGGAGCACATTGTGGTGGGATGTCTCCCCGAAATCGCTGCTGCTAGCTTTTGAGCCCCCAATCTAATATTATTATTATTATTATATGAATATGAATATGATTCGTTTGTTGCAATCGTAAGCCATAGTTATATATTTACCCAAAAAATAGTGAAATTAACTTTCAAAATCGCTCCTTAAAAACATCATTGAAATCATCTCCACTAATAAATGAATAAAACAGTCATAGCATAATAATAATAATACTATAATAGAAATAATTTTTAATGCTTAAAATTAGAAAAACACACATCCCAACCCAACTGGTGGAACTTGGAAGCTGGTCAGGTCAGGTCAGGTCCAACTTAATAATTGGGGATTGAACTTGAGTGCCATATTATTAATTATTATGTTTTCCTTGCTTTTAAAAATTAAACAATAGGTGGATCAAAGGCGCAGCTACAATGCAGTCTGTATGTCCCTTCTAGAACTAGAATGCGGCTCATCCTCGCACTCTTCATTGGCTTTTATATAAAGCTAATTACATGAGCTTGGTTTTGTACTCTTGGAATCCTACTTTGTTGGTTGCACTGGGATCTTGGACCGTGGGGCTTGTTCTGTAAATACCCTCCTGTTTCGTTCTTCTTGTGAACTTTGCCTCTATCTTCGATCATTAATAAAACAAAAAGGAAAATTGCCTTTTGCAGTGGCCTCGATCTTCTTCTTCATCCATCAGGACCACCCACCACTACATTTGCTACCATATATATATAGAACCATGAAAGCTTTTAATTTACTGGGATCTCTCTTGTTTTTCCATCTGAAAATTTTGGGTAGACAACAGAAATCTGAATGGCAGGGCAGGCGAATAATTTCCTTTTTGTGAGCTCTTAGCTATTTGACTCTTCTCACTTATTAATATTCCATCTTCCCTTCAACATCTCTCTCAACTGCTGTTGTGTATATAATAATGCTCATACATATATATAGGACAGGACCACTCCAAATTTCTGCAATGGACTCGTACCCATCAAATGAAAATGACTAACCAATTTAAAAAAAAAAACAAACGACTGTATATGACCACTTTGAAATTAATAAAACCATGAATCATGATCGATCATCGCCTGACTACGTATATATATGTTTATATTTCTTGTTAATTATTAATTCTTAGTTTAATCAACCCGCCGCTTTTTAATTCAGCAGCTTCTCTTGGAAAATAAGAACCCAATATGTAACGAACATATATATAGCAGAATGCATGCCGTTGAATTGAAGCAAACTCTTCTTAGCCTCATTATTCAAACACAATATTCAAATCAATCCCAGGATTCCTATACAAATGTCCCAGTGCTGCTGTTTATTTTTATATTAATTTCACTATTATCAAGCATTGTCGAACTCGAATGCAGTTAGCAAAAGAAGCTTAATTAGAATTAATGGCATTTGATATTTTTCATCAGTTTCAATTGTTCTTCGTTCAATGCAGATGACTGACTCAAAACATCAATATTGCAGAATCTCGGAGAGAGAGAGAGAGGGGGGGGGGGGGGGGGGGGGACCTTCTCAAACTAGAAATGTACATGCATATATAATTAATTTCAACTTCGCATAGAGTAAATCAAGAATCTGGAGATGGAGAATTTTCTGCTGCCTTTTCAATCTCATCCTCACCTTCTAACGAAGATAAGCAAGGACTAGTATAACAAGTACTGGAAGAAAAGAAGGACAAAGCAGAGGTTGGAGAGCGAGCAGTCGTACTGGTACTAGAACAACACCGATCATTAGGTTCAGACAAACAACAACAGCAAGAAGAAGAAGAAGAATCACGATCATCAGAAGAAAAGGCGGCGAGATCAACCAACAAATCAACAAAAGCTCCAATCACATACCCATGATTGTTCGGATCGTTGAACCTCAAATACCAGTTCAACAGCTCTTCAAGAAACTCACTTTCCCGCAAGCCCTGAGCCTCCACCATCTCCTCCATCGATCTCTTGAAGTCCACAAAAGGGTTTTCAGATTCCATCTCCACCACCACACTCTCCTTGAACGGAATTTCGCCTCTTTTGGGTTCACCCGTTATCGAGCTCGTCTCTCCCGGCTCGAAAAACAGCCTCTCCGCCGACCTCAGCCCCCGAATCACCGCCTCTATGGACTCCCCGCTGCCTTCGCCGTCGTCCTCCTCCGCCGGTCCCTCGACGGTGGCGTAGTTGTTGGCAGAGTTGGCGCGGAAAGAGAGGGTTCTATAGCTTCCGCAGGACTGCCACGGCCATGAAACTGTGCCCTCTGTTGGCCGGAAGAGAAACGGGAGCTTCATTTCTGTTGTTTGGATTGTGAGATGGCTGAAGGAAAGAGGAAAAGGAGGTTTGAATTGGATGGTTGTCTATATTGGTGTGAGATTTGTGGTTGGGGCATTAATGGCAGTCAAAGGATTCAGGAGAGGATTTTAAAGAAGCGGCGAGAGACGTTGGAAGAAGAAGAAGTTGGGAATACAGGGGTCCTTAGAATGTAATAAATATATTTTTTATTTAAAAATAAGATAAATTTATTATTAAGAGTAATAATCAGTATTGCTCATATATGTATGTATGTGTGTGTGCATATATATATGATTTTTTTTTGTAATTTTTGGAGCTTGTATATTAATCAATTAAATGTAATATTCCCAGAAAGAAAAAAAAATCACAAATAGGGGTTGGAAGTAAATGTTGTTTGGTGGACCAATTAAATGCAACGGAGGAACTTTTTCAAGCAGATATTTTCTTCCCCCTTGGGGCTTCAATTGTTTCCTCAAACTTCTTTAAAGGTTTACAAATCACAGTTGTGCATCCGTATGTTATAAACAACTCAATTTAAATCATTAACTTTCCATCAAAGACCATGCATGTCAGCAACTCTTTTTTTTTTTTGGTTTTTACAACTAAAAATAACATTAACATGGACGAAATGAAAAGAAAAAGTGCTCAAAAGATACACTCCTTTTTAACACCCCCTCCCCCCGCCCCCCACCAAAAAAAAAAAATGTCAATCATATAATAAAAAAAAAAAAAATCCCTACTAAGAATTATTCAAGAGAGACAGCTTCACCTACTCCTCCTTAAACCTAGAGCCAGTCTTAGCCACAACAGTTGGACGTGCCCCGCTAATTTAAGTTTTATCCAATGCCCCCGCCCCCGTCCCCGTCCATCTATCAAGCATGCCGGCACCTCAGACCCCACTGACCCAGAAAAAGGCCATTACCAGATGCCAAGATCTAATAGGAAACTGAAATCTAATTGAAAATCCAAGCATTATATGCTCTTTCTGAAATTCCAATCTCCGTTGCTGTAGACAGCTGTTCACAGGAAATCAACACTGTGCCACGTATTTGAAGGAACAATATTCGTTTCTTCAACCAAACACCAATCAAGACAGAGCATAGAACAAGTCTGAAGGGGCCTTGGATGAACATCTGATTCCTAGCTAAAAGCCTGAAGCCCTTGCTGTAACAAGAACAAAAGTTCAAGGATTAATATGCTGTAAAAATTGTGTGGCATAATATTTCAACATCTAAAGTTACACCTGAAAACCAGCTCCATTTCTTGACCTTTGTATTTTACTCGTAAGATCTGTCCTTGGGAAAATCCAAAGGTGTGCTTCAATAATTTCCTACAAACAACTGCATACAAATGAAACATCACAAATCATGATGCTCAATGCAGTGATATCCGTGTAGCCTTAACAAGCTAATCATTCTAATTTGACATTTTCCTCTCACCAAGATCAGAGGGGACCACCGCGGGAGGGTGGGGGCGCATATTCAGTGTTCCAAACGCGAGAACAAGTCACCTTCGTACCCATGTACGTACACCACCGCTGCTTCGCCATCTGAACTCTTCGACCATCAGTTTGGCATTAATTCAACGATCTCAATCTTATCATGAAGTACATATATAAGACAAGAAGTAGCCATGAATGAACTGATAGTTGATAAGAGAACAGAAAAGCACATTCACTCACTAAGTTGAGATGTAACACGATTTAACAATTAAAAAAACCTCACAGGTCTAGAAATCCAGATCAAATTGCCTGATATATAAATTACAGATCACCATCTTTTCCCCCCTTTTGCAATGACTTGAGCAATGCTTGTCCAGAATCCAGAAAACAGGGGCAACCTCTACTTCCTTTGCATGAGAAACCCTTGAAGAAAGAGGCTAACAAAAATCTAGAAAGAGGGGACCAATTTCCTAATTCTTCAAGGTTAACCAAATACGCTATGAAGTCCCCCATTTCTTAAGGCTCCTTGATTTCTTTTTACCAAATGCCCACTGCAACTTCCATCTCTCCTGACATCAACTGAACTCAAAACCAAATAAAAAAAAAAAACTTTGACAATATTTGATTATCAGTGGAGAGAGTGAATATTTGTAATAGCGAATGCAATCCAGAAGATGAGAATATTTGAAATAGCGAATGCAATCCAGAAGATGAGAAAGTAACTACCAACAAGATTGAACCAAACGAATTAAATTATCATTCAAAGTATTATCAGCTGGCATTTCAAGAAGCTAACACTAAAGCCAAACCATTGACCTCCAAGTACTAAAAATATTGACAGATTTTAAGCCTGCTGAAAACCACTTATTGCCATTCAGGAAATCTCTCCTAGGAATCCACAACTTATTGAATTAGGCTGCACTGCTTTACTCAGAGCAAGACCATGATAAGAAGTTTTCTCTGTCATAAACAAGATTAGAAGAGTTCTCTTCACTTACCACGTCTTATGTAATCAATGAGACAACTTCAAACTCTCAAATTTTCTAAAACCAAGTGATTTAGTAAAACCATTAGCATCCACAATAACTAGTTAAAGCCAAAGCTAAAACTAGTGAATCATCATAACAAAAACCATATCTTCACAATAACCACTTGTTAGAATACATATGAGTACGTGTACTAATATGTATACATATATTTGCATTGTTTTGTCTATAGTCAAATGTGGGATTCATGGTGAGGATAAGACCAAGTCCAAGTAATACATCCTCCTCGTTACAAGTATAAAGACCATCCACGTTAATTGGCTTGAAGAGGAATTCATTATGTTACGAAATTGGATTAACAACAAATTACAATCAAACCAATCAATCACACATGAACATAGAATTTAACGTGAAAATCCAAATCTAGAAAAACCACGGACATAAAGAATAAAATATCATTAACCAAATATTAGTAATACAAAAGTGATATTAACACATAGTCTGTATCACTCTGTGTCTGATTTCATGTGACCTAAGCACCTATTTATAGACCTAAAATCATCTATGGATGAACATATGAAATCATATTCTGATCAGAAAATGACGCATAAGAATATTCCTCCATATAAGATAAATCTTAGATAAAATCGAATTCGACAACATTGTAATCATAGTCAAATTCAAAGTTATAGTCACGGTCAAATTAAGAGTTCCAATCTCAGTCAAATTTGAATTCTAGGTCACAATTATAACAAACTCCACCTAGACACACAATTCAAATATGGAATTATCAAAAATTCTTTCTTCCAACAAAATCACAGAGACTTAATCTCCTGATAGATACCAACCAAAACTGCACTACAAAAAATACCACCCAAATCCATGCAACAGTTACAGTAGTGGATATCTTCAATCGCACTTAAAGTATAGCTAGAAATCAGCCTCAACATATCTTTGTTAATCTTAATAACTCTTTATTTATCAATATAAATCCCCCTTGATAACTCCACATTTATCTAAATCCATATCTGTCAAAATTGTGTGCATCTTAACCTACGATAGTGAGAATCAAGATATTTTGATCCAATAATGGAATATCATAGTTCAAGGTAGCCAATACAAAGATCAAATAACCCCAAATAATGTCAACCGATCGATAAAATAAATTCCAATAAAAACAAACCAGAATACTAGATTTGTGTAGTAAATATAGGCAAAAATAGATCTGGATCTATTGGATTTGGTTGATTGAATTTGGAGTGGGCTGGATGGGTTAGTGGGTCAACCCAAATTTGGGTGAGATCTGGGTGAAGCTTGAATGGCTGTTAATGGCGGAAACAATGACGAAAGTAGGTATGAAAGTGATTAGAGGCTGGAACGATGGCCGGCATAGCATGAGGAAAGCCGATGGTGGAAGGCTGAGGAGTAAGACGACAAAGGTTGGCCGACAATCGACTATGGAAGAGAGAGCAGATCTGCAACAAAAAGCTCAACAGTGACCGACAATGTTCCAATCGACAAATGCACGAATGGCGAAGGGTAAACGATCAATGAGGTGGAGAAAAACGATCGGATCTGAAGTGACGATAAGGGCAAGGGCAGTCGATGGTGAAGACGGGGTCGTCGGTGATAAATGAGGAGGCGGGCATGCGGTAGCAGCCGGGGCTGAACGTGACGAGCAACCTAAAACCAACTTATGCAGATGATGATGCAGATCCAACGATTGAGATCTACCAAATGTTGATGGTTTGATCCAACAGCTCTAATACCATTGTTACAACCCTCGGGTAGAACTCGCCCTCAAAAACTAGTTGTTAAGGGGAGGGTGCCCAAGAGGTTATAAACCCCACACCAAGAGCCTAAACTTCTAATATGGGACAAGTCACATACCCTATAGTAGACCATAACACACTACCACGCCCCGCAACTCGACGCCCACGATGGTAGGCTTTGCACTAGCCACTGCTAGTCCCAAGCGAACACTACAATGCCAGCATCACCTCCATCATCACTCACTTGCACTAAGAGCCATGGGGCCAGCTCTGATACCAGTTTGTTACGAAATTGGATCGACAACAAATCACAATCAAACTAATCAACCACACACGAACGCAGAATTTAACGTGGGAAACCCAAATCGAGAAAAATCATGGGCAGAAAAACCAAAATATCACTAACCAAATCTTGATAATATAAAAGTGATATTAGCACACATACTTTGTGTCACTCTGTGTTTGATTTCATGTGAGCTGGGCACCTATCTATTTACTATTTATAAAAACAAAAAATAGTTGTTATTTCATGTATTTACAAATATAGATATATGTTGGTTAATGTATTCCAATAATGAATCCTTCCGTTAAGGTGTCTACTATCATCCATGTCCATATTGTAACCAGATGCATGTTCTTCTTGGCATTTATTAAGTCTCCAGGATGATGCTAAGTGTCCAAATATGAGGTTTACCTATTATCTATTAAGGTGCAAGTCTTTTGACTTCCAAAAGGTGCAATTTTTCAATACAGTAAAAAATTGCTTTTTAACAAAAGTATATGAAACTGCTTAAGGTATAATCGCTTGTGCAAGTCTGAAGTTTCATTGTTCAACTCAAAAAATACAAAAGCAACCGCAAATGGACAAAAGATTGAAGATACGATATAACAAATCGCTTGAGGTAATAACCACTCATGCAAGTCTTTCGTCTCATTGATCAACTCAAAAAAAATATTGAAGCAAAGGAAAGCAAAGGGGCAGAAGATTGAAGATAGAATATATCAAGCACGAGTAAGCCCAGAGATGTTTTCTTACATGTAGGAATGCTTTTACAAATAGTGTAAGTAATACACAATCTGGTTCAATCAGAGCTCTACACCCTATTACAGGAGTTAAAGCTAAGTGAAAGTTATGCCTAATTGGCATGTAACCTTATTATTGTAGACAAATAATAGAAAATCATTTTGTAGATAAATATAATAATTAATCATTATCAATTAATATTCAAATGTGATCAAGAAGAGTCAATCTCATCAGGAATTAAATAAGATAAGGTGAGTCTCATCCTAAAACAAAATTATGTTTCAGTGAGATAATCTAATAATATTATCTCTAAGTGAGGTAATTTTGAAAGTAAAATTCTAAATAATCTTCATCTCTTTGTGCATTTGACCTACAAGTCCACGCAGGCTCATAGAATGACACATTTCGAAGATATAAATTTGTCACTAACTAAATATTTATCTTTGTAATATTTATAATTTATGCATAAAATGACTAACAAAATGGTATATGGAGTTTTAGAAATTTGTGAATTTTATTTGCATAAATTTTGTTGTTTATTTTATGTCTGCTTGTTGCTCATCTTGCCATAACCAGGTTTTATCATTGGCGGTCGAGTGCATGCCGGCCGGTGGGGCGAAGCCACTGCCGTCCGATCGCAAAGACTGAGGCTATGTCGTTGGTAGCCACATACGTCATGGCGGGTGGGACGGACCATCGCATCTGGGTTTGCCATGGCGTGGATCTTCTATGCAATCTCCATGGCTGTGTTCCGATCCATCATTGCCTTCGTCGAGTTGTATCCGACGTGAATGGGTGGTCGCGTCCTATTTGTTGCGTTGTCGGCGAGGGCGGGGCGATGTAGCAATAACCATTGATGACCGACGGTTCAAGCTTTTATCGTGGCTGACGGTTCAAGCTCCTTCTTCTTCATCATGCCCGTCGATTCCATTATCCATTCGCCGGCAACCATGGCTTGATGTGCGCGCCATGGTCGCAACCTTTTTTCCTTTCTGTTCATCGTGACTGTCTTCTTAGGCAAGGGTCGTCGGTCGGTCACTTCTGTGGCCGCCATTAAAGACAGCAAACTGCTGGAGATGAAGGGTGAAGGTGAAGATAAAGATGGCGGCCGACGGTGAAGGAAGATGAAGCGGCGACAGTGGCGCAAGCAAAAGGCAGAAAACCCTAGGTGATTTTTAGGGAAGATGATGGATCTTGACCCAATTAAGTATTAGGTCGACCCACTGGGTTAGATCTGGATCGGGTTAACCCGATCTGTAGTATCCCAAAAATTTGGAGATAAGAAATAATTATTAATTTTAGTATTTGAGAATATTTTGGAGTATTTGGAAATTTTGGAGAAAATATTTATTTGTGGTATATTTGAGGAATTAGGAAAAAAATGTTTAATTATGTTATTTTGAGAAAATGGGTAAATAAGGTAATTAATAATTCTTGTATTTATGGAGACTATTGGTTAATTGTGAGTTTAAAGAAAATATTAAATTATTTGGAGATTTAAGAAAAAATAATGATTTATGTTGTTTTGAGGAAATAGGAAATTAAAGTAATTAATTAATTTAATTGGGAGTATTTATGAAAGTAGTGGAATAAATTAATTTAGTGAAATTTCTAAAAATTTGGGGTGTAAGTGTAATAAGAGAAAAAAATTGGATGTGGGTGTAAGTGTCAATTCATGGAAGATCGGGTGTAAGGGTAATTATTAAAGGGGCGCATGTGTAATTAATGGAAAGTTGTGGGTGTTGGTGTGAAATCTAAAAAGTGACTGAAAGTCACTTTAAATTTAATTGAAAGCATATTAGGTTGAAGGTGAGCGCGCGCGCGAGCGGTAGCGCACAAGGGCGGTGCGCGGCAGGTCACGGGTTCGATCTGCGGGGGCATGCACGCGAGGCTGGGTTTTTGGCTGATTTAATTTGGCCAGGGGGACCAAAATGATGTCGTTTCGGCCCCAAAGACGGTGGTCGCATGCGCGGCCCAACGGCTGCCACGTGGCCGCGTCTCCTACCTTCCGTTTTTGCTAATTTAAGGCCAAATTTAGCCTTCTTCAACCCATTAAACAGAGAGAAAATAATGAGGAGAAGAGAGAGCTTGAGCAGCGCGAGAAAATGGAGGAAAATGGGAAAATTGGGGAAGAAATTCAGGAATCTTGAGATTATTTCGTGATTAAATTAGTCAGGTAAGTGGGTAAAATTATCAGAAGTATTATATGTTTAAATCACGAATTTTATATGGTTAGATTTAATTAATATATGCTGTAAACTTATTATTTTATGTTAAACATTTTACTTCGCAGCGAGAGTACGAGAGAAACTAGGATCGACTATTTACAGGCAAGCTCCCAACCCTCTCCTCGTGTTATTTATTTCTACTGAAAATCTCTGTGATTTTTTGTATTTTATTTTCTCCGTCACCGTGACTCGGTTTCATGCATTAATAATAATAATCCACGTGGTAATCACCCTATGACTTATATTTTATTAATGAGTTTATTGTTAATGGAATAAGCTAAGTAAGGATGTCATGGTGTCTTTCATTTCGACCGTCATGGAACTTCGTATCGCTCCACTTTCCTTGGGAATGATGCCGAACCCGTTGGGGTTAGGTTCTTAGAAAATTGGCTATGGTCAGGATTATGAGAATATGTTAAGAGTTTATTATGTATGTTGAGATGGTTTTCTACGAATGAGAATGGTATCATGATGTTATGTGGTTATGTACATGAAGATATAAAGTTAATAGTGTCAGTAAGTGTGTTTAAGGGTATGGGGTACAAAGTTACTGACTATCGATCGTGGGTCATGGCAGTTGATAGCTGGATGTATGGACATCAGTCATCGGTTGTTACGATAAGCGTTAGATGGGCTAGAAGAGCTAGTACTCCAGATTCCCACCTTGGTTTGTGCATATCATGATGTGTGTGCTACAGGGCTGGGTTGTATTCATTTGGGGAAGCATGCTTTGTGTGTGATGGGATGTGTGAGCATTTGCATGGTCTGGTTGGTCTAAGAGCCAATTTGGGTACCCTAGGTGAACATATGCATTTAGAGCATGCCGCATGTGTGTATTCCTATGTGGGCATAGCATGGCCTAATACTTGGTTTATGGGGGCCTTACCATCACGTTTATGCTATAGAAGCCATTACATTTCTTATGTGATGCATTGCATGGTACTATTGTTACTGTTATTCTGGGCAGGAGTACCATTCCAGTCCGGGTGTCGGGAGTAACGACTCGGGGGAGCTTCGGCTTGGCTTAGATATTAGCTCGGGGGAAACCCGAGGCCACGATCGCGGAAGGATATGACAATGTGATGAATGACAGGAAGAACATATGAGGGTATGATAGGTATTAGGAAGAGCATGTAACGAGTATTCAGGAAAAGCCGACTAATGTCAAGAAAATGCGAGTCTTTATGGATAATGATATGGTAGCCTATGTTAGGCTGCAACAGGTTTGTATGCGGGACTTGGGTGCCAATGTGTGGCTTGTGTGGGCCTCTAGTTCCTTTATGTGTAGTTAACTTTATGTTATGCATTTAGAAGTAAGGCACCTATAGATCATGACATGGTGTGGTTGCACTGGCATCAATTGCATGGGGTGTTATGGGAAGAGTCTTGTCTATACTCTCCAGTCTTTCTTTCATGAGCTTGCTGAGTCTCGCGACTCATGTTTGCTTTCCATCATTCTAGGTAAGAGAAACGTTTGTGATAGTAGGTACGCTCAGCAAAGTCGGGTCCAGATCGTCAAGTCAGGATAGCAAGTGCAGAACTCTCCCAAGACTAGGTCCTGGGTGTCATTGTGCCTATGTTAAGGTTAATGTTTTATATTTTTGAGATGAATGTGTATTATGTAAGCCCAAGTGGGCTCACGGTGCAAGCGCTTATATAAAAATAACTATGAGATGCTATGAGATTTGAAAGATATGGTTTTAATAAGGGCGGTGTCTGAGCTTATAGTTTGTGTTATTGTTCTATATTACTCAAATAATGACCCTGTCAAGGATCCTCTATGCTAACAGGGGCTCCGGGAGGCGAGCCGTTACACGATCAATCAAGTAATTCATTGAGTGGATCTGGATCAGGGTCAACCCAACCCATTATGGGCAGATCCACACGGGTATGGACCTTGCTCGACCCAGTTCCTGACCTATTACTGCAGATTCAGATCCAGTCCAGGTCCGATAACTATTTCCCCAAAAAAAAAAGGTTGAATTTTTTTTTTTCTAGATTTTTTTATAACATATCCAGAATTTCTTTTTGATAAGATATTTGAAATACTAATTTTTGAAAATTAATGATGCTATCTTCATCTCTATGACATGTTTTATAATACATATGGATGGATTAAATATTCTAGGAGAATTTTATTTTAATTTTTGTTTGAACCTAGAATGCATACTAGGGTGGTATGTACACTTTAATTTTTTTGTATAGTCATGAAAAATCATATTTGTTATAATAATTGCTTTAGTTGTAAATATTTATGTTGAAATTGAACATACATATGAGATAAATACGATATGACATTTTATGTGGATTGCGCAAATCATAATTAATTATATAATAGTCAAACATGTATATATGAATGATGATTGGAAGCATTGATGACCTTTTGATTCCAATATATATGTGACATTATTATATTATTATTTTTTTGGATTATACCCTATTATTAGCGTCCTTAGCCACCCCGCCCTTGGAGCAACATTAAAAAGGTAAATCAAGGATATGCCTCCCATGGCTAGGGCTCGAACACGGAACCTAGGGGCCCCAAGAGCATCACCCTAGGAAGTTCTTTCTTTTCCAACAGAGCTGTGCGCTAGGGGCGACATTATTATATTCTTGATTTGTTTTGTTACAGTTATAATGTTGTGATATAATATGCTAACTCATGGATTGTTATGTCCCTTGATTAGTTATCATGTCTGCTGCAATCGAAAATATAATTGTTGAACTGAATAAGGGTGAAAAATTGTCTAGAGGCAATTATGACATGTGACATCGAAATTTGCAATTTATATTGAAAGAAATCGAAGTTACAGAGACCTTGACTAATGTCATTGGAGATATCTGGAGGCATATAATGCCTGGAAAAGGAAAAACACCCTAGCTCCCATTACGTTGCTGAATTGTATGCTAGATGACATTCTTTGTCAATTTAAACAGTATGAAACTGCTATAAATATGTGGAATGCCATAAGAGAAAGTTATGGCAATACCTCGCTATCAAGGGAACGGATTCTCACAATCAAATTTGACGCTTATAAGATGCACCCAAATCATAACATAAGAGATCATCTCAGGGGTGATGTCAAATATGATTAGAGAACTCCAATTAACGGGGCACAATCTCACTGACGAGCAATAGGTTCAGGCTGTTATCAGATCTCTCCTTGTAACTTGGGAACATATGAAAGTAAACATGACACATAATGATAATATCAAAACGTTTGATGATATAGCATGTTATTTGGAGTTGGAAGATGAGCGCCTACAAGTTGTTGGAATTTCTAATTAGGCATATGTTGCTGAATCAAGCTCCAAGACCTCTTTTCACAAAAAAGAAAATGGAAAGGAAAAAGTTCTCAAGGCAAGAAGGCTAAAACATCAGACCAAGATAAACCTACGGCCAACTCAAGCCAAAGAGGCAAACAAGGTGGGAAGAAGGACATGTTGAAAGTAAAATGCTACAATTGTGGTCAAAAGGGTCATTTCGCTCGAGATTGTGCTAAGCCAAAAAAGGTAGTGTTGCATTCCACTCATATTGTTTTAGTCTCTAGTTGTGTCATGATAGCTGACTCTTGTCCTTTGTGGATTGTAGACTCAGCGACAACTGACCACGTAGTATAAGAGATCGTGGAGCCTTCGTGGAATATCGTCGAATACTCGATAAATCAAGATGGATATTAGTGGGGAACAATGTAAGAGTCAAAGTCAAGGGCATAAGCACTTGTCAACTCCAACGTCGTGATGGACAGACTCTACTTTTTCATGATGTCTTGTTTGCTCTAGATTTCCGACAAAATTTTATTTCCATTACAGTCTTTCTTAATTTAGGTTTCAGATTAAATTTCTTCAGTATGAGTATGGATTTTTTTTTAGAAACAATTTACTATGGTTCTGTTTTTCTTTCAAATGGTTTTATGGTTATGGATTGTGATTTTAGTAATAACAATTTACTATGGTTCTCTTTTGTTACATATCATGAAAATATAGATGTAAATGTGAATATTTGGCATGCTAGGCTAGGTCATATTAGGCAAGAAAGAATGAATAGGCTAGCTCGAGAATGTCTTTTATGCCCCCTCACTAAAGTTGACTTGCACACATGTGAACATTGCTTAGCTAGTAAAATAACGAGAAAACTATTTGGAAAAGGCAAAAGAACTGATTTTCCATTAGCTCATCTACTTTGACATCTATAGTCCAATGAGTGTGAGGGCAAGTCATGGGACCTCATATGTCATCACTTTTATAAATGATTTCACACATTATGGATATGTTTATTTGATTTCTCATAAATCTGAAGCACTGGGATGCTTCAAACGATACACTAATTTGGTGGAGAATCAAATAGAAAAAACAATCAAAACTTTAAAAACTAATTGTAGACGTGAATATCTATCTGACCTCTTTAGAGAGTTATGTGATGAAAAGGGGATTAAGAGTTAATTGACTCTCCCATATATTCTGAAACAAAATGGTGTTGTTAAGAGAAGGAACAAAACCCTTTTGGAAATAATCAGGTCGATGATGGGGCTAACAAATCTTCCAATTTCGTATTGGGGAGATACACTATTGATTGTTGCCTACATATTTAATTGAGTGCCCTCCAAATCAATGAATAATATTCCTTATGAGTTATGGACAGGAAGAAAGACTGACCTAACAAATCTAAGATCCTGGGGGTCAGCAGCATTTGTTCACAACCTTTCACATAATTTTGGAAAATTGTGACCGAGGGGTAAAAATGTGAGACACTCAAAACACTCCAAATGATATGTACTTATTGGAGAAAATGGAGATTGGAGCATTACTGAAATTGAATAATAAGATGCTATATTTTTGGAAAATGATTTTCCTAAAAAGGGTGAGGTCAATAAGGATTCCCAACTATACGAGTTAGGAGATCTTGGATGGAGTGTGCCTCCAATTGGATCTAATGAAAAGTATAATGCGATATCAACTCTTGATCCAAGTAGGAGTAAAGCACATGAATCAATTCCTCAAAAGGAATTAGTAAAAATGAGTAGTTGAAAAAACATTCCTCGTCGTCGTTTTGAGATTGAAGAGGAAGCTTTTATAGTAGCTCCTCATGACCTTAACGAGTTTAACAATTTTAAATAGGCTATGAAATCCCTGAATAAAGAAAAATGGATTAGTGCAATACAAAATGAGATGGAATCTGTGAAATCAAATCATATCTGGGACTTAATTGATCTTCCTCCTAACCGTAGAGCCATTGCCAATAAATAGGTCCTGAGGATCAAATGGAAAGCAAATGGAACGATAGACAGATTTAGAGCTCATCTTGTTATGAATAAGTGTATACAACAAGAAGGTATAGACTATGAAGAAACATTTTCTTATGTTGTAAGGATGACATCTATACATTTGATTCTAACCATTATCGGGCATATGGACCTTGAATTACATCAAATGGATGTAAAGATTGTTTTTCTCTATGGAGAATTAGATGAGGAAATCTACATGGATCAACCTGAATGTTTAGTCAAAAAGGGCCAAGAAGCAAAGGTTTGCTAATAGATTTGTAATGATTCAACAAGATTACTGTGTTTATATCAAAATGTCAAAAGATTTCTTTGTGATTTTAACCTTATATGTGGATGATATCTTATTAGATGGAAATAACAAAGAGTTTGTCTTAGCTATCCAAAGTTGGTCGGGTTCCAATTTTGAGATGAAGGATATGGGTGAGGCTGCTTATATTCTTGGAGTTAAGATCCATAGGGATCATTCAAGAAAACTCCCAGCATTGTCTCAAGAATCTTACATTGAAAAAATTCTTGATCGCTTCAATATGAGAAGATGTAAACCCATGGCTCCAATAGCTAATTAGGGACAAACTATAAGCCTAAAAATGTGTCCTTTGACTCCATTAAAGAAAGCTCAAATAAAAAAACATGTCATACTCAAATATTGCCATTGGAAGTTTGATGTATGTCATGATGTGCACTAGACCAAATATTTCTTATGCGGTTGGATTGATAAGTAAAAACCAAGCAAATCCAAGACCTAAGTAATGGAATGCAGTCAAAAAGATCCTTGGATGTGGTGACTTGGATGAACCCAACTCAACTTCAGGATATGCATTTTTGCTCAATCGAAGTGTTATATCTTGGAGTAACAAGAAACAAACATACACAGCTTTATCAACAATGGAAGCTGAATTCGACACATGTTCAGCTGCAATACAAGAAGCTGTGTGGTTAAGGAAATTTCTAATTGACCTTGGGATCACTCCTAACAATGCAAGACCTGTTACACTTTACTACGACAGCCAGGCTTTGATTGCATATTCCAAATATTTGAAATATCATAGCAAGTCCAAACACATTGAAACAAAGTACAACTTTGTGAAAGACATTATAACACAAAAAGAAATGGTGTTATAATATATCTCCACACATAAAATGGTTGTTGACCCTCTTACAAAGCCTATCACTAGAGATTCTAATAGAGATCATGCTAGATCTTTACGTTTACATAGATTGTAATTCATTTTTTTTTTTGTTGCATATGTGACTCTTCATTTATTTAATAAATTGAAGTATTGTCTAAAAATTTTTCAATTGTGTTTGGACTAAAAGAATCAAGAGCAAGCACAAGTATGTCAATCAAATAAGGATCGATTCCCTCACACAAATGATCACCTCATCACTTTAATAGTGAGTAGAGATGAGACAATATTTTTGGAACAAGTATACTAGAGGATACCATACACATAAATATTGGTGTCGCCTTGGATAGTTACCAAAATGAGGCTATCTTTGTATTAGCCGAACATGATAATTCCACAATCATGTAACTTTAATATGAGTCGGATCTAATACATAGTGGGAGGTGCGATTGAAAAGAGATCCGTAGAGTGATAGGAGTGACATATGCCTCTTAGTGAGAGGAAATCACCATAGCATGTAATTCATACTACATGTGTTTATGAGTACGATCAATAAGGGAAGTGAGTACAAATTGTGATATCCCTTATTCTCACTATGTGAGTCCCTTAAGACATTTTTTTGTGAATGTCTTATATTGTGACTTTTGGAATTCTTGATTATATTATGAAGTAACAAGTCAGTAAATGCTAATTTGGTATGTTTCCTATAGTTATGGACAAATTCGACTCATGAAACATTTATGGGAGAGCAATTGATCCAAAATAGACTAATATAAGTACAAAAAGAAGACTTAACCATTTTCATGAATATATGTATTCTTTAGCTAGGCAATTGTGATATCTTTGTGATACTTGAACAATTGTGATTACGTATATATGAAGTAATAATTTCTCCTTGAGGGAATGAAATAATGTTAAATCGGGACACAATGAGATGTTTCATCAGATTAGAGCGGAAGGCTCTCTAATGAATATTTTGCTCCTATTTTTCTCAATTATATCTCACAAGTCGCACGACCCATTTTATCGTATGAAACTCACTCTAATAAGAGATATTATACTCATACTTTGGGTATTAGTTGACCCATCATGCTCGAGTGGGAGATGTAGAAAAATATAATAATTGATAATTATCAATTAATATTCAAATGTGATTAAGATGAATTAATCTAATTAGGAATAAAATAAAACGAGATGAGTTTCATCCTAAAACAAAATTATCTCTAAGTGAGATAACTCCAGAAGTAGAATTTCGAATGATTTTCATCTCTTAAACCTTATCAGATAAGGTTTTTTCATCTATAAATAGAGATCCTTGCATAAGGTTTAGGACACACAAAAAAACACCAAGCATTATATATTGTGAGTGTTCTTATTAGTAGAGTGGGTATTTGGGTTGTGGCTAGAGTGCATTTTTCATATTGTGATTGTGCACCTGACGTGAAAGTCCAAGGAGGCTCATGGAACAACAAATTTCAAAGATCTGAATTTTCGTTGCTAATTAGGTATTTATCTTTGTGATATTTACAATTTATGCATAAAATATCTAATACATTCAAATACATCCCACCCCGTCTAGAAGATATCACATACTCAAGAAACAACTAAAGTTATTTGATGCTGGCACACATCATCTATATTGATCCTCGTTATATGGAAAGAAAAATAGAGACTCAACATATTCATCACATAATATAACACTTCGTAGCATTGTAGACTAGGCAATTTATAAATTGATGTTGCACTCAAGAAGCCATCCAAACAATGTTGCATATGCCCATCTGACTGAAAAGAAGAAAATGGGAGAAATGACAAGAGAAGAAAAGACACACACACCCCGCCCCCTCCTACAAATTTTGGACTTAAAAATGCAATTCCATTTATTAGCATTTTCCCTAATATATTTTTTAAAATATGATGATACTGAAAACAATACCTAATTTATCTATGGACATAGTTGCTTATCTCCATTCACATTATCATTTCCCATTTTGTAGTAATCATGATCATTCCAAGGTATTTACAATTCAGGGCTAATCCTTTATGCCACACCAAAAGTACACAACCCATCCTTATCACACAACTCTTGACTCTTGTCAAAACACAGCGCATCCTAACTTCATTCAACAACCATAAAAGACATACGATTGTACTCATGTGTAGGTAATTATACTTAAAATGCATATAGACAGAAATGCAAATAGAAGTATTCAAAAATCCAAATAAGAATGAACGAACTGTACTATTGATATTAGACCCACAATTTGTACAAATTTACTAGACGAGGTAAGTAAATTTTAGATGTTAGGTAATTCAAAAAACCTCTAAACCTTATAGAACACCAGCATACTTCTCAAGATTTTCTTTCTTCAAGTAAACCTCCTACATTTTCAAAAACATGTGCCAAGTAAGAAGGTTGTCAGAACTAGCTTGGTACGATTTCCCAACAACTCGTTCCACCTGAAGCGTCACGGAAACACGTTTTAACCCGCCATATAGGCTTTGGTAATACCTCATTAGATGTTTCAGATCATAAACCCTAAGCCCAAGAAAACAACCTGAGCTCATCTAGAAAATCAAGCAATTATTCTAATAAGGGCCGACGAGTAATGATTTTAAGCAGGTAAGCGTAATCATAAGCGTTCTGAAAAGTGAACCAACACATGGAATGATTGCAGATGACTTTGGACGTTATCAACAACTCGGTGAATCTCAGAGACTTGATCCCAAACTCTTGGTGTAATACCCAATAAATTTGGATTAGTTAAAAATAAGCGTTTTATTAGAGAAACAAAATTTTGGGGAAGATTGGTATCTAAATAGTCCAAAAAAATGACCAAATCGACTATAGGGAGTGCCCTAGAGTCGAGATACTAAAGGAAAATGATATGGACGTGATGAGTATTTCGAGGCATGATTTATGGCATCGAAAGAAATAAGATTGGAACAGTTTTCGATATAGCAAAAATGCAACTACCAATTAAGCTACAATACCGAATTATTATAAACGACTTCCAGAAAGTCAACAGAAGCTTGAGGGGGTTTCTATTTTTCATAAGGAACAACCCTTCAATGGTTTCAGGAAGAAACGAAAAGGTTTAGGGCCAAAACGAAGATTCAGGCCTAAGTACAGTTTTCTGAAATTGCTAGAGGGAGGTCAAAACAATAATTTCTTGAAATCTTCGGGGGTCAAATAGATGTTTTAGGACTTGAAGATCTTAAATGCAATTATGAAAGATTTAGGGACTAAGTGAAAAGGGCCATAAAGGTAAAGGCCAAAAGTTAAGGGGCCAAAGCGCAAAAAAGCCAAAAGTTTGGCCAATGACCAGCACATGGCCCGTCGGCCATGGCCGAAATGAACCACAGGGTTGCACGAGAGATGGTCGGGGGAGCATCTTTTGTAAAGGGCTTGGCCGATAACAACCAATGGGTTGGCCAGAAAAGTAAAAAAAAATCGGTCGAAAGTTGGCCGAATTTTTGCACACTTACAAGTGATGACGGTGGTCAGATAAGGCTTGCTCGAGGCCAATCTAGGGGAGGTTTAAGCTCCTAAGGGGTCAGGTAAGGCTGCCAAGGGCATTTGGTCGCTCAAAAATGCCTATAAATAGGCGTTGAAAGTGGCTGAAAGTTGCAAGAAATGGAGCTTCAAATCGGCCGTGATATTGAATGAATTGGAGCTCCAAAATAAGGGGCTTTTGTTACCCATAGCCTAAAGATTAATTCTGGAGAGTTTGAAGGATTTTCATGGAGGTTTGATGGCTATTCAAGCGTTGCCGGAGAAGAGAGACGGTCTGCCTGGCCGAGCCTTTGGCCGGAAAATCGGAGGCCTTTCGGCCATCCTTTCGAGGATCCAAATGCACCATGCTGATCGACTGGGAGAGAACGAACGAATGGCATCGATTTCCAACATCGCCGGCAAGGCCGGCGCCGGAAAAGTTGACCAGCACGTGGTCCACACGCGCAGCCCACACGCCAATGCTTTCGGGCGCGTGGCTAGTTCGAAAAATCTGGAAAAAAATTTCAAAAATAGAGAAAAATATTTTATTAAAGTCCGTGCAAAAAGATTTGGGTTTAGGCTTCCCGATGTCTTAGTTTTTGCACCTAAGAGTCTCGTTTTACGTGAAAACACACCATCCAAGTAAATCCAGTATTTTTTCCTTGAAGTTCATAGCCTATGATGAATTGTTGTGGAATTAGATTTGAGAAAAAAAGTCTCGATGGTATTTATTGGGATTTTTAGAAGGAAAAATGAAATAAATAAAATATTGAGGATATTTAGTAATTAAATATCATTTTTATGATTGAGATGTTCGAGATGATATGATTGGTGCAACTTGTGAGAGTTGGCACGAGCATCGAGGTCAGACACTCATATCAAGGTAATGCGCGCTTTTCGAGGTGTCATGGTCTTTGGGCAAAGGTGAGTGATTTTCTCACAAGAACTTATATTTATGATATGATTGTTATATTTGCATAGAAAGTCATGATAATTGCATGGCACAATATTATTAATATTTGTGCATGGGAATGGGATGTCGCCCCTAGAGTGTAGACGTAATTCTCCTAGGGTAATGATGAAATAACGTTAGGCTTATCCTGCAGAGGTTCGGGATTTGCCTAGAATTCCGTGTCGGGCTGGTGGGCTTGGGAAGTTATATTAAGGGCAAATATGGTTCATGTCATCGCATCATGCATCCATATATATGTTTTTAGACCCTCACTAGAAGTTTCATCTTTTAATAGATTATGCCCTTGAAACATTCAACGTTCTAGTTTAGACTTGCAGCTTAGGTAAGGAGCAAGTTGAGATGAGACGGCACGTGATGGGGTGGCCGATGGATTTAGCGAGCTAATTCGGATATGTTTTAGCTTATGCTTTATTGATGATTAGTCTTATTAGAATATTTATGGAATCTCCATGTATTTTATATTCGAGAATATGATGTAATATATGGTACGGATTCTTTATGATATAATATAAGGTGAATTTAGGTATGTACCATATCAGGTTTCGATTATCGCTTCCGCATTTTTAATGATATGCTGGGGGGTTTCCCTTTGAGATAAGGTATTTGATGTATGTGAAATGTAAGGGAAAAGATTATGTATGGATACGATGGGCCCCAGCATAGTGGCACGCTCGAAGAAAGCGGGGTGTTACACCCGGTTCTTGTTGAATCCATACCCAAACGCTTTAACATCCCAATCGCTTTGGGAGCGTGGAAGTCACGGTCGAATCGAAGTCACGAAAGTTGAATTCCCAAATATATTGCTTGTCGGTACCAAGATATGGAAGATTGTCATTTGCATCGGAGAAAGTGAAGCCAATCTGAATCAGATTCATCAGATTGACGTTGGCCTTTAATAGCAAGTAATGATTGTGAGGATTCCTATGCCATAAGCTATCATTCTTACCACTCTGACGAATCACAACTCCTAGGAACTTGGTGTCCATCGACACGAATGGGTATCGGTCGATGAATTTGCGGATTAACGCGATTTCGACTTCAAGATTATATGCCCAAACTTAACGGATCTCAATTGGCTTTAGGCTAGCCATTGGAGGCCGCATATTCAGCGATGGAAGAGGAGGTGACGATGGTGGTGCGTGGTTGGAAAACATTGCCCTTCAAGATCAAGAAAGACAAAAAGAGAATTCTAGAGAGAGAGAGAGGAGATGCCGTGGAGAGTTGGGTATTGAATTCTGATAGCAAGGCAAGCGGCTTTTCAAGTTGGGGTATTGAAACTAGTAATGTATCTCTTTTAAAATGAGGGACTATTTATTTATAGGTGAGTATGGAACTTTCCTAAATCTACTAGAATTAAGATTTTTTTTAATTATGTTTATTTAAATATTTATTGATAATTATCAATTATTATATTTATCTAAAGAATGATTTTCTATTATTTGTCTAGGATGATAAGGTTACATGCCCATTAGGCATAACTTTCACTTAGCTTTAACTCCTGTAATAGGGTGTTGAACTCTGATTGAAGCAGATTGTGTATTACTTACACTATTTCTAAAAGGATTCCTACATGTAAGAAAAGATCTCTGGTCTTACTTGTGCTTGATATATTCTACCTTCAATCTTCTGCCCTTTTGCTTTCCTTTGCTTCTATATTTTTTTTGAGTTGATCAATGAGACGAAAGACTTGCATGAGTGGTTATTACCTCAAGCGATTTTTTATATCGTATCTTCAATCTTTTGTCCTTTTGCGGTTGCTTTTGTATTTTTTGAGTTGAATAATGACACTTTAGACTTGCACAAGCGATTATACCTTAAGCGGTTTCATATACTTTTGTTAAAAAACAATTTTTTACTGTATTAAAAAATCAAAAGACTTACACCTTAATAGATAATAGGTAAACCTCATATTTGGACACTTAGCATCATCTTGGAGACTTAATAAATGTCAAGAAGAACATGCATCTGGTTTGTGTTAAAGGTTTATCCACATGCCTTTGGAAACTAATTCAAATTGGGCTTGTATAATGAGCGGATTAGAACAAATTTGTGCAACCTTTGATTTGTAAGTCTTTGTAGATTGTATTTTAACCATCTTTGCCTTTTGTTTATTTTTTTTTTTCAGATTTGTGTCTTCCCATTGATGTATACAGACAGACTTTTGTTTGGTTGGCATTTGATTTTTTAGGGTTCTTCCCATATTCATGTACATGATTTTTCCTCTTTAAGGCTGTTTTCTCCTACTATACATGTTTATCTATCAAAATGATAATAAATAAATAAAAGAAAGATAGCTCACTATCAATGAGATGTATGAAATAACAAGTTACCCTTGATTGCCCAATTTCTTTTTCCAATTTTTTGTAGTGATTGTTAAACAGGTCGTGTTTTTCATATTAGAATATCACCACACCAGGGAAATGCTTTATGGAAATTCCTTTTTCTTTTTCTTTGTTTTTTATTTTTCCAAATCAAAATATGCATGTTAATTTAGAAGTCCGAGCTATTAAATTGGGGAACAATATGAACCTTTTAAAGTTCCATTTTTATGTTCTTTGCTCTCATTTATTCTTCCTTACTGTCTTTCAAGTAGCATATGCACTTGATCAATTTTTTTTCTTGCTCAAGCTTACATTTTCTTCTAACAAAACCTTTTGGCCTTTACTAGATCTATAACTCGTTGCATCGGCGAGGAAGAGATCGACGGTGGCAAGAGTATTGGTGGAGTACGCCATGGAGACACAAGTACCCTAATCTGAAGATCAATGATTGCGTAGTGGCATGCTTGTTATGCAAAAGCAAACCCACAGTAGTGACCAAACCAGCCTCAAAGCCCAGCCCTATGAACAAGTACTCATGGCGTCCACCTCGTCCTATCCCCAAGGGTGCCAAGCCAGATCACGATGGACTCGACACCGTCGCAAACAACGAAGTCTCGGCACGCACACAATGATTCAAATTTCGATCTTTCTTTTGAAGTTAATATTCATTAATGTTGAGTCGAAGGATGGTTACGATGATTTGCCTAAACTTTCATGTAAAATTACATAAAAAGAGAGATGAGGGGTTTTCCTGCTATATGATTTGTGTCTGTGGGACAAATTGGTATTTGTGTTAAAAAGCTTTGTACGAAGCCTAGCTTGTAAACAGAGTGAGATTGAAAAGAATTAAATTTTGTCTAGAAAACTGGAATCGAAATGCTTGAAACCAAGCGTACCATGTTTATTTGAGTTCCTATATATGTCCTGCTATTTGATTCCAAATTTTGATTTTGCATGTTTTACATATATATTGTTTGTGTTCATATATATAGGCATATGGCTGGCTGAATGTTCCCTTCATTTGAAATTATAAGTTTATGTCGACTTTTATAGTATAAAAATGCTAAAAATTGCCCTCAACATCTTGGCTGATTTTATAAATTATTTTGAGGAAAAATACTTTGATAAACAATCGGGTGTATGGATTAACGCATATACTCAGAAGTTGAGGTAGTTGTTTTGTATCAGATGTTATTAATTTCATCAAGTATGTAAGTCGTCTCAGATATGTTAGAAAATCAAACTTGCCAAACAGAAACCTAGAAAGTATTCTAACAAGAAAATCCAAGATAGAGTCTTATATAAAAAGGGGCATCATTTTCTCTCTATACTCTTTTACTTTTTGATCTTTTTTTGTACATCTTTAAGCTAAAAACAAAAATTAATAACAAGTTACTTTTAATTTTTTTGAACAAAAAATTAAAAGTACAGTGGTGATGTTTTAAATTACACCATTAATGCTAGCGATGGAGGCGTTAGCAACAACTGCAACAACGACGAACAACGATGGAGATGTTGATGGCGACGACGATAGCAGTTGCGTCAGAGATGAATGACAACGGGTGCAACGATGACTAAAAGAAGAGTAATAGACATAAGCAAGAACAAGAAGAAAGATAAGGGTTTTATGGGAATTGGGGGCAGTGACACATGACAATTTCTCATTGGCGATTATTGCACAATCAGAATATAGGTTTTATTGTTTGCCACATCAATGTCACGTCACCAATTTCGGTGAGGAACTTGGCAAAAAATCTTAAATGTTACCACATTGTAAAAAATTTCAAAATTTTGTGATCACATTACAAAAAATTGAAGTTAGTTATCAAAATAAAAAATGCACCAAAGTTTTGTGATCCTTGATGTAATTTGCCTAGGGAACGTATGTTAAAATGAGCAAGATAAGAGGTATTAAGATAAGGTTGGGAAGCATTCCAAATTTTCTATCAGACTGTTTGTTAAATTTTTTGAAATCCATAGATAATTATACTTTTTCTTTCTATGTGTTTGTTAATGCATATATGATAAACACCGAGATAAGAGTTTTTTTACTAAAATATCTCTATTATCAAATTCATTTGAAATTGTTTGTTAATATCAATAACAAATTTATTATTAAAATAATATTTTATAATTAATATGAATTGTCAAAAAAATAAAATTAAACAATAATGTTTTATTTTCTAAATTCATGTTCAGAAATAGGTTTAAAAAGTGTTGAAAAGTAAAAATAATTATTGTTGGAATTATAATAATTCCACCTAAATAATTAAAAATGGCCAAAACATATTTTCATAATATATAATAAAATATAAAATTGAATAAAATAATTTAAAAATTGGTGAAAGGAATTGTAGTAGTTAATAAAATATATATAAAGAGAGAAATTTAAATTTTAAAAATTGATAAAAGGAATAATGTCATTTAAATTTTAAAAATTGTCAAAACATATGATAATTTAAAAATGTATTAAATAGCATTAACTATCCTACAATAAACATATAAGTAATTAAGTCTTATCTAAAAAATGTAAGATAAATTTATTTGAGGGAAGGTCAAATAAATTTATTTTAAAGAAATGAGATAAGAGGTCACGTGAAAGATTTTTTGAAAATAGTTAAATAAATTTAACAAACACGTTAGAAATATCAAATATTCAAAATACTTTCTATATATAAAATTTTCTTCCTCTTATCTTGGCTAACAAACACCTCTTAATGTAATAAAATAAAATCACATAATGTGTAAACTAGATAATTTAGATATTTAAAAATCCCTTCGAGAATCATATAAAAAAATAAACATTATTCATAAAAAAGATCTAATTTCAATTCTAAGAAGGACTTAGAATATTAGGATTAATATTATTCATAAGAATCTTAATAGCAGTTGATTTCAAAATGTCAAGATAGATATTATTCTAAAAAATCTTAATTCTAGCGAATTTAGGAAAGTTTCATTCTCATCTATAAATAAACAGTCCCTTATTTTAAAAAGGGTATATTTTTTTTATACTAGTTTCAATACGCCCTACAAGTCTTCATTATATTCAGTATCTGACTTAAATATCAGAATGTTTGCATAGGGACTTCCATGTGCCCTCTATAGTTTGTTTTCTTGTAGATTCTAAATGAGTTGATGACAATGTTTTCACTCGATAAATTTATTATTGTGTTCGAGCAACAACAATTAGCGCAATCTGTGAGAAATGTTTAAAAAGTCTAAAGATAAAATAGTTCTAACATGATCTCAAATTGCAAGTAACAAACACGATAAAAATAATCTTGTTGTCAACAACCTTCCTAATCTCGAAGTACTAGAGACTATAAGCTAAAATTCCAGGAGCTCGAATTGCCGTGACCAAGACAATTTTTGAGAAGCCAAAAGGTACCTTCGAAAAAATGACCACCAAAAAACATCAAACTAACTTCTAAAAAATCAAAAGTTAAAAATGACAAAGACTAAGAGATGTCGAAAAATATTATCCGAGAGATCGTGATATGCTAAAAAATAGTCTCTAAAAGACCGTTAGACTAAAGGGAAAAATGAAAAACCTTGATGATTTAAAGGCCGAGTCAAATCAGTTCAAAGAAAATAACAAGTCTACCTTCAAACAAGCACATAGTTGAGTTATTAGTGAAATTGCATTTTGGAAAGGTTAGAATGCAACAAATTTTGGCATTGATATTCTCCTTTTATATTACACGTTTAAGTTCTTGATCTTTGTACATGTCAACATTCTCGATAAGCATACATAACACAAACAAACACATAATTGTCTGCTTTTTAGAGACATCACCCAAAAAATAGCAGCAAATATAACTGGGCAACTTAGGGATTAAGTTTTTTTAAGTACCTTTACAACTAAAAACAATCACCAAAATTGACTAGTTAAAAGAAAATTTTTCTCTTTCTCCGCTGCTAAACTGTTCGTTTCCTAAATGTATATTTAGGAAACGAACTGGTTATGTAAATGAACCCGAGTGAATAACATAACAGTTCCTGTTATCCAATGGGAAATTACTCCAAGCCTCCATTTATTTTGACTTAAAATGGCTTTTCCTAAAATAATTCACATTATGTATTCTTTAGCAAAGATATACTACAAAAATATGTAAAATATATTAAACATAAAATAAAATAAATTCATTTTGTTCAAAATAAACTCTTGCTGGGCATTCAAACATGATAAAAGCCCGTTTAACAAAGCCCAAACTACCCAACCCAAATTCAAATCATAATTAAAGTTCATAAGAGCATATTTGATAGTAATCCTTTGTTTAGGATGAGACAATGTGATTTTAACCCATAAAATCATAATTATTAAAATTAAATTGACTATTGGATCGATTAGGCTATTGGCTTGCTAGTTCAGTCGGTAACATAATGGTACAATCACTGGTTCAAAAATTTGTAAATAAAATAATCCTTGTTTAGATATATGAATCACTAATTAAATATTTAATTACAAATTAGTGGTAAAGCCATGGGTTCATAAAGATGACATTTGTAAAGAAAGAGATTAGGGATTTAAAGTGAACATGGCAAGTCTCTTTCTATATTCTCAATCAAGCATTTTTTTTAAATACTTTATTGGGACAAATAAATTGCCAAATAATTTGGAGGAGATAAAGAAACTCAAAAATATTAAACCTCAAGACAATTAAATATAGGGGAGTTAGTGTGATATTTCAAAATTGAGGGGTAATGACCGAGCACGCGGCTTACTTTAGGGTTGCCAGTCGAATTTAGCCGAAATAACCCGAAAAACCTTCATCGGTGGTGCTTCTAGAGGGCGAGGGGAAGGTAACTGGAGAGGCAAGAGAGAAGAGAGCAGCGGATTCAGGCTACAATCCTTCTCCAAGTCTACTTAGTTACAGGTATATAACCCTTTGTCATTTTTATCCATCTGCATTATATACAAACGCAGATGTTTCCTTTCTGTGAATGTATCTTAGTCTAATGAATTTTTCTTTCGTTCTTTCTTCTCCAATTTTTTTTCTTTCCCTTTTTGGTGGGATAACTACCGTCTTGAAATTATTGGGTTTTGATCGGTTAGCTAGTTACGAATTTGTGGAAAACGTTTCGTTGAAAACGGGGTCAGAGAATAAGTTTATTAGTTACCCTGGAATCTTGATTGTGAATAGTTTGCTGTACGCGTATTAGGTGTTCGAGGAATTTTCTCTGAGATGATAACTTTTAACTATCTTTTGGTGAATTCTTGTTGTCGTTTGGAAATGACTTTTATCGATTGTGGGTAAATTTATATGTCCGATTCTTGGCAAATTTGGAGCTTATGCTGTTAAGAGTTTCATGGGTTGTTTTTGTGTTGAATAATGATAAAAAGAATCATTCTTTTTTAGATGTCAACAATCTAAGATGGCGTTTTGGAGAAATTTAAGAATTTATTTGATGTTGTTTTTCATGGGGGTTGGGGGAAGGGGGAGTGTCACATTCTTGAGCATTAGCAAGCTGCATTACTTACTGGACATTAGAAGTTGTTTGAATAGCCCATCACATGATTCAAACTATAATGCTTACAATGAGTATTCTGTTGCACATGTTTGGGATTTGCATAGATACCCACCGTTCTGAACCCCAGGCCTACTTAGAGTGTGTGTTGAATGCTCAACATGCTCAGTGGAGTGTGGTTTTATTTTAATACCAATAAGCATATTTTCTTTACATATTTAGGTTTAAAAAGTTTCAGACTTTAAATTTTAGCAGTAGTAATTTTCAGTTTTATCAAATAGCCTCATTTTTGTAGGAAACTCCTGCTCCATCAGCAACTTGGTAGTTGGGGTTGTTCCCCTTGGTGTTCACAGATGTAACATACATGCTTCTAAGTCATTTCCGTGAGTAGTTCTATTTTTTGTCATTAGGTTGTTATTGTTCTATTTCTATGTTCTATTTTTCCCATTGCTTTCTGACTTCTTGAATATAAATTTGTTGTTGTATAATCATCATCTGTTGCCTCATTCATTGATTCTCGAACTATTTATTTATTTAGTTATTTTTGCCTTTTGTTTCCTATTGAGCTTTTGAGCATTTAGCAATTTCTACACGGTAAATCAGAGGCCTTGGTTATATATTAAATTTGCAGCCATGCTCTCTTGTGTAAAAGGTTTTACTTTATTGCAGATGTCTTTGCACTTAGGCAATCTATCAGCCCATGTTCATAGAGATGAACTTGAACGTGTTTTTAGGAGGTACGGGCGGTGTAATGTGCAGCTGAAAGATGGTTATGGGTTTGTGGTTTATGACTTCCCTTCAAATGCAGAGAAAGCTTTGAGAATCCTTCGGGGAAAGAACATCTGTGGGGAACCAATTACTCTTTCATGGTCAAATAGACAGCCTAGACCCTTGCAGAGATTTGCAAGAGGTAACAGGTTCAATGACATGCAACGTGGAAGAAGAGGAGAAGATTATGTTAATCGAATGTTGAGTGTGAAAGCTCGACGAGATTACAAAGTTGGTTTCACCCATCAAGATACTGATGGTGGAAGGTTTAATCCTCCTGACACGGTTGATGAAGGGACGAGCTATGGTCAAAAAGATATTAAAGAAGTTGTAGATGAGAAACCATACAACTTTAGGGAAGATTTACTTTATGAAGGTAATATTGTTCAAAAGGATATCATGGACAATGACAGATGGGGGGAGAGAGTCAGTGCCCCATCAAATGAAATTGGGTTTGAAGCTGGGCTGGAATTCGACCGCTATGAACCATACCGTGATGATGATGATGAGAGGAGGGATGATGATGGAAAACAACTACTGACACATTCAGGTAGTTCACCAACATTCAGGAAATCTCAAGATAAAGCAGGGAGAGAGCAAATAGGAGCTCTGAGTCTGAACCATCCTGATGGTCCAAAATCTCACCAGGCTTGCTACATTTGTGGGCAATTGGGTCACAAAATGCGTAGCTGTCCTAGGGAAAATGCATCTCGGAGAAATAAGTTAAGGACATTTGATTACAGGCATGACAACAACATCAACTTTGGAGATACAAATCAAGGTGATATTAAAGGGCCTGCATCTAAGTCCCAGGGAAGGCTGCACTTAGGTGGAGATGCTGTATCTATGAGGCAACGCGAGAATGATAGAAAGGCATCTAGATCAAGGCAACACCATAGGTTGTTAAGAAGTGGTAATTCCAAGTTAACAGAAGAAAGACCTAGAAGATCATCGAGAAAGGACTATCTAGAGAAGAAACGGAGGAGAGAGAATGGGTCTGCAGAGAGACATTCATCAAAGAAACCGAGGGGTTTGGTGTCATCATCCATTCACTCTGATTATACCATGTCTAGATCACGTTTGTGTTCGGAATCTTCTAGGTCAAGTTCTCCTTCAAACTCAAGATCACTTTCTTCTGGAACACGCTCACAATCTTATAGGTCAAGATGTGAATCATTGTCCCAATATTCTAGATCTGAAAGTTCTAAGTCCAGGGCAAGATCAAGGTCTAGCTCTCCTACATCATTGTCTCTATCTGTATCCCTAGGGAGGCCTTTACCAACCTCTCCAAATAAGATGCAGATGAATCAGAAGGACTCATTGGTACATGCCACTTGTCCACAAACCAAAGAGACTTCGGTTGATGCCCAATTGGCAGATGGGGATGCTGGATCAGACAATTCTAAACTTGAAAACATGACAATTATTTGGGACAATAGTAATTCAATGGCACCGTTCACAGTAGAGGAGGATATAGAGAAGGGCCACCCTCCCCGGAGTAGTGATGAAGACAATTGTGCCATCACCAAGGTTTCATCAGGGATGAAGAATACTTGTGTCTCACTGTTAGAGAATGATGATACAACTATTAAGAGTCTGCCCCAACAAAGTCCAGAAGGGATCGACGACATTCAGAATTCTGATGTTGTTATGGAACAAATGCTTGCACCAGCTAAGAGGACAGATTCAGAAGCCCTCTTACCTGAAGATTTTTCTGCCTCAAGGAAGAAGCTAGATGCAGAAGCCTCTGGAAGCTCCTGTGCTAATACTAGAGACATCTCTTCTGAGGAGTTATATACGGTTCTGAAACATTATGGCCTGGATCACCCAGAAGAGAAAGAAAAAGATTTACCTGCAGGGGAATATTTTGGCAGTGCTCGTTTTTGGCCTTGGGAGATCATTTATTATAGGAGGCTTAGGAAGGGCCCTATTTCGACTGAGAATTATGCCCGGAGGATTGCTCAGAATCAAGAGTTTGGTATTGTTGATAAGTATATAAGAAGCAGCAGTGGTTGGGGAGAATTCAACCCAGATAACTTTTGAATGGTTTCATATTCTCACCTGCAACTCATCTGTTTTTTCTGTAGAACCTTGTTTCATTCAGCCAGGGTACTAGTGCAGTTTGCTGTTTACATGTGATCTTCCTTCAAGATTTCTCATAATAAAACTTTGAGCAGGTAAGCTTGCAGAATATTTTTGATTTGGTATGTCCTAATCAAAATTATGGGATTTATTTCAGTACAGCTCCACCCCTTAAGAATATTCAAAACAATAGCACAAGGAAGTTCAACACTGGATGTAAGTTTATGTTGTTAATCAAGAGGACCAAAGATTTGGTGGAAGCGTGGAAAACATTTTGAAATTATCTTGGTTGCTCTGATAATTACTAAACATCCAAGTTTCTTCATTCCAAGGGCCGGACTTGGTAGATAAATCATTCTTATAGATTTCTGAGGCTTTATGCACCCTCATTTTTGCTTCTAAATGGTTACCAATTAGGTTATACCATTCAATTATTTGAAAAATGTGCTCGATATAGAGCATCTGTTTTTTTCTGACAAATATTATTCCTTGCCATTAGGTTTGCATTTGCCAAATGTTTAAGAGGATTTTACCGACTTTGGAGTCTGGAAGACAGTTCTTCAATTAGCAAATAAGTTATCATCATCATCACAAAGCTTACTCCTACAGAGAAAAGATTTTTGGGGGGGGGGGGGGGGGGGGGGGGGGGTGCAATTTTGTGTTTTAAAAGATGGAGTGATAGAGAATAGAGGCAAGTTTTATTTCCCATCATTCAATCTCCAATGTTAGAATGAAATTAGGACTCAATTTCGTGTTTGAAATTTCACTGATGCTAATGGTTTCCTAACCCATGAATCTGTTGATCATGAAAATGAAAGATGCTTGGCTGTGGTATGAAACTAGGGTTTGACATCACTAGAATATCACAATAAATATTGCAGGTAGTATTAGTGGAATTGAAGGGAACAGTTGCTTGGTGTTATGCATTTTTATTAGCAAGGTAGGAGGTGTACAAAGGAGCAAACCTAGTGTGTCATGTAGTAAATGTGTTACATGGCGATCAGGGTTGCAAATGAACCTAGCCAATTCTGTGAACAGTGCAGTCTGGCTTGTTAAGTTGCTTGTTTGTGCTTCTTTGTAAATAAAATGTGCTGAGTTCTGTTATGTTAAGCAAGCTTGTCTATTTAATGAGTTGAGGTTGAGCAAGAGAAAGTTCATCTCCTTCCATGAACACAGGTGTCAATATTGTCAATTTAAGTAAACAAAAGCATAATATATCTTAACCTAATAAACTAATAAAAAAAAATAGAATTTCTCCTCCATCTTTAGCACGTCAGTTTTGGGGGGATTCAATATCAATTCATGTTTAACCTTGTTTCCATTGGGTCTGTAATACCCGAGAGTAATTTGAGGACAAAAATGATATTTGGTAAAGGGCACAAATGGAATTTTGGAAAAAAATAAGACTATAGGGTACACTAACACAGCTTTGGACGACTGAATTAGTTAGAGGGAGTACCCCGGACCCTAGATAGCCAAGGAAAATGGTATAGTAATGACAAGTGATTTAAATTATGATTTTTAGTTATAAAAGAAATGAGATAGGGAACAATTTTCGATACAGCAAAAATACACCTGACAGTTAGGTCGTATTACCAAATTGTTATAAACGATATCCAAAAAATCAACAAAGTGTGTCTAGGACTAATATTTGATGTATAGAACAACCCTTAAGTGGTTTCGGGTTGAATCGAATGGATTTGAGGTCAAATCGATCAATCGGATTTAAGTGTAATTTTCTAAAAATGCCCGAGGGAGGTCAAAACGGTAAATTTTCAGAAATTTCAAGGGAGAAATGAGAAGTTCTAATCTTGAGGGTCTTAGTGATGGTGCTAGAAAGATCAAGGACTTGAGGATAAGGGCCAAAATGCAAAAGAGAAATTCCAAGAGGCTAAACTGCAATTTTCATAAAGTTGTACATGCATGGCCGATTTGGCCATAGATTTGGCCGAAAAATCCGGCGATTAGGCAGCCTAGGTTCGTCAGGGCATGGCCTAGGGTAGTCTAGGAGGCGTGGGGATGAAGCTTTGGCCAAAAATTGGCCACGTAGGGGTCGGATTTTGGCTATAAATAGCCAAGGGTTTCGGCCGAATTTGAATAATCAAATCGCTCAAGTTTGAGAGCGAATCGAGGGAAACCAATAAGGGTCTTTTGATCCTTGAGGGAAGAGGATCATTTCTGGAGATTTTGGAAATTTTTGGAGTAGTATAGAAGGTGTTTTCGCATATATATACATTCGGTCGTATATATATATATATACATATTGCGTGAAGTTTCAAATCGGGTTGTAGAGTGATCGATCGAGGGATCTAATAAGGGGCTTTTGGTTGCAAGGCTATGGGTAGAAAATCTGAAAAGTTTTGTGTCAATTGGAGTTCGAATCGAAGGCCAATTTGATTCGCCAGAGTTCGGTGGCGGAATAGCTTCGGCCGACTGTTTTCAGCCAAATCGGAAGGCTTTCGGTGGTTTTTTCTAAGCAAGATAGGTACCATTGGGATCGACTAAGGGAGAGGAACAGCCTGGTGTCGTCGTTTCAATTTTTCGGTGTGCCGTCGCCAGAGAAGATGACCGGAGGTATTTTCTGTATTTTTTTAAATGCTGAAAATATAGAAAATTCGATAAAAAAAAATAGAATTAAAGGGATTAAAATTATGGAAAAATATCTAGAAATTCAAGAAAGATGAATAGTTTATTTTGATAAATTTTTATCTTGGAAATTTCTTGAGGAGATAATTATTTTGGATTTTTGAAAGGAAAGGTAAATGGAAAATAAATAGGAGGGATTTTTATAAAATTCTGAGAAAATTCCAGAAGGATAAGGGATTTATTTTATGAGTTTTGGTGATTTTTCTTGGAGGAGATTCGAAGTAAATCAAGAAGAAATAAATTTTTTCAAGAAAAAGCAATTATGAAAATTTGAGAAAATAGGAGAAAAATCTGAAAAATTTCCAGAAAATTCCATAAGCTTATAAATATTGTTTTATGAATTTTTGTGGAGAAAAATTTAGAAAAAATGCTTGAAGAGGTATTTACTTGAAATTATCGAGAGAAAAATAGGAAGAAATTAGAGAAAAATAATGAGAAAATTGAGAAAATAGATATTAATTTCCCTTTGAATGCACATGACGTCTAGGGTATCGTTGAGGCTCGAATTTGAACTATAGAGCGCCTGGCACGAGAATCGAGGTCAATTGGGTACGCATTTCAAGGAATCTTGAATTTAGCCCAAGGTGAGTGGTTCTACCTGAAAAGACTTTAAGTGACATGTGAATGGTTTATTGTGAGTGTTCATCCTTATGGCTTGGTTTATTGTGATGGATTGTCCAAACGATTATTTACACATGCATTAAATTTCGTACGGTAAATTGCATACATCGAAATGTTGATTTTAAGCTATGCATGTTATGATTTTCGACATTGGCTTGTTTTGTGTCGTCCATGTGGGACGTGGGTTGGTAACTTGTGACGTAGCACAGAGTGACAGCACTCAGGATGCATACCTAGGATTAATGCTAGGTGACCCACTTGGGACGGAGTTGAGACGGACTTCACCCTACGGGACCCAAGTGGCGGAGCTGAGAGTGGACACCACCCCGGTTGTTGGCTCAAGTGGCGGGACTGCGAGTGGACACCACCCCAGGTTCCTTTGAGCAATAGCATTAATGCCGAGGTGACATCAATTCCGAGGATAGTGCTGATGTGACACTCTTGGGGCTAGGGTTGCGTTGGGTTTTGGAATGCTTTTGAGTTGGAGCGTAAAGCCTAACAATGACAATTGGGTGATTCTCGGGTTCATATGTCGAGGTGTCCCTCTTAAGCAGGATTGTTTTGTCAATGGGCCGAAGTGGTCGTGTCGCCTTTAGAGAGATTTCATTTTCCCCGGTTAGGGTTAAGTGCTATATGGGATTCTCTTAGGCTGGTGCATGTCGGGATTTATCGATTTTGTATATGATTTTTCATATCTGCATGAAAACGTTTTTGAACTCTCACTTGGATGATTCAGCATCTAATTTGGACTATGTCCCTGGAATATTCAAACGTTCCAGGTGAAAGCAGTGGCGCCAAGGGAAAGAATGTCATCGAGATGTAGCTGCTATGTTTAGTTTTCGTAGGTTTTGTCTATGATTACAATGTTCAGAGGTTATGTAATATTTTGATATTTTCATGTGAAACATCGATTTGGTTATTGTAAAGGAATTGTCGGTTATATATCATTGAGGTTTCGATTTTGCTTCCGCTGATGTGATTGTTAATACCTGTCTTAAGTTTATTTATTATTAAATTTTGATATGCTAAGAAGGTACGATCGGGATTGACGGGAAATGATTATGATGAAAGTATATGTATCGAGAGACTTATGTTGTGTGTTTGATATTGAAAAAAAATATATATATATTTTCAAAATCTCGAGATAATGCACGTTGTGGGAAAACGAGGCGTTACAGGGTCAAGGTGAACTTGTTTACTTTTGGGATGCTGTGTTGATAATGAAGCCAGTGTAGACAAATTGCACCTTGTGGCATAGCTCTTGGTGATGCCAGTGTTAAAGGCTTTCAACATGGTTGAATTTGGTGCAGAGGGCTGCTGTTTTATGAGATATATACCAGCTGCCAGGTATGAATTAGTTTCTTCTTCCCTGCCACCGTGTTTGTATGAAACTGGAATTAAGGTCTAGGTGCTTGAAGTTGTAGGTGGGAGTACTTAGTGGTCCCTCAGGCCTTAGCTCATTTTTCTTTTACTTGCATGGTCTGCTCCCTGTAATGCAATGTGATGAACACTGCTATTTTCTATTTGGCTGTACATGCCTTCTGTTTACTTTCTTTCTTGACATTTTGCTCCTGTATATAGGGGCTTGGGCTGGGTCTCACCATGTCAAAATAAATTCACACAGATAGCCAAGAATGAGATGGCCCAATTTTTGGGTCCAGGCTGAATGTTGTGTGAATACTGTAAGAATGGACCACCTATATAATTATTTCTTTCAGTAACTAACAAACAAATTAGTCGTAAATGATTTAGACATTTAGTAGTAACAAATAATGAACTTCAATGATTTAGGGGGCCTGAAGGAGAATAGGGAGTAAAAACTGAATTGAATGGAAGGGTATGGAGTGGAGGGGGAGGAGAAAAGAAGAGGGTTTGCCAAATAAAGAATGGCAACTCACGTAGGCAAAAAGAAATAAATGAAAGGCTGAGAATGAAAGAGAGAGCCAAGGGGGAGGGTTGTGAATTAAATTTCGTATTTATCAGGTGATGTAATGGCCCTCATTATTCTCAACTGTCTCAATTACTGTCTGCATTTATTTGTTTTTAATTCTCTCTCATTCTACATACAGTCTTCTTTTTATGAATGCTCGAACTACCCACCACAACTTCCCCCCCCCCCCCCCCCCTCTCTCTCCTTTCCTCCGTCTTCATGCTTCTTTCTTGCAATTTACCCAATTGCCCTACTCTCCTCCTTTCACCGTCCCAACCTTCTCTTGAGGCTTGAGCCATACAAAAATTCATAATATAGCTTGATTTTTATTATAACCATGTGTTAATTATTTATTGAGAAATTGTGTACAAATTCAATTTTTTTCGTTGGAATTGTTGAGTAGAATGATGATGCAGCTAGGTGCTGTTCATTTGTTTACAACAGGAATAACCACTATTTTACCTTGAATTTTCAAAGCTGTTATTGTTGTGTTATTATTTTGGTGAAGTTTTTGTTTAATTTTTTGGTTAGAATATGTTTATTACTGTTAACAATCAATTTTGTTGGTTTATGATAATTTTATTCAATTTTACGCCATCCCGCAAAGCATCTACTCCAGAATATCCTTGATTTAATTTAGAAGTCCAATTTGAATCAAATTTCTCTGCAGTTCTCTGATGACTTGTGCAACAGTGTTCAAGTATGAGTTGCAATGTCCTGATCAGGCTGGTGTCTCTTATAATGGCAATCATAAAAGCTTGTATCGTGCATCCATCATATGGTTCGCTTTTGACACTTTACTTTCTTGCTATGACTTCCAATCTCCAAATCTAAAAACAAAAATACACCATATAGTTTTGAGCTTTGCAGTCGGTCTTTTATTTATGCGCGTCATTTGAGTTACTGTGGTAAAAATTAGTGATTGTGATATATCATGAAAAAAAAGATAATTTCTTTTGGACAGAAATTGTTATTTGGAACTAGCAAGCCAACGAGCTGTCTTAAAAAAGAAGACTGCGTGCTTGTGGGTTGTGGCAATTTGATTCTAACACACACACACACATATATATATATATATATGTAATATATAACAATGGGGGCAGGATGTTCACGTGGCCTAAACCCTGTAGGGCTATTTGATCTTTTCATACAACTTGGGAGGGGTTGTGGACCAATCCATGGGCCATGGCTCAGCAGCTGCAGTGCTTTTTTTTTGTTTTTACTGAACCCCCTCGATCTGCAGCGTCAACCGTGATGCAGTACTTCTTAGAGGTCTTTAACGAACCCCTCTAAAAAAGTATACAAAAATATACCGTGCCATTTGTCGGCTGGTAAATAAAAACTTCACTCACCGTCAGACGGGTATGGTGGTGAAAGAGTATGGTAGTTTTGTCTGTAATCGGTATTCAAATCTAGTGTCTTTTGACACCTTGGTGCAAGAGTGATGGTGAGGCTTCATTATCGAAAAAAGAGTTTTCACTTTCACCGGTCCTTTTGCACTTCACCTGCAACTGCAACCTGCGGTTGTCGAGCATAGAAAACTAATAGATTTGCACAGTATTGTTCTAAATATTACCCAACATTTTTATAACAAAATTTGGGACATTTGGAGTTAGCTATTAAACCCACCACTACTGTAGTAGGGCCCTTGAAAAGAAAAAAATGAAAAGGAAGAGGTAAACGAGAAGTTGCCTAAATTCCACAGATAATAATAATAATAATAAAAGGAAGAGAGAATATTCTAATTTGCTACCTTTATTTTATATATTACATTTAAATATAAAGTAGGGTAATTCCGTCTCCTACTAACGCTAGAATTAGGAGAAAGCTTCTTCAAAAGAGTCGGGCAAATCTAGCTAGCTTTGTCTACTCTTCTTGCGGCCACCGGAGGCGGCGTTGTGGCGGACGATATCGAGCAGAACGGTGCTCTTGCATTTGGGGCATCTGGGATCCTCCTCGGCCAGCATAACGTACATGAGGCACCTAGGGCAGCCCGCCAGCATCATCGAAGTGACTTCTGGGCTTTCGCAGTATCGAAGGCTCTCATCCTGGTTCAGCTCCGACGACAAGCACGAACTCGTCTGGGACGTCGCCGGCGATCGGCTAGGTGATTCCACTCGCCGGGCCGCCCTCGGTGGCGACAAATTCAGCTTCAACTCGAGCTTCGGCCCGTTCCAGCTATTCATTCCTGATGTTTAAAAAAGATGTTACAAAGTTAATAAATTTAACAACATTTGCTTTTGCATATATATATATATATATATATATATATAGAGAGAGAGAGAGAGAGAGAGAGAGAGGGCTGTACCTTTGATGTTGAAAAATTTTTGGCAAGCAGAGTGGGGTGGAGATGGAGTCCGGCGGTAGGAAAGCAAACAGGGGGAAGCGCCGCCGGTGGGAAGGTGTGTGGGTGAACAGGAGCTGCGAGGCGACAATTATATAGAGGGAAGAGTCAAGAGAGAGATGGGTTCTCTTTAAAGCTCAATTTAATTGTGGGAAGAGAGAGAGAGAGACAGAGAGAGAGATGAATAGAATGGAATTGAATTGAGGTGCAGGAAATGTATTAATGGGCGTGGAAAATGGAAATGAGGAGGAGGAGGAGGAGGGTAAATTTTGGAAGCGGGTAAGTCAGTGCATGCAGGCAAGGCAGGGGAGCATTCATTCTCGTTCATTCATTAATTAACATAGAATAGAATTGAGCAGCTACTCTCCTCCTTATAATAAAATGAATGAATTCTTGTTTATACGCAGGATTATTTAATATTCAAATAAGCTTAAGATGTACGTGTGTGTGTGTGTGTATTTTTTATTTTTATTTTTATTTTTTTTTTTGTAAGAGAAGTGAAGAATAATACTAAAATTGCAACTTACATAATAATAATAATAATAAAAAATATAATGTCCAGTCCAACAAAGAAAAAATAATAAAAGCAAGAATAAAAAAAAGAAGCATGCATGGGCACATCACATGGAAGATGGTATTGGGGCTTTTAAAGCTCAAATTTAATTCCCTAACAAATCCAACTACACCCACCCCTATGCATTTCTTAATTGCGCTCTTAATGAATGCCCATTTGGTAAAACGTTATCAAATAATTGCAGTGGCCGCGCAACCATATTTGTTAACCAACTATTTAATTTAATGTATTTTACGTCTATTAATCAACCAATCAATAATAATATGTTTGGGTTTGACGAATTTGGAAGTCCGAGCCAATTAACCGACTATTTTGCCTCATCTTTGTCTACCTCTACCAGATAATGAAGTCAACCTTTGACTACCATGTTTAACATAAATGGCCTTTTATAATGATTTGATTTGTGCAACTACTAACTAGGAAGTATAACTCTCCCCCCCCCCCCCTCTCTCTCTCTCTCTCTCTCTATATATATATATAATTAAAATACAAATTTTATATTAAATTTTTAGACAATATAACCTTATTTAAGAAAATATTTCATAATTTTATAATCTTGCTTTTTAGGTGTGTTAGCAAGGGGACTTTTTTTAACAATTATACTTTAATTTTTAATTTTTAATTTTTTTTTTTTTTATCTTTTTAACATAACAACGTCAATAAGAATAAAGACAGACAATTAATTAAAATAACTTAGTCTACATTAAATCTAAATTAAAGCATAGAATTTTTAATAAACAGTGTCTATATATACATTTGAGTTGATTTCAAATAACAGTCCGCACTAATAAAGATTGGGATCAAATTGATCCTGTATATACATTTTTTCTTAATTTTGAATATAATCAAACAAAAAATGAATCAGTGCATTTAAATGAACCGGACGAACCGATCGGACCATGTCTTATCATTCTATATTTTGGTGTGAAAAATATTCAAATTTTATCTTGATACCTTTTATCTTATTCATTTTAACAAGCATTCCCTTAAATGAAATGTACCATCATTATCATTAAATGAAATTAAAAAAAAAACATATATTGAACAATATATGATGATGGAGGGGGGAGAGGGGGGGTAAAGTATGAATAAAGTGTTTGAAATAATATAGCATTATTACTTTGTACGAAATGATTTAATGGGTGCCATCTTCTAGTCATGAAAGTGGGAATATTTGAAATAAAAACTGGATGCTACCGTTGGACATTGGCAAAATATTTAGTGCTGAATTAAATGGTCCTCAAACTTAGCCTAAAATAATTTAATACTTTTAAACAATTAAGAATTAGAAGTGGTGTAATTTATAAGCTGCACAAGCAGTAGCGCGTTGGATGTGCGGAATGGGCAGGGGATTTAAGTGCGGTGGGGTCCAATCCAAGGATTTAAATTCACTGCCCCTCCCTTCTGAATATCGTTTCTGGAATTTAATTTCCATCGTCTGCAGCAGCAGTACCGTCTAATTTAATATCTCGACCAGCTATTAGCTTTAATGTCGTATTTATTTTTTTCAATTTCTCTCGTCCACGCTTAAAATTCATTCATCGTACTATTTGTATTCATTTCCTAAAAGTCTTCTTTTCAGTCAATGTAACGGTTTTGTAAAGGTCGAATAATAAAATATTTACTAATGTGTGCCATCACCAAAATTCATGAGGCCAATAATAGCGTTTGCTGCTTTTTTTTAATAATTTAATAAGGCCTGAGCCCCGCTGCTAGGTTTGCATGGTTTAACTCCTGTAATAGGCTTTTGATTTGATCAATGAAATTTATTGTGAAAGCAATGAGTGATCACTTTTGATGGTGTTAATAACTCATGATTATTTATGGATATATCAAACAACTTATTAACAACAATCCACTTCTTAGACTCTCAAAATCACTTCCAAAGCTGTTTCCTAACTCGTTTGAGTGTCTCCACTAACATTTCGTTTTTTTTTTGTTTTTTTTTCAATTTGGCTTTTATTTAAAAGATTTGTATGTCCTTGTTCGTTATATATATACGTATATCCTTTTATATATAACACCGTTGGTTCTAGACTTATATATATATCAAATAGGTACATCTCAAATTCTATCTTAGCGTGTAATTATTATACATATTGTATGTATCATCTAATGTAGTTATTTTCATAATTATGTTTCACTCAGTAGTATAATGACGATCCCACTCAATGTTTCACTCAATAGGCAACTAAGGTAGTCACTAGGGCCCCTCACCCAAGGTCGGTCCTAAGCCTATTTCATATTAAATTAATTTTAAATTAAAAATTTTAAAATAATAGAAAAGAGGGAGATGACTTTTATGGGAGAAGAAATCACAATTAATAGACAACAGAATGAATTTGATGTAACAAGACAACATACTGCCACTTATATATATATATATAATAAAATATATAATAAATAAAAAAAACAGTCAAGAAGCCCCTATATAAAATTTTAGAAATCCCCCTTATATATATAATATCATATAATAAAATATATAATATACTCAAATTTTAAAGGATTATATAAAGTTTCGTTTAAGAACTTCAAAATCTCAGGCTGACCCTGCGATTCTATATAACTTTGTGAAGTTTTATTTTGATCATTATCACCAATGTACTATATTTAATTGTTCTCTTAAAAGATGGTACAAATTGCATATTTTCGAAAATGGATAAATGCGTCATTTTTTACGAATGAACAAAGTAATGAAAATTTAATTTAATTAATGGTACTGTAATAATATGTAAAAAAAAGGGGCGAATAAGCGACCGCGGGTGGTGACAGGCGACGGGCAAAGCAGGCCGTGATAGGTGATGACGGCTGCGGACAACGCAGGTGACGGTGGATGCGACGGACGACGCGGGAGGCAGCGATGGCGTGCGCAGAAGACAGAGCGGTCTCGATGACGGCGAGGAGCGCGAAACTGGGAGGACAGGTGGCTACTTCGAAGAAAGACGACCGGAGACAAAACTGCGAAGAGGAGGAAGGACAGCTGGCGCCGTGGAAAATGGGAGGGAAAATGACAAGTTTGGTAGAAAATGCTTTGCGAGAAGAGAGATGAGACTGGAAGGCGATGTAAAATATAGGGTAAATTTAACTTTAAAAATGTAATATAATTACTTAATCACTAAATTTTAAATTATTACTACTTAATTAACCATGCATCATCTTATACATTATCGTTTGATTTTACATAAAATTATTATGAATTTACATATATCACGTTAATTTATAAGAATTATTTATTAAAATTATTTATAAGTATAGAATTTTTCTATACAACGTGTAAGCACATATTTTATTCCTTTCTCTCTGAATTATTATTAGATTTTGTAAGTATTTTGCAGATATTAAAGTTTAAAATTTTAGGAGAGGAGTGTGTGTTGAGGCAATTACCTTTAGGGTACCCTTTAAGATTTTAAAATTGTGGAAAGTCTAAACTTTTGAGGTAGTGTTGGGAACAAACTCAATCAATGTAACAAGCTAAGTTGGCAATACTAATTATTGTTTCAAAGACATCAATTAAGAAGTATTAGGTACACTTGTTTTTATGTTTAAATATTTTTATTAGTTAATTTCATTATAATAATAAATGCACTTATTTTAACACAAAATAAATAAAAAGTTTTTAAACTTAAAAATATAATATAATAAATATTATCATTATTGTGATTTGAAATTCAAATTTTATTGTAATCGGAATTCTTAATGCGATCATTATTATGATTTTAAATTTTACTTTAATTAAGATATTGTCAAATTTGATTTTAATTAGGATTAATTTTATCTGAATAAATATATTTATGAATCATTTTTTTATAAGAATATAATTTTATAATATATATATATATATATATATAAATGAGATTTTATGAATGTGAAGCACTGAAACGCCGCCACTGACGGCCTAACGGGGAGGGGAGGGGACCAATTTCCCAGTATAGTATTAGACGACCAACTACCAACTCTAAGAGCCTCACAAGCTGCCATTAAGAGCATTCAAGTTTTCCCTAGTTCTTCTCTCATCTTTGGACGTTTAATTTAATGCATACAGGGTAATGTAATAAGTGTACGTCATTTTATTTATTATATATTATTTTTAATTTTAATATTTAATAAAATTATTTAAATAATAAACAAGATATAATAAATACATCTCATCTAAAAATAATGTACATTTTATTTGAAAATAATATTATGAGTATTAGTTATGTATCGTATCTTCGTTAAAGAAAGTGTTAAGCAGTGACAATGACATATACGTCACATAACTAATGATACCGCCATCAACCATAATTTCTAATATTATTCTTTATTTTATTGCAACTTTCGATACATCAATTGTTGTTGCAACTTTCATGGAGTTGCTTCAATGCCCAATTTATATTTTTTAAGGCAAAGAATTATTGAGACTAGTTCTTTCAGATTTAATTGGTTAGACAATTAGTTTGGAATAAAATATTTCAAACCTATCATTATTATTGAAATTAACTTGGTATGAGTTACAATGTGATGAAAGATGGATGGATGCTTCTTGTCACACGACTCGTGCTGATGTCAACAACTAAGTATTTTTCACAGAAAGAGGCAAAAATAGCCAGTCATTCCACATGTTTGTTGGGTGTTACTGCCCAGTAGTGCCTATAAAAAGTAATCGACAACTGGACGTGGACTTCCCATCAGGCTCCTCATAGTGAAACCATTTTTATTTTTTAGATATTAAAGAGGATAAACACACGAAAAAAGTTCTATTTGATCCTTGACCCAGTTAATTAATTAGGTGAGCAATCAAGTTAGGCTACAAAATATGTTCACATCTCAATTTACTGTTTGCTTGACCAGATCCTTTGTCACATAATTCCTTTCTCTACTGCTATGCACATCTGAAACCCCTTTATGGTATTTGATATTTTTGTTGAGCTTTCCCCTTTCACCATATCGGCATTAAACATGAAAAATATGATGGAAATGAAAGGTCTGTTGCTTTTGCTTAAACCATTATGACATTATTATTGTTATTATTATTATTATTGTTTGGGTTGGAGAATGTGTTATTAGTTAGTTTTGTCACTGAAACGAGAGAAGCATTATTAATATCTCAGGCCAATATATTATGTACACGCTAGGCCCCCACCAAGCGAGCCCATTAGGTTTTTAATTTTAATATATTGCAATGTGGCAAAATAGAGCATGGGGAGAGTTGGGATGAGCCAAGCCAGTGTCAACAAGTCGTGCATGTTACTCGGCCTAGTACAACACAGTTGACATCCCTAATCATTAATGATTATGATCAATATGATAAGATTGATAATAACGAATAAGCGGTCGCGATTGATTCTTCTAGAAGAACATGGAGGCAATTTGGTTGAGTGCGGAGATTGATCACTTGTTGATTTTGATTTGATTTGATTTTAGAGGGGAGGGTTTGGATGGGCCCATGTGATATTGAGGCCGCCAACTACTACAAATGTAATTGCATTTAGGTCTACAGGCAAAGTTGTTGGAAGTCCATGTAACAATTTATGGTTGATGGGATTCAAGAGATGAGGTTTATCATGACTAGCTAAGCTAGCTGACCTTATTAATTGAAATCAAAACGAAAGATAAAGGAGAGATCAACCAGTCTCTATCTTTCCCCAGCAAAAGCATTAGTGATAGTTGCATGCGTCTCTTGTCAACTTTAGAGCATTATCTCATAGTGTCAAAATAATATATTTTCTTGATGGAATGAGAAAAATGCAAGGACAAGAAGGTATAAGTAATTCTAGATCAGAAAACAACCTGTGTTAAAACATCAGCGATTGTCATTTCCATTCCATTAGTTGAACATTATTGATTATACAGGGCCATTAGAAAATGGCGTGTACGTAGGGCATCTTGAACATGAACATGGAAAATTAGGTCCATGGTTCAAAGATAGAATAAGAAAAATGTCTTTTTCCTAGGAACATCCCAAGCTGAACCAGCCCTTACTATCAGGTTATTAAATGAAAGCGAACACTTTTGTCATTATCTGGTCCATGTGTGTTAAGTAAACCCTTGTAAATAAACCAGTATGCACATATGTAGTAGCATTGCAAAATACATGTTTCCAACTTCCAACCAATGGCAATTCAGAGGCATGGGTTAGGTGCCCAGATGGATTCTGACATCACGGTGCCAAATAAAGACTGTATTGTGGTTAACCTAAATTAACCAGTATGCCGGGGATGCTGAAGATGGAGAAGCAAAATTATATCAATATCATCATATAGATACTCTATATGATTAGATATTGGAAAATGGAATTTCCATGATGCCGTCGATAATTAACAAGTATGATCCCTGGCAGCTTTTAGTTCTCAAGTTAACATAAATAGATAGATATACTGGAGAACTAAAATTCATAAAACCAACCCCATCAAATGAAATTCGAACTTTTAACTGTGATCATGCAATTCTTCTAGTTCATTATTCCGTTAAAAGAACCTTGTCAAGGAAGTCTGCTATGAGGTATATAACCCGGGCTGCCAATAGTTCATATAGGATTCTGTGGCAGATCCTGTCCCAGGAAGTTGACTTCTAGTAGAGTTTGGGTAAATTTCACTAGTCATAAGGGTAACTACAGTTATAACAGTAGACACTTACCAAAATGTCATGTCCTGAGTCTCCTCAGTGCAAAAGTAATCGCTATTATCCTGTAGCCGTACACCAAAAGCACTCGCTACTATGCTGTTGATACGCAGATACATATCATTGCAGGATGCCTGTTTGAGACATTGTCACAGTGCTTGTCAGCCAATGGGTAAGCCTGACTCTACTCTTCGGCCTCCACTGGGTGGCGCGCCGCACAGAGGCAGAACATCTAGGCCGTGACAAACAACTCCCTTAAATGTCATTATGTAAATCTTTTTTTCCACGACTATCCTACTCTTCATCTTGTCGTTTCAATGATATTCACAATTATATTTGCTTATCAAAAAAATAGGCATTCACAACTTGAACTAAAACAGACAATAAACTACAATGATAATACTTCCAGATACGATGCTTTCCACACCAAAAACTCCGGAAGAAACCCACAAACAACATCACCAAATCAACCAAAGCAAGCCAACAATTATAAACCATAACATATATAGGACCTGCAACTTATTCAAGGAAAAATTTGGATGAATGCAAGATCCTTCTCCCGGAATTGATGCAAGTTTGTTTACATATAAAAACATGTTCAACCTTTTCACAAGGTTTTCTATAGTGTAAACTGAAAACAAACATGGAGCTAAAGTGAGCGTGCAAAGAATTACAAACTTCCGGTGCATTTTTTGACCAACCAACCAAAAGTTATCCGAGTCATGCCTTTCAGCAACTAAACACCAAAGATGGCACAAAACCACAACAGTAAAATGGATGTCTCAAAATGAAGCTATAAACATCTCCATCTTAAGCCAAAGTCCAATTTACCCAACAACTTCAACATATAACTGTTCCCAAAATACTTAGAAGTAGAACACAGTAGGAAAAATCTCCATTGTTTAAAGCAATAACGAGCACTATTGGTTATGCTGCCATCAATTGATGTTAGTTTAATCAAGATTTATACTGCCCAAGCCAAAAACAAGTATGGAAGTATGGTTATGAAACAACTGATAATGATAACTATTTACTATTCAATTTCCTGGCCAACTCAAAAAACAGTTGAGCTTTTAGGAACAATAAGATAAACTGTTCATACAATCCTATGGTTCAACTATACTTAGAAGCATGATTTGAGAAGAACTAAAATAAAATCACGTCAGAAAAATTTTGCAATGAAAACATGCCATTTGAAATAGTTGATATAAGGTAACAGCAACATTACAATGAAATTTTCATTTCACTTATCCAAAAGCTAAATGTACTAATCAACTTTGACATCAAAGTGTCATGACCCAAGGACATAGTAGTAATTAGGTAATAAATGAATTTCTTTTAGTTGTATTGTAGTAGCCTTCAGCTGCATTGATTTGAATAATTGGCAGCCCTATTGGCCCAAACCTAGTAGCCAGATCAGTATATAAGGCTGATCCAATCTGATTCAAGATACAACAATATTATTGAATGAAAATCTGATTTCAAACTCTCTCTCACTGTTTCTGTTCTTCCCTAATTTCCTCACATTTCCTCTGATCTATCTTCCCTAGATTCCTTCCAATTATCTCTCAAACCCTAGGTTGAACCCTAGGTATGTGACAATTTGGTATCAGAGCAATCATTCCTCAGCGGTTCCTTTGTCAATTAATTTCTGACGGATATCGATGGCTGCTTCCAACAGTTGATTATCGGAATTTGAAGGCGAGTATGAAAATCGGTAGCAGCAGGCGAGTTCAGCAATATAGGCCAATTCCTCAACCCTGGTGATCTCAGTTATGAAGGAGACACTGGCAGCCGATCGCAAATTGGAAGCGGTTTCATAGACAACAGCAGCGATCAATTCTCACTTCTGACAAATTGAGGTTAGACGATAATCAGAGTTATGCATTGGAAGCCATTTGTACGAAGGCGATGTACAGGCAACATCTGTCGACTCTGCCAAAGCGATCGAGCAGTGATCTTTCCATGTTTCGATCTAAGTTGGAAGGAAGCAAGGATTGATCGAAACCGAGAGGAGCAAGCGAATCTCGACTCAGAATTGTAGGCGGCTCGACAATGATTTTAGGCATTGTGGCAGTCAATCAAAGAAGGAGAAGCAGATTCAAGAGCTGTCGGTGGAAGCCCTTATGACAAAACACCATCTCCTAACTGAAATTCATCCTGTGAACAGTCCGCAGCTGGAAGGAAATCCAAGTCATAGGGTTTATACTAACCCTAATTCAGCCAAGTCTATCGATGGAACAAAGGAGGCAGGCAGGGCTGTGCTACCAGTGTGGAGAACAGTTTAGCCCAGGTCACATATGCAGGAAGCAGTTACTATATATGGAAGGACTGGAGGACGGAAAAGAAGAAGAAGAGCAAATCGGGATTGGGTGAGAAATGAGACCAATTGCAGCAGGTTATTGGGGACAAGAACTCTCTCTAAGGGGGGGAAATTGTCATGACCCAAGGACATAGTAGTAATTAGGTAATAAATGAATTTCTTTTAGTTGTATTGTAGTAGCCTTCAGCTGTATTGATTTGAATAATTGGCAGCCCCATTGGGCCCAAACCTAGCAGCCGGATCAGTATATAAGGCTGATTCAAGATACAACAATATTATTGAATGAAAATCTGATTTCAGACTCTCTCAATTTCCCCCTCTTCCTTGGTTCTCCCTAATCTCACTTAACTGTTTCTGTTCTTCCCTAGTTCCCTCCCATTTCCTCTAATTTGTCTTCCCCAAATTCCTTCCAATTATCTCTTAAACTAGGCACGTGACATAAAGTTGTTTCGGATGCTTGATATTCAAACCACAATCTCCATATTAAACCAAACTGAGTAGCATTCATTACTCATACAATCAAGGAAGTCCGACACCAGGCAGAACTCATAAGAATTCAGCTCTTTGGTACCTCAAATCAATAATAAGGTGAATTTCCTTTCAAATTATGACTTTTCACATAGATTAAGAGAACACAAAGCATAAGCAACATTAACATGAAATTCTGTTCCCAACTAAGCCAAAAATAAGCGTAGCAAACAATTTTGACATCAACATTGTTACGCCTTTAATCAACATATATTTCAAACAAAAACCCCCATTACTCTATCTACCAAGCAGTATCCATTACAGAATCCGGGAAAAGTGCCCAACGTCACACAAAAACCATAACTACTCATCCCTGCCAGAACCTTCTAGAAATGATAACACAAATTTGTTCCAAATTAAGCTGTAGATATTGCAATAAGTCAAATGTACCAAATAACCTTAACACCAAAACTGTCCCAGAGTACTTGAATCGAAACCACAACAGCAACAATCTCAATTATCTAAACAAAACTAGGCAGTACCCGATACTGATACCATCAAAACAGAAACAAACAAGTAAAATCCAATACGATGGACGGAACCACATCAGTACCTCCTGCCACCACGTCCCGCATACGCCGGCATGGCAGGCGCAGCCACGCCGATATCCTCCTTGACGACAACACCGGGCATTTCGGACATTCCGAGAGAAGCGAGGAGATCAATGGTCTCCTTATCGACCTCAATGTGGTCGATCTTGATGGCAGACTCGTCGGGGACAAAGTCCATGCGGCGCTCGCGCTCCTCCTCCTGCAGCTTGAGGGAGATGCCTCGGACGGGGCCCTTCTGAATACGCTTCATAAGGTGAGTGGAGAAGCCGGCAATCTTGTTCCGGAGACGCTTGGACGGGATGATGGCCACCTCTTCCAGGATCTTCTTGTTGGTGTGGAAATCGAGCGTCATCTTGGAGTAGTAGCGCTCAATCACTTGCCGCGAGGACTTCTTCACGGTTTTGGTGCGGACGCGACCCATGGCTGAGAGAGAGCAGCGGCGGAGGGAAGCGAGGAGGAAGAGGTGGTACTGGTGGCTAGGGTTTTGTGCAAAGGAAGGGACGAGCGCGGATAGAGTTTGGTATTTATTTCGTCTTTTAGGGGGCATGAAATGTCTAAATTAGCCTCGGAGTTTTTGGAATAAAACCCAAAATTATAAATAAATAAAAAATTCCAGTTGCTTATGATAATTTTTTATTGGGTAAATTTCACCAACAGTCCGTGATTTTCATCTAAATTGTACTAATCATCCGTATCTTTTTAGACTTAATATACATTTTTTTGAGCTTCATGACCATAAAATTATTTGTCCTCTCTCATTAATAAATGGTTGTTAATTCTTTCTAAAGTAGCCACCAATCACCTTTTGGATTTGATTAGAACCCAAATGTGATCTTTGATTTTGATTGAATCTCAAAAACCAAGTTCAAAATTTTAAGTCAAAAAACATAAAAAATTTTGATTCACCTAATAAAGAGAAAATCCTACTATTATCTTTGCCTTGCCTCTACTTCTGTTATTCTATCATCATGGTGGTCCCCAAACCAATGCCTAAATTTATTGTGATTAGGAATAGATTAAGTGAAAATTAAAGTCATCAAACCAAGACTAGAAAGAGAAATGAGAAAAAAATAATAAGTGATAAAAAAAAGATATATAATAAGATTTAGCCATCATGATTATTGATGCTTAAACAAGTCATTGCATTGATAATCATGATAATAATTGTTAAAAGATAAAAGAAAAAAATAAGTTCTATTAAAGATTTATGTCATATGTGTCATTAAACATATTTGATTACGAAAGAGAATAGGAGACGAAAATAAAAAATAATGAAAAGAAAAGTGAAACTAGGAACATAGAATTTGTGCAGAGACAAAATGGTTACTTTTTGTATTATGTAATGAGAAAGATGTTGCATATTATTTTTAAAATTGTAAAGGTATCTGTACAATTTAAGTAAATCTTAGGGGTCATATGTGAAATTTACCCTTTCATATTTGAAATCACACGGTCCTCCTAATGTTTATGATAATTCTAAAAATTACCCGTAATATTTAAGAAAAATGTAACTAGTAATTGATGTTTAATGTTACGCAACAATTTTCTCTCTTCCGTTATAATTTAGTTGAACATTAGAAGATGACAAAAATGCATTTATAATTTAAAGGTATTTTGTTTTCTCACTTATTTGTCTCATCATTTTATTTTATTATGTGTGTTTTCTCGCTTATTTATCTTATTATTTTATTTCGTTTTTCAATAAGCCAGCGACATTAGCTTTTCTCAACAATACTAATAATATTTATCTATCACATTGTCTTAAAAAAAATTTTAAGGTTCATAGTAGATGAATCCATTTGGGTTCATTTCAAATATATCATTTGCGATAATTCATATATTTGAGATGATCCTTTTTTTTTTTTCTTTGAGATCGAACTCAAAAGAGATAAAAGATAAAAGGGAATATAATATAAAATGATCATTTTATTTTTTATTTAATAAGAATGATTTTATAACGTGAATTGTTTATTAGAATTGGTTCCAATTTAAGTCTACCACTCTAGATTTTTAGACCTAAGACACACTGATTTATATAAAAATAAGTAAATAAATATAGTGTATAACATAATATTCTTAATTAATATAGTCAACACAACAGTTTGGTTTTTGGATTGACATGCAAACAGGACAGCGGCTAATATTATGTTACGTTTATGCTATTTTGAGTGATATATACATTTTTCAGTCAATTCAATATCAGAAAATATATATAGCTCGTAGACTTTAAAATGTGTTATACGACGTTAAGTGGCAGTGGTGGGTACAGAATTCTAAAATAATTAAGTTGCTTTGTCACACAATCACTCCAATTTCGTTTTTAATTTTCAATTTTTCTTTTTAAAATTTTATAAACGAAATTTTGTTTATAAACATTTAAAAAGGAAAACAAAATACCGAAAATGGAACTGTAGTTAAACAAGCTGTAAACTTTTTTTAAGGAATTCATATAATTACAATTTAAGACTATAAATTGAAACTGAGACTCAAACTAAACCGACCCGACATGACCCGACATTTAGTTGGATGATTTAATTATGATTATGATCATCTTTTTTTCAGATTAGTTGATTCCATTGCAGTTAGTGATTAATTTGATGTTGGATCAGGGGGTTACTATAAATTCCAAACCAACCCGACCCAACCCAAAAACACACTTAGTTAGCTCTATCATAATTCACAGAGTAAATCACTTTCTCCTACAAAATTATATTCTTCTATCCCGTCTTCTGCATACTTCAAAAAAAAAAATAGTGACAGTAAATTTTCATAAATAATCAAAGAAAGAAAAAAGAGTAAATTGTAGCATCAACATTTCCTTCGGTGGGATCCTCTTCCATGAAGTTGAATTGGATAAGAAGATCAAGCCTCAGGAGGATACTTAAACAACTGGAAAGCAGAATTATGAACGCTAAATCCACCATCAATGAAGAGATTATGTCCACTAATATACTTTGCTTCATCGCTGGCCAGAAACAGGGCGGCATTGGCCACGTCCTCTGTCTTCAGCGTCACCCCCTTAAGATTCGCCAAATTGTTCATCGCCATCTCCAGCTCTTCATCCGGCAGTCCCACGAACCTCGTCGCCAGCGGCGTCGCCATCGCGTACGGCGACATGCAATTCACCCGAATCCCGAACTGCCCGAGCTCCACTGCCAGGTTCCTCGTCAGCCCCACCACGGCGTGCTTTGCGCAGCAATAGGCGTGCGACGCCGCGCCGCCGAGGTTCGAGCTGATGCTGGCGGTCGAAATTATGCTGCCCCTCCTGGCCGGAACCATGACTCGGGCGGCATGTTTCATGCCCAGGAAGACTCCGGTCACGTTCACGGCGAGGACGCGCTCGAAGTCGGCTTTGTGGTTGTCGATGATCCGGGCTTTGCTGGCGTCGACGATGCCCGCGTTGTTGAACATTATGTCGAGTTTGCCGTAGGTTTGGACTGCTTTGTCGACGGCGTTTTGGACGTGCTCCTCGTCTGTGACGTTGCAGTGGACGTAGGTGGAATTGGAGGAGCCTATGGCGTCGGTTACTGAGTGGCCCAATTCGTCCTGTATGTCGGCCACGACGACCTTGGCACCGTGTTGGGCTAAGAGTTTGGCGGTGCACTCGCCGATGCCGCTCGCTCCGCCGGTAATCAGCGCCACTTTTCCCTCTAGCCTGCGAGACATAGAGAAACAATGTCGTTAGTTTGTTGCTAATTGTTGATTAACCTATGATACGCAGCCAAGATACGAAATCAGAAGTCAAAATAGAAATGAATATCACAACACAATGCACCCAAGCCTATGATACGAAATCAGAAGTCAAAATAGAAATTAATATCACAACACAATGCACTGAAGAAAAAGAGATATACGTGTTCAGATCAAAAGATTTTACTTACAACAAAGGCTCTACTTGTAGTCAATTCACTAAAATAATCAAAGGATTTACAGAATACATTTACGCACAAGATCATCACGGCAACTCACAAATTAGAAACCATAACAACAAGAAATGTAACAAAGTACAATGCTCAAGATTCCTGAGTAACTCAACACTCACACTTTATCAATCTCTCACAAAAACCACCCCAAGTGATACATACTGACTGCGAGACAAGATTGGAAACGCTTTGTGGTTCGTTTGTCCGTTCTGATCGTCGAGTGCCTTCTTGATCGTCTCGATCGAGCTCTTCGCGTGCAGTGTTCTTCTTCTTGCCTAATTAGGGCTTTCTGTTCGTGTGTTTGTGTCAAGCAAAAATGAAGCTTCCTTCTAATTTCTCCAAATCTCACTCATATATATATGTGGGCCAAATACATGGATGGGATAAATGACTTTGACACAATAAGTTTGGGCTTAGACTTGTTGGGCTGCGAACACCAACGGCCCAACCTAGCTTATGTATACACAACCCAAATAATAAATTCACATGCAAATGAAATTAAGGCCACATGCAATACACATGAAATTCAAATGTAGATGACATAGAAATATAAATGACAATATTAATACATTTTAAATTGCAAATCATAACACTAGTAAAGTACTAAACCAAAAAAAAATAATAATAATGTAATGATCTATATGGTTTGGCGTTGTCCCGTTATACAATACATGGGTGGAAAACATATGATATTAGTTAAGATGCAATAGTCTTTAGGGTACATGTTAAGTGTTTGAATCACAATAAGTTAGAATTTACACTAATAAGTTGTAAATTCAATTTCTTACCCTACATGATGAGACAAAATCTCCACATGTAATTTACCTTATTTATCAAAATCGAGAGCACGATCGACGCAAGGGGGTTAATCCCAAATTAAGATGCTTTAATAAAAAATTTTACTAATCCACTATAAATATACAAACCCGAAACGAGCATGTAAGAGGGTGTGTGTGAGTGAGGCCCACAATCCTTTTTAATTTTGACCGCATCAAATAAATGTTTTGTTGTTAACATTTATCTATAGCATACAACATAACAATTTCAAACATATAAAATCTCTTCCTATAACACTCAATTATCTACCATCAAAAATAAAAATCTAAACCTATTACCCTTTTTGTTAACGCTAAACTAAACCTGTTACAGTTTCCAAAACTCATGGGGTGTCCCTATTTATTTATTTTTTTGGGGGGGTTAAATGAGAAAATAACGAAATGATTCCTGAAATGACATTGTTGCCTGGACCCATGACATTGTTAGCTTGGCCGTGGACAAATAAATAAATAAATAGTTTTGCGTGGCCTCGTGAATCGTGATGTGCCTTGGCTGCGTGTAACGAAATCTACATAATTGTCGAAAGTCCTGTGCAACGCAAATTTGACGCTGAAATACCTCAAATACAGATTAGTATTTTTTTTTAATAATAAAGGAACATCAAACAGACAGGGACACTTTGATAATATTTTTTTTACATACATTTTAATTTAAGTTGTACTTTAACCTGAATTTAAACCAATCACGTTCCAATATATAAATTTAAACCTAAAATTAGCCTAATCATAAAACAAGACTAAACCGACCAAACCCAATTAAATTCTAAAATCAATACAAGTGATATCAAAATTCTATAAGACAAAAACATATGATATAATAAAATAATATTTATAAATCCAGTTTTAACAAGTCAGAGGAAGAAAAAACTTGTGTGAAATTGGTTATTCAGTAAGCATATATATATATATATGTATATGTTTATCCTTTGTTTGTAAATATCCATTTTCTTCTCTCCCTATTTTTACCATCTATTATAAGACTATAACATAAATGGTTCTTACTTTAGTTTTAGTATTTTAATTTAATAGTATATTATTATTACTTATACTGATCGGCAAGCTCAGACAATCAAATTGAGAATCGAAGCAAATAAAATTAAAAAAAAAAGAAGAAGAAGATGAAAACAGGTAAAAGAACGGAAATCAATCTGCAAATCATATATATTTATACATATATGCAAAAGTCTGAATTTAGCTATCTCAATGACAAATTCATGCTGCAACTACTGCATCTCTCTCTCTCTCTCTCTCTTTCTATATGTATATATATATATACACACACACACGCAAAAACGCATAGAGATGGAGATGGAAGAATATATTGTGAATAACCAGTAGAATCACTTCGATTTGCTTACCTTCTTGTCATGGCTGAGAGAAGCGAACCGGTGGCTGCCATATGTATATCGCACAGAGAGAGAGAGAGAGAGAGAGAGAGAGAGAGAGGAGGAGGAGAAAAACTTGTAGATCTAAGACATCGAGCCCTAAGGTCTATATAGAATAAAATTTTAAAGAAACATGGGGAAGACAAGTTTTATCTTTAATAACTGAATAAAAGACTTACTATGAAAAGCGTAAAAACAAAACAAAAAAATGTAGACCCTTGGTGACAGCGATTAAAATTTATAAAAAAAAAAAAAAATAGAGTGATTAAAATAAATAAAAAAAGTAAACTACAGCAAACAACTTGGTGTGATTTCTCGACTTTATCAAATTCAATAAAGTAATCTAAACGGATATAATTATGTCAAATGATTTTAATATGTCATTGACAATTTAAATGTAGCTGTTGGACCACATGGCGATTGTCAATTATAAGACTGAAAGGGATGTGATTTTTAATTTTAATTGGGGATGAAAGAAAATGGCTAAAGTCCAAAGATCAAGTGAAAGAGGGCAGGGAGAGCATCCAGCTGTCGAATATTTGGCTACAAGTCAAGAGGCTGCAGCTGAGACCATGGATGCCGTATTTGGTTTGGCATCTTTCTTTTTAATTTTTCCTTTGATAATTTATAATAATAAAATAAAATTAAAAGAAAACCATTAATTCCAGCTCAAAATAAGTAAATAAAATAAAGCCCCAGTTATAGAGGGCATGCATTAAGGAGAAGCACATCTTCAAGTCAACCTTCAACCATTAATTCCAGTGGCATATATATATATATATAGTCCCCAAAAGCTTGCGAACCATCCAAAATTATTCCACCCCCTAATGCCCAGATCACCCATGAACCCAAAAATTTACGAGAGCCTGAACTAGCCATGGATTAAACAAGGGATGCCCTGCCCTGCCCCAAAATAATGGAAGATTGATGCCCAAGAGTCAACATGCAACCTCTTGGTAATTTGATCTTGTTAAAATATTATCCAAATGATTAGTATCAACCTATTTCAAAAGTTGTGGCTCGACAATGCATATCAAAGACTTTTATACATATATATGTATGAGAGTCAACAACTCTCAAAAGAAGATAAACTAACTTGAACTTTTATAGAGTTAACAATTCTTGAAGACTCTTCCAATAATCATCAAATATATTGTCAACAATATACAGCTACTAATATCTTTACTTGCCGTGATGAGAAAGGTTGGAGAGGAAAAAATATAAAAACTTATATGAACTAAAAAATAAAATAAAGTTGAAAATAAATATGTTAATTTCTATTTTTAAGATGAATAAAAAAACAAAAAAAAAATTAAAAACTGAAAATTGAAGGCTGAGTCACCCCTTTATCTATTCTCAATTTGTCGTCTCTTTCTTTTGAGATGACAAATTTGATCATAAATAATAAAAAAAATAGTTAATTATAGAGAATTATCGCATTTCTCATAAATAAATTTGACAAATAATTTTACAAATAAATTAATTAGATTACCACCCACAAACACACAAAAATCACTAGTGGATTTTCTATTAACCAGGCAACCTACATAGTCAGCATTAGTGAAGACTTCTTGTGTTAAGTGTGTAGCTAGCTTAAATACAATACCTCTTGTAATATTGCCTTTGAGGTATCTAATTAAGAAGTCTATTGCAGGCAATCCAATGTGTCCCTCCCTATAGAAGCTTTGAGAAACTAATTGAGTCTGTTCACAATGAAAGAAATATTAACTCTAGTATAACACAAGTATAGTAGAAAACCAATAGCTTGTCTATTTAATGAAGGATTTGATAACGAAACACCACTATTCAGAATGAGAAGTTTATAACTTTTACTAATAGGTGATGAACAAGGTTTGGAGTCTTTCATACCAGTCTTAGTGAGCAAATCAAAAGTATATTTAGACTAAGGCAAGTAAAGACCTGGATAATCTCTAAATGCTTCAAAGCTAAGAAAAAAGCTGACTTTTCATACCATATATAAGTGCTTGCATTAGATCTCATGTTAACTAGTGATAAGCATATCATCCACAAAAGCAAGTAAACAGAGAACACATTGAGAGGTCTTTTTAATGAACAAAAGAGGCATTCGAATGAATGGATGGAGAGTTTATTGCTATTACCTACAAAAACTTGCCTAGTGTCAGTCTAGGAAGAATGAATGGAGAGTTTATTAAGCTCAAAAGTAATATGATTGGTAGCTCTACTATCCATATATTGGGATGGATCATTAACAGTTTCAGATATAGCTAAATATCTACTGTTGCCTGACTCGAGACAAAAAATTAGAGGAACTAAACTGGCTAGTATTAGAATTCTCAGAAAAATTAATTTCTTTTGGAGAAAAACCATCTCTTGAAGTTAATGTAAATACCCTTCCAGTAGAATAACCTTGTGAATAAGAAGATTGATTTGATTAAAAATTACCATGCCAGTTTCTATCAAATCTAAAATAGTATTGTATTCCCTAATATTCAAGCTGTTGTTATTTTTCAAACTTCATAATTGATTCTGATTTTTGTGTTGGATTGTTCAAAAATTTGTCAAAATTGAAGTGTTGTTGAACAAAGACTCACTTGGTGGGACAACACTTCACAAATTGTAGATAATAGTCAACATAAAAGCCACTTATAAGCTCTTTTATTATTTAGATATTCTTCATTTAAAAAAAAATTGAATTGCAAAATTGTTGTGAGAAACAATTTCTAGAAATTGCATTGGAGGAATATAATAACCTGAGATGTGATGATCTATTTCTAGGGCATTAATTGCTGGTAAGATCTATGTTTTTCAAAACGTCTAATTGTTTCTATTCATATCAACTTTTCTTCGAATCTGCCGGCTTTAATTCTGTTTTCTTCGGATCGTGAAAATGACTGAAAACATAGAGTATAGCCGCACCCGCACAGTTTGTCAAAGACGGGAATCCCACAGCCACATCTGTTGAGTATTGATTTGATCATCAAAGTTGCCAACTTAGGGGGTGTTTGGTTTACCCTTTTTTTTTTCATAATTTTTAAACTATTTAGTTTTTAAGTTAAAAGTTAGATAACGTTTAAATTGATAATATATTTAGATAAATATATTTTTAAATTATTAATTAATAGTTATGTATTTAATTTAAAAAGTGGATAAGCTATCAAAATTTAATAAAAAAATTAAAATACATATCATGTTGAATGATATAAAATTTTATCATTAAATATTGATAAATTATACATAATTATTAAAAATATATTAATAAAATATTATTATGTGTATCATATATAATAATATATATTATATATACATATAATATATTGTTACTGTTATTATATATATATATATACATACATATATACACTCAACGGGCGATGGAGGCACAGACAAAAGAGATTAGGGTGGGGTAGTGACGGAGCCACGTTATGGCTAGCTGGGGCCTTGGCCCCAGTTGACTTTTTTATTTTTTTATATATATTACTATAGATAATTATAATTTTTATAATTTGGCTTGGGCTAAAATTATAATTTGGCCTTAACTAAAAATCTTTCTTGACTCTGCCACTAGAGTGGGGACGGTGGCAAGTAGCTTTCGATGAGGCGATAGAGGAGAAGTTGAAGTAGATGGGGGCAATGGCCAACGAGAAGCGATCAGTGAGGGCGACGATGACAATGGCGACGGCCAAAAAAGCTGGGGTGATAGGCGAGAGGAGGCAGAGATTGAATAAGAAATGCATTATTAGAAATTAACAAAAATGATGAGGATAAAATGATAAATTGATCAATCAATGTAGCTTATATATAAGCAGTGTTGTGTTTTGCAAAAACTCCCTCTTACCAGCTTTTGCAAAATGCTGTGTAATAATGTTTAAGCGACTTAGGGCTAGTTTAGCTATGCGTTTTGATTAGCAACTTTTAAGTGATATAAAGCTTTTAAGTTAGGTAATGTTTAAGTTATTAACGTACGTGGATAAATGTACTTTTAAACTATTAGTTAATAGTTATGCGTTTGATTTAAAAGAGCTGATAAGATATTAAAATTTGACAAAAAGATAAAAATAGATGTATTGTTAAATAATATAAATAAAATATATAAAAATATTAATTTTTAATAAAAAAATTATAAAATAATGTGTAATGATAAAATTTTACCAAAATTATATATAATTCTTAAAAAAATACTAATGACAATATATATAGTATATGCTAAATATATATTACATATACATATATGTTACATATATATTCTTAAATTAATATGTTACATATATATATATATAGACCCAGAGAGGTAGTAGCGGGTGATGAAGGCTAGAGATGGTAGACGACGATTGACGGAGGAGGAAACGATAGACATGGGAGGTAGAGGCTAGAGGCAGTAGCCAATAGTGACGGTGGAGCTGGAGGCGACGATCGATAGGGGTGGGGACGACAATGGGGAAGAGATAGTCAGACAGTAGGGATGATGACAACGTCAAATGATAGGGGTGATGGCGATGGTCGATGGTGGCAGTTGGAAAGGTTGGGGCAACTGGCGACGAGAGGTAGAGAGACAAAGATTGAAGAAGATAAAGAAGAAGCGTATGGTTGAAAATTAGCAAAATGTATAAGGGTAATATGATAAAATACTTAGTACACATAGCTTATTTTGTTGTAGCATTTTACAAAAGTTATCCCCATAACGTTGATTGAATAGCAAATCAAATACTTTAATCAAATAATTTAGGTAGCTTAAAAGTTATACACCAACTTATAAGCAGTCAAACTGTCCAGTCAAACGAAGTCATAGTTTAAACGCTCGTTTAATGCACCAAAACATCTCATCAATTTTTTCTTAATAGTTTATAAGCTGTATCAATACTGCTAATAAGCGGTCAAACCGATAACCCAAACACCCACCAAGAATCAATACAGCTAATAAGTGGTCAAATCGTATTTTAGCAACTTTTTGGCCGCCAAATTCCAAATTCGCAGGCAAATGAAGCACGCGATCTGGCCATACGCATGGCTTGCTCTCTTCATTTTGTCGACGAGTTCCCACAGTTTCACCGTCTGGGCTTCCGGCGCCGAGCTTGACTCGCATGCCGGGTCACTGACCCAGGAGCTCCTGGAATCGGCGAGAGACCCCGAGTTCTTCGACTGGTTGAAGAGGGTTCGGAGGACAATCCACGTGTACCCGGAACTGGCATTCGAAGAGCACCGGACGAGCCAACTCATTAGAGCGGAGCTCGACTCGTTGGGAATCGAGTACTCGTGGCCGGTGGCCAAGACAGGCGTGGTGGCTACCGTTGGACCCGGGTCGGGGCCCCGATTCGCTCTCCGAGCTGATATGGATGCTCTTCCCGTTCAGGTAGGTCTCTCTTTATACATGAAAGGAAAATGATATTATTGCGTAAAAAAATAGCTTAAAACTTATTGATTGCGTTGTTGAATAGATATAAATTTTAATATTGGGAAATCATTGTGTAGAGTATTGTCCGTGTAAATATTTCAAAGTTTAAATTAGATCTTCATATTCAAAAGAGTTAGTAGTGTTCTTTTTTGGATAGCAGTAACTTATCTTTGAGGAATGAGAGTTGTCTATTGATTATAATTTTTGGCAATGATTGTGAGTGATTAGGAGTTTTGTATGCATGGATTCTCATTGATTGAACAAGAGAGTTTGAATTTTTCATTGCATATCCTTTTTAAATTTTCGGGGTAAGCCAGCCAAACTTTTCATTCCATATTCAGTCCTCTAGGTGTTTGTTGAGTTGTCTCACTGGAAGCCAACATTATTATGACTTTTGAAGGAATTGGTAGAATGGGAGTACAAGAGCAAGAACGATGGTAAAATGCACGCTTGTGGCCATGATGCTCATGTAACAATGCTGCTTGGAGCAGCTAAATTACTTAACCGGAGAAGGGACCAGCTCAAAGTAAGTTTATTGTTATGCAATCTCTCAGAAACATGGAATCCAGAGATAAAAAATACTTCTTTTTATTTTGTTGGGTATTTTGATGTTCTCTGTTTCAACTAGTAAAATTGTTCAAAAAGGAAAACAAATTGTCATTCAGGGCACTGTCACACTCGTCTTCCAACCTGGAGAGGAGTCATATGCCGGTGCTTACCATGTGCTTGAAGAGGGTATCCTCGACGGGGTCGAAGCCATCTTCGGATTACATGTGTGGCCAGCTTTGCCCACTGGTGAAATTGGTTCAAGACCTGGTCTTATCCTCGCAGGTTCTGCCCGGTTTCTGGCAACAGTGGAAGGGAAAGGCGGACATGCTGCTGCACCACATGAAAATAGGGATCCAGTTCTTGCCGCATCCTTTGCAATTCTTGCACTTCAACAGATTGTATCGCGGGAGACGGACCCTCTTGAGCCCAGAGTAATATCTCTTCTTCCAGGACAATTATTGCACTTCAACAAACTCCTCTTTATAGTTTCAATCTTATGTAGGTTGTCACAGTCAGTTTTGTGACGGGCGGTGAGGCAGACAATGTAACTCCAGAGACGGTGAAATTTGGGGGCACTTTTAGAGGCGTGACTCCAGAAGGTCAATCCTACACTCAACAGAGAATCAAAGAGGTATATATTTCTTCAGGAAAAAGCAATGGCTGCAATTGATCTATTTTGGTAGTTCTTGTAAATTGAACAGAGAATCAAATTGTTTTCAAAATCAAATCATAAATTGAACAAAACTTTTAAAGCTTTGTTATTTTCAAATCTTTTATGGCCAGTTACAATCTTTTAAAAATCAGTCTCAAATGTGTTCGAATGTGGCCTTATTTTGCACAGCCGGCACAATGTCTTTTTGGTTTTTGTTTTTTGGGCTAAACAGTAAAACTTCATCTTTGTTCAATTGCTTCTCATATTTCTATCCTATTTTCTAACAGTTATAGTCAGCAACCGCACCATTTTTCCAGTATTGAAATGGATATCTGGACGGATGTATATCAGTAACTGGTTTTCTGGGGCTTCTTTTCCAGCCATTTTCTTTCTGCACATTATCATAATCCTTGGGGAAATTGCTTTCTGAGCAATGGAAGAAATTAAGAATAATCCGTGTTGGTCGCAGATAATTGAATTCCAGGCAAAGCTGCACAGGTGCACTGCTACGGTGGATTTCATGGAGGATAAAATGAGGCCTTATCCGCCAACCGTTAATGATGAAGCGATGTACGGACATGCCAAGAGGGTTGGCGAAGCTCTGCTGGGGGGATCGAATGTGCACGTTCTTCCTCAGTGTATGGGAGCCGAGGATTTCAGCTTCTACTCGCAGAAGATGGCGGCTGCATTCTTCATGGTCGGAATCAAGAATGAAACTCTAAAATCAGATGCGCCACTGCACAGGGGAAACTTCTTTCTGGATGAGGAGGTTCTTCCCATAGGAGCAGCTTTCCATGCTGCTGTTGCCATTTCCTACTTGGATGGCGGCCATGTTGCCACACAACTAGCAACGTAGGGAAATTGGAGATTGTTAAAAATCCCAAAGGCAAATGGGAAATAAATGTTTTGCCTAAACGTAGTTGATATGAGGTGGGTGTGGTGTGCACATAATATGGTATGTCTTGTTCTCTCTAGACTGTGTGAAAAGTAGAGGTGTCAAAAGGGCCGGGCAACCCGCGGGTCGCCCTGCCTAGCCCGTGACGGGTCAGGCTTTGGCCCGGCCCGTTACTGTTCATACGGGCCGGGCCGAGAAGAAATTGGGCCCACGGCCCGGCCCGACCCGGCTAAGGGCCCGGCTCGTGGCCCGTTGGGCCCTTATGGGCCGGGCCCATGAGGCCCTTATGGGCCACTAAGGTTCTTACTCATTTTTTTTTAATTTTGTTATTTTTTAGTAATTATTGATATTGGATACTAAAAAATTTAATTTCATAATATATATAAATAATAACCATCAATTAATTTATTTAAAATTTTTAAGTTAAATTTTTTATATATTTAAATTATAAATAAACATTCTCCTTTTTATATGTATATTATTTTTCATATAAATTCACAAGAAAAATTATAAGGCATATAGAATTTTGTAATATAAAATAATGAAATAATATTTAAAACTTAAGAATTAAGATAGAAAATATTTTAAAAAGAAACAAATTAATTTTTATATATGTAATATTTTGATATTTATATATGTATATATTATATGTATTATTTTTAAAAAATTATTTAAAAAAAAAAAAAAGGGCCCGGCCCGGTCCGCTAGGCCCTGTGGGCTAAGGGCCTGGCCCGGCCCTCTAGCCCATGGGCTGGCCCGGCCCCTTTGTAGGGGGGCCGTGGGCCGGGCCGGGCCCTATCAATGACAAAAGGGCCCGGGCCCGGGCCGGCCCTTTTAGTAAAAAGGCCGGCCCGACCCATTTAAAAAGCCCGTGGACCGACTCGGGCCGGACCGAGCTGGCCCTTTTGACACCTATAGTGAAAAGGTCTCATTAAAGTTATACTATCAATATAATAATATCATGGAATACCATACTGATATTACTCATTAGTTAACATTATCAATATAACTATTAACAATTTTTTTGGTAGAAAATAGTTATTCTTTAATATATTATTAATAAATAAATGTTATCACGATACAAAAACGATAATATTAACTATATTATATTATAATGATAGTAATTAATTGTTTTTTTTTTTGTAAATATAATATTGAAATAATTGATCTCAAATGAGATTTATTATTCTTTTGGTAACCATCTCTTGTGTTCTTCATTTTACCCATAAACTAAGCTGGGACGAGTCTTCAACAAATTGGGAAGAAGAAATAACGAGGGACGCGTAAACAGCTGAAGACAAGTCAAACCCTCCCTCTCGCTTTGTACACATATCTTCTTATAGGTAAGGGACATGGTGCTATGGTCGTCTCCCCCAACCCCCAGGAAGCTGATCGCCACCGTCGGCTGCTTCGTCGCCGGCGCTGCCCTATTCGCCGTCGGAGCCCACCTCTCATTCACCAACGTAGCCCCTCAGCAAGCTCGCACCAAAGCCCGCAACGACTTCATCAAGGACCGCCTCCGAAAGCTCCTTGGAGACTGACCTTCTCAAGCTTCCCACCCAGTTGCTTCATCGCAATCCGTTTTTCATTGTTCGTATGGGTATTAACTCATCTGCTTCACGTTTTCGTTCACCGTGCGAACTTATGTGCCGATGCTTGCATTTTTATGGGTTGCGTTTTAATTTGTGTTCGACTGTTAATTTGTATTGGTTTCTTCCGATCAATACGCTCTTTTCTTGCGATGAGGGTAGTGGGTTTTAGCTTTCTTACTTTCGCGAATGTTACTCTAGCGCCCTTGTTTGACAAAACGTCTGAATCACCTAGGACTAGATTTGCGATTTTCTCTCTTTTTTTTTCCTTTACCCAGTCCAGTTGGTTCGTGAACTTCTTTTCTCATATCCAGTCACTTGTTTAACTTAATTTCCAAATGCATTTGGTCTTTTGGAATCAGGTTTCAGGTATAGAAATTGAACCCCACGTTGCAAACTTGATAGGAATTATGTCCCAACCAGTAGCATTTATTTTCCTACAACCAGAAAAAAAAAGAAAAGAATTTATTTTCCTATAACTAAAAAAGTTTGATTAGAATAGTAATTGATGAACTTGTTGTAGTATCTATCTATTTTTGTGATTATATAACAAGAATGTAGATATAAATTGCTGTTATAAACA